>NW_016107478.1:343425-346450 GCF_001604975.1 Cebus imitator
AGAGATAGACACATACATATATAGAGAGAGATGGAAAAAAAAAAAAAAAAAAAAAAAGAACTCACACTCTGGATCCCTGCCTGGGTCGTGTCCCATCTGCCACCAAGGTCTGGCTTTCTGCCTCCAAAGGACCCCTTCCCTTGGGGACAGAGAAAGCCAGGCAGACATGTTAGAGAACAGCGACATCTCTTCCCTTTCTTCCCTCCCCACTGTCACCACCCCTTGAGACTGTGCTCACCATCACACGGCCCCTCACTGGCCCCTGTCTCCAGGCTGGACCCCACCACACCCACCAGAGGGATTCTTCTAGGCAGTAATTGGGCTCTAAAACTACTATCTCCAGACCAATGCAAATTGGCCTGAAGGGAGTCCAGTCTGTAGGAGCTGCTGGTCCAGTGGAAGAGACAGTCGCGCAGAGGACTCCCTTAGTAAAGAGGAGAGAAGTAGCATGGGAAGCTCAGGGAGTGCAGCCCGGAGGAGGGGACCCTTGGGGTGGGTCTTGTGAGAATTATCAGGCAAAGAATGCCGGGAAGGGCATTCCAGGAGGAGGGAATAGCATGAGCCGTGGCTGCAGAGTGGAGCTGGTGGCCTGGACCGCTTGAGGCAGTGCTACGCTTTCGGGGAGTAAATCTGTGGTTCCCACACTTTGGGCTGCCTCAGTATCTCCTGGGGAGTTTGTGAAATGCAGATTCCTGGGCCCAGTTCCTGGGCCAGTCAGAGGAATCTGCAACTCTCAAAGCGAGAAGGGGGTGGATAGGAGGAGTTCCCACAGCCTCGTTCCACCGTTCCGATGCAGGTGGCCCCTGGACCATGCTTGGAGAAACGCAAGCAGGACTGAGGTGGCTTTGGCCGGGGCACTGTGGAGAGGTCTGGGGTGGAGGCAGAGGCGGCGTGCGCTGTAGGAAGAGCGGCAGGAGCTTGGCCCTCTCGGACGAGCCTGGACCCTCTTGCCCATCCCCCGTCCCTACTGCCACGTTTTCTCCTCTTTTCATCATTCTCTGGTCCTCTCATCACCACTCATAGGCTGAACGTGAATTTATTACCTATTTCACTCAACTATGAGGCTGCATGAGGAGAAGGATTTTGTCCATCTTGTTCACTGCAGGACCTCGGTGTCCGTAACTTGGAAGGCGATTGAGGGAGCTCATGTTCTGTTTGCGTTTTGTTTTTTTAGGGTGGAAGAGATCTGAGTGTGCTCAGAGGCTGGCGGGAAAAGGGGCGAGTAAGCCGTGGTGTGGACAAAAGACAGACAGAGGGAGCCAAGCAGACCCCTCAGAGAACAGCCACATCTCTTCCCTTTAAAGCGGCAGGGAGGGAGGAGGTGCAGGGTGGAGAGAGGTTACCTGCGGTAGGTGTCAGGAAGGCCCCAGTGGCTTCCTTTTCTCCATGAAGTGGCAGGTAAGGGGCTTCCTGGGAAGAGAAGGGAGAAGAGGAGAGGGTGGAGACTTGTGATTTGTGTTGGGCCCGGAGCCATTCTTGAGCAGGGGGAGAGGAAAGCATTTCTGAGACTGACATGTTGGTCACAACCCTCTTCTGTTCAGAATCTCCCAGGGTTCCCTACCCTCAGGAGGGGGCCATGTCTTGGGCTCGAGAGGCTTAAAACCAGCCTCCCATCCCGGTGTCCCCGGCTGGGCCATGTACTGCTTCCTGCCACCATTATAACTAGACCACAGATCTGGAGCTGCCTCCTCCAGGAAGTCTGCCCAGATCCAGTGCCCATCTGACTGAGCTCCCGTAGCACCTAGCCTGCCCCTTCTGTGAGACTTGGCTCCTCTCGCCTCTTATCACAGATACCTGTTCTCTAATCTGCCTCCCTGTGGACTCTGAGGGCAAGGTGGAGGCTGATTCAGCTCAGAGGCGATAGCAGGTGCCAGCCACTAATGTGCTGGGCTGGGCCGGGCCTGGGCGATGGGCAGGCTGTGGACTCCAATGACCGGCACCTGGCGTCCTCTGCTGGCCCAGCTGGGCACAGCTGCTGGTCTGGAGTGGCAGGAAGCTTCCTGGGAGAGGCCAGGTTCTCTGGGCCCAGCCCTCTCTCCCTATTCCTTCCTTCCTTCCTCCCTTCCTGAAACTTCACTGCATCCTCCGAATCCTGGCCCAGCACCAGCAACCCCCTGCTTTTCAACAGCCTCTGGCAGCGTTTCCTGCCCTTTCCGGCCCTGACTAGAAGACCCCTGTCCCCCAAGGACACTGCGGCCGTCCCTGCAGCCCTGCCCCAGGAGGGGCGGGGTCTCTTTGCTCTCAAGGCCCCGCTCTCTGGACCCTCGTCCTTCTCTCCTCCATCAACTTAGTTCTGCGCTGCACAGCAATGTTTCAGGCGACGACAGACTGCACACGTGACAGTGGACTCAAGATTACAGTGGAGCTGAGAAACTCCTGTCACCTCGCCTAGGGACGTCTTAGCCATTGTAACGTTGTAGCACAGTTACATTAAAAAAAAAAAAAAAATTAGCGTAGCCTAAATGTACAGTTTTACTGTTGTTGCTGTTGTTTTCAGAGATGGAGTCTTGCTCTGTCACCCAGGCTGGAGTGCAATGGCAAAATCTTGGCTCACTGCAGCCTCCGCCTCCCGGGTTCAAGTGATTCTCCTGCCTCAGCCTCCCAAGTAGCTGGGATTACAGGCACCCACCACCACACCTGGCTAATTTTTGTATTTTTAGTAGAGATGGTGTTTCCTCATGTTGACCAGGCTGGTCTTGAACTCCTGACCTCATGATCCACCTGCCTCTGCCTCCCAAAGTGCTGGGATTACAGGTGTGAGCCACCATGCCCGGCCAATGTACAGTTTTTATAATTTATAGTCACAAACAGTAACGTCCTAGGTCTTCACATTCACTCCCCACCCACGCACTCACTCCCCACTCACTCACTCACCCATTCACCCTCCCACCCTCTCACCCACCCACTCACTCAGTCGCTTGCTCACCTACCTGCCCACTTGCACCCCCACCCACCCACCCGCCCACTTGCTCACTCACCCTCCCACTCGCTCACCCACCCACCCACTCACTACCCTCCCACTCAC
>NW_016107478.1:347261-403352 GCF_001604975.1 Cebus imitator
CTCACCCACTCACTCACCCACTCACTCACTCCCCCACTCCCCCACCCAGAGCCACTTCCAGTCCTGCAAGCTCCATTCCTGGTAAATGCCCTACACAGATGTGCCAATTTTTTCTTTTATACTGTGTTTTTACTATAGTATTTTTACTACACAATTTCTATGTTTAGAGTTGTTTAAATGCACAAAGACTGACCATTGTGTCACAGTTGCCTACAGCATTCAGTACTGTGCTGTACAAGTTTGTAGCAATAGGCTGTCTATCCCATAGAGCCAAGGTGTGTCGTGGGCCAGCCCATCTGGGACTAACTATATGATGTTCGCACAGTGACAAAATTGCATGACTGTACTCAGTATTGAAGCTCCTGTCATCAGATTACACCGGAAGGCTTAGCTCCGGCTCATGGCCCCTTTCTGCTGCTGGGGGATTTCAGCGTGCTCCTAGAGAGCAGGTTGCATGCTCTGGCCTCTCAGTCCTTCCACCTGCAGAGACCTTGCCTGCCCCCTTTTCAGCCTCCCATTCCCATCTACATACTCTGGCCGTTGTCCCTACCGCAACATTGGCTCCTCCAGAACCTCCATTCCAGACCCCCCTTTTTGAACACCGCTGTCTTCTCCCACCTCCACCACTTTTCCCTGATGCCTGCCTTTCACCTCTGCCCTTGCGCATCTCCCCTCCTCCCTTCATGGTCCAGCCTGCCCTCCATCCTCCCCACACCCTCATGCTAGTTCCTGTACTCACAGGGCAGAAACCCCACTCTGCTTAAACTTAGCCACCCCACCACCCCCTGCTCCCGCACCCGGTTGCTGAGCACAGCCAGAGAAACACACATGCTTTCTGGTCTCACCAACCTCAAGCCTCCGGTGGGCCCTGGAGGCGGTCCTAATAACCGACTCAGCTCCCAAGTCCATTACATTGCCTGACTTATTTATTTTATTTTTATCTCAATAAAAACGTATAAAATAATTAGATGTTGCAGGCAACATTCTAAGCACGTTAAGAATATCAACTCATTACCCATGAAACTCTGTGAGGTACATTCTGTGACTATGGCCATTTCATGGACGAAGAGATGCACACACAGGAAGAGACTGAGTGACCTGTCCTGGAGCTCAGGCCGGTGGCCCGGTGCAGGGCTGCCCTGCCCCCTAGACAATGACTGCAGTGTGCCTTCTCCTTTCTCCTTAAAACCCCAAGTCCTTCTCCCCCAGCCTTCCTTATAGCTGCTGCCTTTCTTCCTATTCCAATGGGAAAACAGATCCAATAAAGAGAGCACCTCCATGGGATCCCAGCTCCACATCTGCCCCCTGCCTGCCTGAGCCTCCTTCTCCACCTTCCCCGGTGATTCTGGCTGTGCCCTGTCTAGAGGACGGAGCCTCCACCTGTGCACTAGGAGCCATCTCTTCTCACCTCCTAGGAGACAGTCCCCACTCTCCAGCACTGCCAGCTTGTCCCTCTCAACTGTATCACTCCCATGAGATCTGGGCCACCATCCATCTTCCTAGCCTGGTGCTAGGGATGTCAAAGATGACCTGACTCAGACAGGTTGCCTGCTTCTACTGAGTTCACGACCTGTGGGGGAGACAGATGCATTCCCTGACAGTTAAGTTTGCAGGCAGCACTTTGTATCTGTCACTTTCCAATGTAGCCTTTATTGTGCTTGGGAGGAAATGCCCTGAAGCAGAGAGCTGCAGCCCTGTCTCCCTGACTTCAGGAGGGAGAGCCCTGGGCTCCAATCCTTGGCCTCTTGGGCTATGGGAAACAGCTGGAAAGGGAGTCTAAGTCCACTCTGACCCATAGCTGTGTGATGTGCACAAAATGCTCTCCCTCTCTAGCCCTCAATAGTCCCAGCTCAGCATGCCCCACAGGGCTGGGGCAAATGAGACAAGAAGGGTGAAAATGCTTTGTGGACAAAGAGGAGTTCTAAGTGGCTACAGGAGAGGTGCCAGGTGTATTTTACAATTTTATGCTTTTTTGTTTTTTGTTTTTTGAAACAGAGTCTCACTCCGTTGTGCAGGCTGGAGTGCGATGGTGCAATCTTGGTTCACTGCAACCTCTGCCTCCCAGGTTCAAGTGATTCTCCTGCCCCAGCCTCCCCAGTAGCTGGGATTACAGGCACCCACCACTATGCCTGACTAATTTTTGTATTTTGGTAGAGATGGGGTTTCACCATGTTAGCTAGGCTGGTCTCAATTTCCTGACCTCAAGTGATCCGCCGCCTCGGACTCCCAAAGTGCGGAGATTACAGGCATGAGCCACTACGCCCAGCCTATTCTACAATTTTAAACATGATAGAGCTGTAGAATGCAAACATCAAGACTCTCAGAATTCCATTTGGGGTGTGTACCTTAAATCTTGTGTTGTTTATGCAGAGACCAACATTACAGCTAGTGCTCGACTTACGACCACGATTGGTCCCGACAGACCGGTCGTAACATGATTTGGTCGTAAGTTGAGTAGGCTATATGCACGCGGAGATAGTAGTGCTGCTGGAAGCTGGTCTGCACTGTTGTACGCCCAGCTGGGCAATGTTTGCGCTGCCAGACGCGGAGCAGTTGTGGCTAGCGATTGTGGTCGTAAAGTCGAATGGTCTTAAGTTGCATAGGTCGTAGGTCGATCAATACCTGTATATACACGCATGTGACCTCTTCATTGAAATTGGATCATCACATGCTATCTAAAGGTTATCAATGTTGGACTGCTTTCCATGTCAATATATAAACATCCATTTCTTTCTTTTTACCAGCTGCAAAATATCCCACGAACAGACTAAAATCTGACCCTTCATTGATGGATGTTTGGATTGCTGAACCACTAGACGAAATTCAGTGAGAGCAAATAGAAGTGTAATATGTGACAACCTGGCAGATCAAAGTGAGAATTTTATGACAGGAGACAGTAAAGCTAGAAGTGGGGAAGAGCTAAGTGAATCAACGTGTTGCAGTTGGAGCTCAGGATCACACCACCCCAAGAGGCAGGCGGCAGTGCAGCCAGAAGGCACTGATAGCTGTGGCCAGAGCTCCCTGCGGCTCCCAGCAGTGGGACCAGATGCAAACATCACCACATGTCTGGGCTTCCTATACCCTGATCAGTCTTTACTGAGTCAGAGGCTGTTTCAAGAGATGACCACACCCATCTTACAGCAGAATTTCTTACGGATAAGTGTGCTGCTGTCCTGGACCGTTCATCTATTCTGGGCCATTGGCCCAGCTCCGGCGTCATCCTCGAGTGCTGGGTGAACATTGCTGGGGCCTTGCTTGCGTGTGTGAGGGCCTCCACACACTTTTGTTGCTCCCCGTTGTGCCCAATGATTTTGATACCGTTAGGACCTCTTTGTCCACTTGCCTAATTATTCCTTAGGATAAATTCCTAAGAAATCAAATTGCCAGGTCAACATGTAGTATATTTTCATAGTTTGCTACTGACTAAAGATATTAAGGGTACAAAACAGACAGCCAGAATTAGATGCAGAATCACAGGGGAGTTTTGTTACCAAGACGTCATTTTTAACCAGGGAGAAAAGATGGGTTATGGGATAAATGGTATTGGAACAATAGGCTAGCCACCTGAAGAAAAATAACCTTACTCCTTATACAAAAATGAATCCCAATGGAAGCTAAGATATTAAAAACATGTTTTAAAAAAGGAGGAAAATGTTTACATGATCTTGATAAGGGGGTGGCCTAAACATTGTACAAAACCAACAAGTCATTAACTGAAAGACTGATAAGTTTGACTCCATGAAAATTAAAATTTTCTATGAAAAAAACACCATAAAGTTAAAAATCAATCAACAAACTGGAAAATAGATCCAAAACATACATAAGAGACAGAAGGCTGATTTTGGTATTATACATAAAAAGCTATTACAAATCATCAAACAAAAGATCCACAGCCAAAATGAAAAAATGAAGTTCCAGATAATTTTTTAACATAAGGAAATGTCAAAATATTTGACAAGTCTCTGTGTTGGCCTGGGTGTGGCCGTGAGTGGTAGTTGCCGGTGATATTCACAGGGTATACCCTTTCTCCTCCTTCTGGGCACTTGGTGCGATTGCAGGTTCCTACATTTAACCTTAGGTGCGGTCATGTGTCTTGCTTAGGAGGAGGAAACGTGAGCGGAAGTGGTGTGGGTCACGTTTGGGTGGAAGCTGCATGGAGGCACCTCTGCTTTCCGTCAGCCTCAGTGTTAATGTTCTGAATGATGGTTGCTTGATCAGTCTAGTTCTGGGGTAAGGCTAATAAAGTAAGGAAGCAAAGTCTTCGATGGGCATGTGGTGTGTGGGAGAAATAAACCTTTGACATTTCAAGCCCCTGAGATTTGGGGCGTGCATGTGCTGAAAGCAGAACTTAGCCTATTCTGACGGAGTCCTCCAGCATTGCTGTGGAAGGACATCACCAATATATAGCATTCCTGTGCTCTTTATCTCGAAATTCCACTTCCAGGAATTTAGGAAGCAGATACTCTCGCAGGTGCAAAGAGCTATGGATAAGGATAGTTCACAGCAGATATTGTCACATGTATAAAGAGATGCTCACATGTGAAACAGATTCTCTCACGTGTACAGAGCTATGGATAAGGATAGTCATGGCAGCTTTGATTGTAATAGCAAAAGACAGAAGCAACCAGCAGAAACACCAACCAATAGGAACTTGGCTAAAGACACTGTGGAACATACATAGAATGAAATATCTGCAGCCAGAAAAATAAGGCAGTAGATGTCAGTGCACCAGTGCAGTTTTTACCCCAAGATTAGGGCTGGGTTAAGATGTCAGATTAAGTTGTCCTTCTCCACCCCACCAATATAAATAAAAAGTTAAAAGTCAGTCATAAATATTTTTACAATTTTTAAAAGTGCCTTAAAAAGCCCATTCAAAATAGTTTCATAAAAGTAGACTATCGGCCGGGCGTGGTGGCTCACGCCTGTAATCCAAGCACTTTGGAGGCCAAGGCGGGCGGATCACCTGAGGTCGGGAGTTCAAGACCAGCCTGACCAACACGGTGAAACTCCATCTTTAATAAATAAATAAATAAATAAATAAATAGTTTATCAATAGCAAAGACCTGGAACCAACCTAAATGCCCACCGATGATAGACTAGACAGGGAAAATGTGGCACATATACACCATGGAATATTATGCAGCCATAAAAAACGATGAGTTCGTGTCCTTTGTAGGGACATGGATGAACCTGGAAACCATCATTCTCAGCAAACTGACACAAGAACAGAAAATCAAACACCGCATGTTCTCACTCATAGGCGGGTGTTGAACAATGAGAACACATGGACACAGGGAGGGGAGCATCTCACACTGGGGTCTGTCAGGGGGAAATAGGGGAGGGACAGTGGGGGGTGGGGAGTTGGGGAGATATAGCATGGGGAGAAATGCCAGATATAGGTGATGGGGAGGAAGGCAGCAAATCACTCTGCCATGTGTGTACCTATGCAACAATCTTGCATGTTCTTCACATGTACCCCAAAACCTAAAATGCAATTTAAAAAAAAGTAGACTTATCTCTGAAAAGATACCCAATAAATATTAAATTAGGTATACTAGTTTCTGGGGCTGTTATAACAGGTTACCACAAATCTGCTGGCTTCAAACAACAAAAATGTATTCTCTTGCAGTTATGGAAGGCAGGGTTCTGGAATCAAGGGTTGCAGGGTGGTGACCTCTCCCAAGGCTCCGTGGGAGGAACATTCCTTCTTCTTCCAGCTCCTGGGGGCTCCTGATTCCGTGGCTTATATCAGCACAGCTCTAATCGGCACTTCCATCTGTACGTAGGTGTCTCTGTGTCTCAAGCATCTCTCTCCTTTCTTTTCTGATATCGGTCATTAGATTTAGGGCCTACCCTAAACCCAGGATAATCTCCTCACGTGATCCTTAGGTCAGTTACATCTGCAGAGATCTCGTTTCCAAGTAAGGTCACATTCACACGTTCCAAGAGTTAGCCTTGGAATGACCTTTTTGGGGGACACCATTCAACCCGCTACCACGGCTAACAGTGGTTTCCCCTGGGAAGGTGGGGGTTTAGGAGTGGGAGGAAAATGAACTTTTCACTGTATGTTTTTTGGAACTATTCCAATTTTAAAAATCATTTTCATGTAAATTTTAAAAACTCGAACATCCACACGCAAAAATACCCCCTCCCTTGTGAAAAAGAGTATGCCCATTTAAAATGTTGAAATGTACACTCATACCAATGGTGGCTGCAGACTCCCAAGTTTCTGAGTTTGGAGAAGGTAGCTAGGGAGCGTAATAGTGAGTTCTGTCTATGCATTCAGGCTGTGAGGGGAAGGCCAGGGCTAGAAGAGCATTTTGAGGGACAGGAAAAGTGGCATTTTTGAGGGGGAAGCCTTGAGGATGCTTGCGGGGTGAAGGGAAAGAATGACACAGGAAGAGGGATTTGGAGATAGGAGAGGAGATGGTGGAGGGAGCTGATCCCTGCGGAGACCAGATTGGGGCAGAGGAGGAGCAGCTAAGTACAGGAGGATGGTCCCCTCTGCCCTGAAGGAGGAAGGCAGGAGGTGAAAAGGATGAGTATAGACCCAGAAAGCACTTGTGAGAGAGGGGAGGCCCCAGAAGAGGCATCTGACTTACCCTGATTGCTGGTCCCTCTCAAGGGTGAGTTGCTGGCCAGGGCGTAAGAGAAGGTGGGAGGAGGTGAAAGAACTCCTTTGGGTAACTTCTGGGAGGGGTAATGGCTGAGGGATGAAAGCCCTGCCAAGTGGCAGGAGGCCCCGCTGGGGCTGCCCCTTAAAGAGTGCAGTGGAGGATGTGGAATGAGAAGTGACTGCCCCTCTGGTTCCATCTGTCGCAGAGCCCAGGGTGCTTCCTTCCTCCCCCACCTCCCTCAGAACACACCCATTACATGCTGGACAGCGGCCCCCTTCCTGGGCCTGGGGACATCCGTGTCCCTCTGTGCACAGGCTTCACATCCTCTGGGTGCAAGGTAAGAATCCTTGGTAGGTGAGAAGCCAAGGTCCCAAAGGGGAGCAGCAGGGAAAGTTAACTCCCATCTATTCTTGCTCCAGGAGAAGGCCCTTGATGTGGAAGCTGCCACAAGCAGCAAATACAACTCCAGTCACAGGCAGCGGGAAGGAGAGCCACCTCTGCCACCGCTGTCCACAAACCATGAGCTCCTACTCTGTGCTGTGATGGTGGGCTCAGTGGGGATAGCTCTGACCTTACCTCATGGAGTCACTGCCAACTCCTTGGCTGCACAGTCTTTGTGCACTGGCTCTCTGGAGTGTGGTCTTTGCAAACAAAGTGGAAAGGGTACCAACTTTGGACTCCAGCACCTAGATTCAGAGCAGGTCATTTCACTCAGAATCTGCTGTGCAGCTGCAAGGGAGAATCATAAAGGCTACTTTGTTTCTTCCCAGTATTAACAACCCTTCCAGAAAGAGCAAGCCTCATGTCATGCCACATGTACAATCTGAGGCCAGGGGCTCTCTTTCCCCTTTTCATCCTCCTGTCTGGTACACAATAGGTGTTTACTGGATGGCTGTCCAGTTGACTTCTTTAACATAATGTGTAAAAGGAATCTTTGCAAATTGAATCTTCTGAAACACTGAGCTTGTGCCTGCCATGGAATTCTGAATGTACCTATATGACGTCTTTGCAAACTTAAAACCTGAATCTTTGCAATATAAATCCCTTGAAATGCATGTAGGCTGGACATCAAAAGCAAGCAGTATCTTCAAGGAACAGCTAGTTGGTAAGGTCAGTGTGCAGGATGCATAAAGGGCAGAGGTCGGAGGGGATCCAGGCTAAGTTTAGAAGGCTACCAGGCAGGTTAAGGCCAATGGAAAGAATTCAGTAGGGAGTGAGGAGCCCACAGTAGGATTGATTCAGAAGGCTTATTGGTCCGCAGGCGACAAGAAGGACCCAGGAAACACTGAAAAGGTGGGCCCAGCAGAACTCCCACGCAGGGTGAGAGGCGGGAGAGAAGGTGCCTCCAGAGCGCCGGCCGCCTTCCACCCAGTTAGGATTTGGGAATTTTTTTCTTCCCTCTGCGCGTGATCTGACGCTGTTTGGGGAGGGCGAGGCCGAAACCTGATCCTCCAGTCCGGGGGTTCCGTTAATGTTTAATCAGATAGGATCGTCCGATGGGGCTCTGGTGGCGTGATCTCCGCGCCCCAGGCTTCAAGCACCCACACCCTAGGTTTCTGCAGTGGCGTCGAGGCGAGCAGGGATGCAGGTGGGTGTAGCCGCTCAGTTCAGGGTCTGAGCCTGGAGGAGTGAGCCAGGCAGTGAGACTGTCTTGGGCCGGGACGCGTCGTTGCAGCGCACAGCTCCAAGCCAGGACGTCGCGCGCCCCTTCGCACGCCCTGCCCCTGAACTACAGCTTCTGCACAGTCGTCCCCGCCGCAAGGCACAAGGCGCCGCGGGCGTGGATCGCGCACAGCTTCTAGGTCTCCTTGCCAGGACTGCAACCACTCCTTTGGCCCTGATGGGCACCGTCAGCTCCAGGCGGCTGTGGTGGCCGCTGCCACTGCTGCTGCTGCTGCTCCTGGGCCCCGCAGGCGCCAGTGCGCAGGAGGACGACGACGGTGACTACGAGGAGCTGGTGCTAGCCTTGCGCTCCGAGGAGGACGGCCTGGCCGATGCGCTCCAGCACGGAGCCACCGCCACCTTCCACCGCTGCGCCAAGGTGAGGGCTTAGAGGTGGGAGGCCAGGGCGAACCTGCAGCCGGGAAGGTGAGGTGCTGTTTCCTCTCGGGCCTCAGTTTCCCCCCATGTAAGAGAGGGAGTGGAGAGCAGGTCTCCGAGGGCTCTTTGCTTGCCACGATCTTTGGGACTGCAGGCAAGGCTGCGGGGGAGGACGGGTCGTGGTGGAGAGAGGGGACAGTCGGCTCGTTGGGGACGCGCTTGGGCGTGCGGCTGTGCGAATCAGTGGGAAGGTTCGCGGGGGTGGGAAACTGGGAGGCCGAGAGAGGGCTAGCAGAGCACTGCCAGGATCTCCTGCCCAGATTTCACTTTCCACCCCGCAGCGGCACAGGTGGGTGAAGGAGTTAATGCCTGGAACGCACTGGGAACGGCACCGGGCGCAGAGGAAGCAGGCTTGCCATTATTGTGGGTTCTGATTTGGTTTGGTTAAACATGGGCGATGGAGGGTGAAGGGCCTGTAGCCAAGACAGGGGCGGGGTGGGAGGGACGACAGACGCTGGGAGCGCGAGGCAATTTCTTTATGGACCCAGAACTCATGCTCTAAGAGTCCATCTGTTTCAGCTGAAGAAAAGAACCAGCTGAAGGGCCAGGGGAGAAGGGGCGGAGTTATTCTCGAGGCCCATTGGTGTCCTTTAGAACTCAGGCAGGGAAGGACCCTTGGTGCTCTGGGGCCAGAGGTGGCACGCACGCCTGGTGTTGGGACCCCGGAGCTGAGCCCCACCCCCGCTGGCTGGCTGGCTGCAGACGGCGGGGGCAAGTTTGCTTAATAACTCTGCCTGCAGCAGGCCCTCGGGCTCTGGGAAGCTTCTTCCCGGGGCCGGGCCGCTAGTTTTTTTCCAAGTGTTACCAGCCCAGGACTTGGCTGAGGTCCTGTGTCTCCCAGCTTAGAGTCAGATCTGGGCCTGAATACTGCCTTCCTCTCACTAGCTCACTAGCTGTGGTGCTTGACAAGTCACCTAACCTTGAGCTCCATTGCCTGATCTTTAAAAGGGAGGTGACAATCCTCCCTAAGGGTTCAGTGGCAGCAGGTGGGGAGATGAGGGAAAGTTCTGTTGACCCCGAGTGACCTCATGATGCAAGCCCAGGGAGGGATTACTTGCAGTTTTATCCCTGTCTGCGGTGTGACCTGTTGGTGACATCGTCTCCAAATCGCAGCTCCTGGGGCAGAGGGGCAAATTCTGCCATTCACAGCTGCCGGCCCACGCTCCTGTCTGAGTGTGCTGAGTGGCAGAATGGCGTGCCCTTACTCAGCTCAGTATAATTCTCTTCCTTGTTCCCTGAGCCTTTGACCTTCTAGAGGGAGGTTGTGGGGTTGTGGTCAGGATAAGAAAGGACATGTCAAATTACCACTGCTCCAAAAAGCCTGTTCTGGAAGTAGCGAGTACCCCATCCTGAGAGGTGAGTAGGCAGAGGCTGCATGACCACCTGAACCAAGCCCCTGGGCATGTTTCTTCTCTGGTGGAAATTTGGAACACACACCTCCTCAAGTTGATTTATTCATTCATTCAATGGATATTTCGTGGGACTCAAATTTAGAATGAAAATGTTTTTTTGGCAAGCAGAAAAGGATTTTTAGACCAATCCTTTTCCTTTAGTCATGAGAAATTAAGGCCCAGAGAAAGGAGGTGCATCCCGAGTGCATTAGAACTGGGTTTTCAGAACTCACATTCCACTGCACAGTGTAGTCTCCCAATTCATTCAATTTTTATTTAGCAAAAGGCATTTTAGAAGGGTCTTTGAAGCATTGGTAGGAGTGTAGCAATGACAGTCTCAGGAGAATTTTATTCTAAGAGTAGGAGGTACCAGGAACAAAGGTACAGAGCTGGGAAAACCAGAGGTGGAGGATAAGGAGCACGCGCCACAGTTCTTTTTCTTTTTTTTTTTTTTTTGAGATGGAGTTTCCCTCTTGTTGCCCAGGTTGGAGTGCAATGGCATGGTCTCAGCTTATTGCAACCTCTGCCCCCTGGGTTCAAGTGATTCTCCTGACTCAGCCTCCCAAAAAGCTGGCATTACAGGTACCTGCCACCACGCCTGGCTAATTTTTGTATTTTTAGTAGAGATGGGGTTTCAGCATGTTGGGCAGGCCAGTCTCAAACTCCTGACCTTAGGTGATCTGCCCACCTCGGCTTCCCAAAGTGCTGGGATTATAGGTGTGAGCCACCGCACCCAGCCTCCCCAGGTCTTTATCCGTCTTCTGAAATGTAAAATGTTCTGAAAACCAAAAGGTTTTTTTGTGATTTATTTGATGGTAGCACCTGACATGAACTGACATGAGGTTATTTTTAATCCATTTGTGTGCATATGCATATTCATATATTTTGCTGCATAGATTACAGTATGCAGCTCCAGATTCCTCCAAGAAGACTCTCTGATTGCCCATTACTGCCTTTCTAAAATCCAAAGAAGTCTGAGGTTCAAAGCTGATTTGGCCCTAAGGCTTTGGGCAAAGGGGGTGGACTCTGTTCTACTCTGACTGGCATCCAAGATGCATATATACAGAGATGTGGGTGATGAGGCTGCAAAGGTGGGCTGAGGTAGCGGCCCAGGAGGAGCATGGAGTTTGGATTCGATCCATTAGGCGGTGGGCAGCCAGTTCTTTCTTCCTATTCTTGAGCAGGTGTGTCTGCTTGAAAGCAGTTGGAGCAGACAAGGGCTAAAACCAAACAAGTCATCTGCAGACAGTGGCTGCTACAGTTTTTTTTGTCCCCTCCAAATCTCATGTGGAAATCTGCTCCCCAGTGTTGGAAGTGGGGCCTAATGGGAGATGTCTGGGTCGTGGGGGAGGAACTCCCATGAAAGGCTTGGTGCCATCCTTGTGATAACGAGTAAGTTCTCCCTCTTATTTCCCTTGAAGGTTGATTATTAAAAAGAGCTTGGCACCTCCCCCACTTCTCTCTTGCTTCTTCTCTTGCCATATGATTGATCTCCACACATGCACGTTCCCCTTCACCTTCTGCCATCAGTGGAAGCAGCTTGAGGCCCTCACCAGAAGCAGATGCTGGTGCCATGCTTCCTGGAGATGGAAGAACCAGGAGCTGGACAAATCCCTTTTCCTTATAAATTACCCACCTTCGGGTATTCCTTTATATAGCAACACAAGAGAACTAAGACAGTGGCCCTGACTACTCTCTCTTTAAGAAGTGTTGCCACCAGATGCAGTGGCTCATACCTGTAATCCCTGCACTTTGGGAGGCTGAGGCGAGCGGATCACCTGAGGTGGGGAGTTCAAGACCAGCCTGACCAACGTGGAGAAACCCTGTTTCTACCAAAAATACAAAATTAGCTGGGCATGGTGGCGCACTCCTGTAATCCCAGCTGCTCAGGAGGCTGAGACAGGAGAATCGCTTGAACCTGGGAGGTAGAGGTTGTGATAAGCCAAGATTGCGCCATTGCACTCCAGCCTGGGTGACAAGAGGGAAACATCGTCTCAAAAAAAAAAAGAAGTGTTGCCTTTGCTCACTTAGTCATCCCTTCTGCCTGCATTTCTAGAGCATTCAGCTGGGAGATTTATACTACCGTCACTCCTGACCTTCCCAGCAGGCCTATGTCATAGGTACTACAGTCTCTACAATACCGCGGAGCTATGCGAGGCTCAGAGAGGTTGAGTGACTTACTCATGGCCGCACAGCCAGTAAATATTGGAGCTGGAATGCAGGTCCACAGTTTCCTGGCTTCCAAGCCCATGAGTTTCTCCCTCAATTTATTCCAATTGGGGCATGGGGGAGGGGGTGGCCTTTGGGCAGGGCCTCCAGGGGTGGCCAGGCCCATAGAGAGCTGGGTGCAGGTACAGAGGAGAACCTGGTTTCCAGTGTGGCTCATGGTTCCCATTTTTGCCTGACTGCCACATTTGGAAGTGTTCTATAACTATGTGAATAATAATAGTTGGCCTATATGAGTTTTTAAATCTGCTTTTTGGTCTGCATTTGGTAACTTCATCATTTCCTATACTCTGTGGTGTCTCTTTCGCTGTAATTCTAACTTGTAAGCAGGGGTGAGATAAAGTCCATGTAGGGTTTGCTAGGTTTCTTCCATATCATCGTGTTCCTCCTTGCATGGGGTCAGGACCCCTGGAGGCTGCCCGGCACCTATGTGGTGGTGCTGAAGGAAGAGACCCACCGCTCGCAGACAGAGCGCACCGCCCGCCGCCTGCAGGCCCAAGCTGCCCGCCGGGGATACCTCATCAAGCTCCTGCATGTCTTCCACGACCTTCTTCCTGGCTTCCTGGTGAAGATGAGCCGCGACCTGCTGGAGCTGGTGAGCCACCCTTTTTGGGAATGGCACTTCCCGATAGGGTTGGTCCACTGCATATATGCTGGGGACTGTGCTTAGTAGGCCCATTGCTGAAAATCAGAAGGGGACAGCAAGTATGAATTGAGCACTTACTGGGTACCAAGCACAGCAACTACTGGCTTTCTGTATAGAATGCCCTTTAAGCCTGGCCGTGCCCCAGTGTTATGTCCATCTTCATTTGAAAGATGAGGAGACCAAAGTTCAGAAGGGACCACACAGATGGCTAGGGGTAGAGCCTGGATCAAACCTAGTGGTCTGCCTGCCAGCCATTTTTGTGCCAATGCATCTGCTGCCTATGGGAATCCATAGGGACAGGCCCTGGGATGTACAATGGAGCCTGAGTCATTTGATAAAAAAGCGTGACTCAAGGGTCCAAAATTTCATTGAAGTTGCTCCTATCCAGCGTAAAGTTCCTTCTCTAGGACAGGGTGGCTCTCCTCCCTCCTGGATGTCACATCTTTGGTGGAAGGGCAGAAAGGGGACTGGGTATTCTCACCCTGGCCCTAGTGCTTCAAATCTTAAAAAAAGCTTTCTTGGTTTTGTTTCTGCCCCACCTTCTAGCCCACCCCTTTCCCTGGCCTCTCGATGAGAACATGTATCATTTTCACACTGATTCTCCACATGGTGGCGGTGGGTGCTTCTCAGCCTCCTGTAGACAGTGGGGCCCAGGCTCTTGTCCAAGGTCACACAGCATGATGGGCAGGTCAGAGTCTGGACCTGGGTCTTCTAGCTGCAATGCGCTGCTGCCCCATGGGTAATCAACTCAGCATCCAGTGGCTGAACATCTACCGCATACCAAGGCCTGTGGGGCCATGACAGGGATTGACAGGATCCCTGCCTTGGGAACCTGGAGCCCAAGCAGAGGAGGCTGACAAGTCAATGCCTTCCAACAGTCTACTCGACACATATTTCCCAAGCACCTGCTGTGTGCTGCAGAGGCGAATGTGACACAGCCCAGGCCTTTCCCTTGAGCTTACAGTTCAGAAGGAGAGACTGACCAGTGGCTGCCAGTACCGCTGGCTATGGGACAATGTGCTCAGCACTGGGGAGGGGTGAAGAAGGTGCCCGCATAGCACCAGATGACAGGCACAAGCCACACAGGCCAGGGCAGCTGCTCAGAGGAGAGGAGGCTGAGCAGAAGGCTGCAGACATTTGCCATCGAGAGCCAGGCTTCAAGCTGGGCATCATACCAGCCTGGTTCGAGTCCCACCCAGCCCCTTATTGGTTTGTCTAACCCTGGGCAAATGCCTTCACCTCTCTGAGCCTCATTCCCCTATCTGTAAATCAGGCATAATAATGGGAACATTCTTTTAAGGACTAAATGAGATCGTGAAGCATTCAGCAGATGCTAGGTACTCACTGAAGTGTGGGCAGGTTAAGAAGCCTCTGGGGATAGCAAGGCATCCAGGGACCAGTTATGGCAGGAAGCTGTTACCACCTAGGTCTGAAGGGTAGGAGCGGGAATAGTTTTCCCTCTGCCCAGCTGGAGCTGGTGGCATGGAGAGGCTGCCCATGGGGAGTCACCTGAGGGTTCAGCACTGCCAAGTGCAGGGAGTCGGGCGGCAGGGAGGGAGAGGGGCAGATGCACACTTTTTTTTTTTAAGACAGTCTCTGTCACCCAGGCTGGAGTGCAATGGCACAATATCAGCTCACTGCAACCTCTGCCTCCCAGGTTCAAGTGAATCTCATGCCTCAGGCTCCCGTGTAGCTGGGATTACAGGCATGCACCACCATGACAGACTAATTTTTGTATTTTTAGTAGAGATGGGGTTTCACCATGTTGGTCAGACTGGTCTCAAACTCTTGACCTCAGGTGATCTGTCTGCCTTGGTCTCCCAAAGTTCTGGGATTATAGGTTTGAGTCATTACTCCCTGTCAGAGATGCACTCTTGTCCCTTCAACTCCTGCTGGTGCCTCCCATTGGCTGAGCCCAACTGGAAGCTGTGCAAGGGAGCTGGTGCTGCAGTTTGCACTGAGCAGGCAGGAGAAGGATGGGAATAGACTGGAGGACAGACAGAATTGCCAGTGCTGTTATGTCATGATTGAGGCATGGAGTCCAGGGCCTGAGCTTCGCTCCATGTCCATCCTGCCCAGAGCCTTGGCACACCCTGGCTCCCAGACGAGATGTCAAGTTCAGAATCCTCTAAAAGGAATCCTCTGTGCCAGGCTGCATTGCAGAGATATGGGAGTGCTGGGTTCCCAGCCTGAGCAAGGAGTGAGAAAACTCCAGCTTCCAGTCTGTCCTCCAGGTCACCAGGAGGGAGTCAGGGACAAGGTCTGAGGTCTGCTGGGACAAGGTGGGAGGCTGCTGGGCTGAGATGTGGGGACAGGTTTAATCAGGTGAGGCTGGGCTGTGGCTGTGTTTGCTGCTGTCCCAATGGCTTAAGCAGAGGCCCCCGGACTCTCTGGCTTCTGCAGGCCCTGAGGTTGCCCCATGTCTACTACATCGAGGAGGACTCTTCTGTCTTTGCCCAGAGCATCCCATGGAACCTGGAGCGGATTACCCCTGCGCGGTACCGGGCAGATGAATACCAGCCTCCCAGTAAGACCCCCTCTGTGTCTTCCCTCCCCATCTAAGCTGAATTTGTTTGCTCTGCTCTGGCCTCGCCTCCCTGCCGGTGGTTTCCACCTCTCAAGGGCTCTGGGACTCAGCACCTCCACTGACCCCTTTTTTCCTGTCCCATCCCCAACCTCTGCAGCCCACACTGCCTGCCTTCCTTCTGCTCCACAAACGCGAAAGTCTTTCCTTAAATGATCCTCTCTTCCTCCCTCCTTCTTGTTTTCCTCTTCTCTCCATTCGGAATGGCCCAGCAGGCTCCACTCACCTTGGGGAGAGGGTTAATCTGATGCTGACTCTTCCTAGAGCCCCCAGGTCTCCAGAACTCCCAGTGCCCTGCAGACTGGACCAGACCCTAAAGGGATAGACGCAGCCCGGTCTGGGGGCCCTGCCTAGCTTCCTACTGTGCTGCTCCACCTGCCTCCAGCTCCATTAGGCTTTGTGGGGCTCCCTGCACGGGCCACTTTGTGTCTTCCCTCTAGGCCTTCCCTTCCACTCTTCCCTCTGCCTGGTGTAGCCTGGCTATGGCGGGGAGAGAGGAGGAGAGGCCAAGGAAAATGGTCTGCATTCTAGCAGGGCCTTGCAGGTGGCAATTATTTAGTCGGGGAAGACTCTAGATGCACCTGGTCTGAGGAGAGGATGAAGGGTTCTCACCGGACTGTGTTAAGTTTGAGGTGCCATGGTGTGCGGTCTGGAGCTCAGTGCAGAGACGATGCAATGTGGTGAGTCCATGCAACATGGGGCCAGGACGCAGAGCTTGGGGTGAACTCAGCTTCCACCCCTTACTGGTTCTTGTGGGGTCTTGGGAAGCCACTTGCTTCTATGAGCCTCACCTTCCTCATCTGTAAAATGGGCATATAACCCTGTCCCTGTCCTCACAGGTTACTGTGAGACTCCAATGAGGTGAAGGATGTGCAAATGCTTTTGGAATTGACAAGTTGGGGGGCTTCTGAGTTGCTGCCATGGCGACGATCAGAGCTGGTGGGCAGGGTGTGGAGATAGGGTGTGTGTGGGGGACATCTTCTGGCAAGGGTGTCAGCAGCGGAGGTGAGGGGCCTGGCTGGTTGTGTGTGCTGACCTGGCCTGGGCTGCCTGTGGCTAAGGAGAGGACAGGCTCCTGTGTAGCAAGAGCCTGTTCCTTTCCAACCAGGCCAGACCTCTTCAGTGGAATCCTGGAGCCCCTGAACTTCACATCAGTGCCCCAGGGACCTCCCGGAGCAGGCTAATATCAGAGACTGAGAGGGACACTGGCAGAGGGTCACGGAGACCCTGGTCCCAGCAGAAGAGCAAGAAGATCTTGCCCCCCAGGTTAGCTTCCTAGCACTGCTGTGACAAAGTACCACACCCTCAGCTGGAACAAGACGATTCTCTGCAGTCCTGGGGGACAAAAGCCTGTCTCAACTGCGGTGGGCCCACATTCTCCCTAGGGGCTCCAGGGGAGCAGCTTCTCTTGTCTCTTCCATCTCCCAATGGCTGCAGCACTCCCATCTCAGCGTGTCTTCACACAGCCTTCTCTGGGCCTCCCTCCTCTTCACGGTCTCTTAAGGACTTGTTGGATTTCGGGTCCACTGGATGATGCTGATCTCATGTGGAGAAACTTAAGCACAGCTGCAAGGACCCTTTTTCCAAATCAGGTCACAGCCACGGGTTGTAGGGGTTCAGATGTGAGCATCTCTCTTTGGCAGCCACCGTTCCCTCCTCTCCCTTGGGCCAGAAGCAGATACGGGGTCCTTTCCTCCCCCTAGGATGCCCATGGATTACCCCCTCCCCACTTCCCCCGAGTGGCTGTGGGAAGTGGCAGGAATGGCAGCAGGGGTGTGGAACCCCTTCTGGGGTCACATCAAGGTTTTGACTAGAAGAAGTCCTCCCGGAGCTGCTGGGCTGGCGTGGGGCAGGCTGGCTGGGTGGAGCAGCAGCCTCTTCACGCACAGGGAGGCCACGAGCATGGGCGCTGGGGCTGGCAGCTGCCCTCAGACCCAGACCCTGCACTCTTAACTGTGTGACCTTGCATATGTCACTCACCCTCTCTGAGCCTCAGGTTCCTCTGCAAAAGGGAGGTAATGATAACCCTCACCTGGGGGCTGTTTAGAGGGTGAAATGAGTTATTGCTGTAGCACGCAATCAAGTATTGAGTGAGGTGCTGTGATTTTAGCCCTGCTTTCTTTTTTCTCACCATTCAACAATAATGTCTTGAGCACCCACTGTGCGCTAGGCACCATACTAGGTGCTGGGGATACAAAGGTGAATGTGGGGGATGTGGTCTCTGTCCCCAGCAGTGTATCCAGATCAGTCCATTCCTTAAACAAATACTACTTGGCACAAATTAGTTCTGGTTGGGCTGAGAGCTCTGAAGGAGTGCCGGCAGCTGCGGGCATGTGTAACTGGCAGAGGGATCAGGAAGGCTTCCTGGAGGAAGTGCTATTCCAGCCAAGACCTGCGGGGGCATTATTAACCAGGCAAAGGGGACAGTGTCCCAGCAGAAGAATGAACAAGGACAGGAACTGTGCAGAGGGAACTGAGGCAGGTGAGACCAGCAGGGCCTGGGTGGCCTCCAGGGCAGATGTGAAAGGAAGAACTCGGCCACAGTCTGAGCTTCTTAGGCATGGCAGGGCTGCCGGGTGAGAGGGGATGAGCTCCCTGCTCTGGAGGTATGGAAGCAGGACTGGGCTCCCACCTGCCAGAGGCCACAGAGCTTTCTGTAGCAAGCCAGAGGCTGGAAGAGGCCACTCCAAGGCCTCTTTGCCCCTGAGAATGATGGCTCTTCTTGAGGCCACCTTGCCATGCTGTCACAGGGAACAGTAGCAGCCCCTGCCTCACACGGGGGGAGGTGATTGGAGGATGGAGGGGGACCTAGGAAACAGCCCGGGGGCCCTGTGTCCCATCCGAGCTGGGCCCCTTTCCAGCCTCTCACTGGAAGGAAGCCCAAGGAGGTTCCTGCAGGGGTCTTGGCTTTCGCTTTTGTTCCAGATGTGGAGGCCATGGTGGGGCCATGGGCCATGGGTGGGCGTTCCAGGCTTACAGCCTCTCTCCTGGCCGTGTCTTACCAAGAGCTGCCCCTTTGCCAGGCCCACCTGCCCTCTGCCGGCCATGCTTGCAGCCTCCTGACCCTGTCCCAGCAGGACAGCGGGCTGGTGTGGGGGGGCAGGAACCGCCTGCATTTAGAAGGGTGGGGCTGCCTCCCTGAGCTTCTACCTGAGCTGACGCAGCTGCAGCCTCAGCCTGTCCCCTCCTGACTTCCTGCTGTGGCCAGACATTGAGCAAAGGCCTTTGTACACCATGCCCTGGGGCTGGCCTTGCCATAACTGCTAAACAGTTGATAAATCCCAGGCCCAGGGATATGACTTCGCCATGGTCACATCATCTTGCAGCGGACCCCAGGTACAGCTCCTGGAGCAGAGGGCAGTCCCGAGCACAGGTGGGCCCAGAAAGGACTCTCACCTGGGCTGACGCAGCTGCAGCCTCAGCCTACTCCTCACCCACGACGAGGAGCATGGACTGGCAGCCTGCCCAGACGGCCTTCTGCTCCATGTGCATTCTGTGGCTTCTGTTCAGGGAGGGAAGCAGCCTCGGGGCTGTCTTCTAGATGAGCCTGTGTCCTGCAGGCTGTCTGCCAGTGTATCCAGTTGTCCCGTCAGCCTGGAAGCTCTGAGGGAGAACCTTGGGCTGCTTCCTGAGCACCTGTGTCCCCTGCAGCCAGCACGGGGCCTCTGACAGGAGCACACTGGCCATAGCTTATGGGCCTCTGCCCTCCTTGTCATGTCTGCCCCTTCGACATTCCACAGCCCAGCTCAATATCTAGTGGTTCCTCTAGGGGGACCAGCACCCTTTGGTCTCCGATGTCTTTGGGCGGGAGCTCACAGCACTCTCAGCCACCCCTTCCCAGCATAGTACCAGGCACTGGTAGATGCCCACTGATCAGTAAAAACTCCTAACACACTCAGAGAGCAAGGACTCTGCCTTATCCCGTGGCTTAAGAGGAGAGGTAGACTGCTGAGGACCTGCTCAGCATGCCATAGAAGTCACCAAAGTGCTCACAGGCACTGACCAGTGGAGCTTCCTGCCGAGAATGGAGGCTGTAGGGCAGGGTGGACAGTGTGTGTGCAGGCTGGGAAGTGACTGCCTTGCCCAGCCCTAATGGCATAGTGGGTGGATGGGAGGATGCAAGACTCGGGGCTGACCTTGCCTGAAGTTAGTGTGGGATCTCAGAGCAGCCACTGAATTGCTCTGTAGTGGGCCAAATAGCAGCCCCCACAGACCCACGCACCCAGACAGAGCCTGTGAGCCTGGCCTTATTTGGAGAAAAGGTCTTTGTAGATGTAATTGAGCATCTCAAGATGGCATCATCTGGATTCTCCAGTGGGCTGTAAGCCCAATGATGTGTCTTTATGAGAGAAAGGTGGAGGGAGATTTGAGACACACAGGTGAGGCCACGTGGAGACTGAAGTGGAGACTGGAGAAATGTGGCCACAAGCCAGGGAACACCAGCAGCCACCAGAAGCAGGAAGAGGTGACGCAGGGTTCTCCCCTGGAGCCTTCGCAGCTGAGTTTGGGAATTTGTTACCGAAGCCATGAGAAGTCAGTTCCCAGCCTGCACACGCCCTGGGCCTCCTGCACTTGCTCGCCTGTCTGGAGATGAGAATCTCTACTCTGCAGCATATTTGGAGGATCACTGCGGGGGCCACGGAGGTGCTGTTCAGATGGCACTTCAGAAGACTCAGGAGGACCCTGGGGCAGGAGCAGGTTGACTGACAGCCCACAGGGTTGCCCTCTGGTTCCACCCAAGGCCCTGCTTCTCCTGGTGGCAGGAGTTCCAGCGCCAGGCCATTTCCGCTGGCGCAGGACTCTGTGCCAGCAACCTGCCTCAAGTCTTCCTTTGGCCTGGTTGAGAGTTTCTGAGAACTGCGCTGAAGCAGAGGGGCTTCCTTCCTTGCTTCCCTTCCTCCTGCCTCCCCTCTCGGTCCAGCGGGCCGGACCTGCCTTGCGTCTGTGAGCTCTCGCTACGTCCTCCCAACCTTTGTCCTGCGCAGGCGACTCCCCCCATGGGTCTCTTGCAGCTTTTACCCCAGTGTCTGCTTCTTGGAGAATCCAAATGGATCCAATTAGGGGTGAGGAAGTGTGGGATAGGCTCTCGGTGACTGTTTTCTCTGAGGCTGTGACTCTTGCGAGGCGGAAGCAGCCCCTGGGAGCCCTCCCAGTGCCTTGTGCGGTGGAGAGCACTTGGACCTGGATCCAGGAGGCCAGCACTCACACATCCTGTCTGAGCGCAGCTTCCTCTCTCTAAAATGAGCTGGCCAGTTCAGGGGCCCAGACATCACTGTTAGTCTCCTTTTAGTCTTTAAATTTGTCTTTCTCTCAGGCTCAGTGAGTTGTGAAAGGCTGCAATAGGGGCTTGGTTTACTTGACACTATAATATTATTTTTTGAACCTTCATATTATTGTTGCATATTGACATTAATGTGAAGGAGCAGGATGACTTGGGTCCTTCCTGGCAGTGTCATTTGCCAGCTGGCGGCCTTGGACAGTTACCTGCCCTCTCTAGGCCTCCCTTTCCTTGTCTACGAAATACAGAATAGGTTGTAGCGTGTGAGGATTTTTTTGGAGGTTAAATGAGTGAATATATTTACTGTGCGTTACTATAAGGTTGACTTCACGCTCATTCCCTCTTCTCCCTTAAATGTCACCTTGGAAAGATGGAGGCAGCCTGGTAGAGGTGTACCTCCTAGACACCAGCATACAGAGCGGCCACCGGGAAATTGAGGGCAGGGTCATGGTCACTGACTTTGGGAGTGTGCCCGAGGAGGACGGGACCCGCTTCCACAGACAGGTAAGCACGGCCCTTCAACATGAGGGCTACCTCTGCCCTCATCCCCATCCTGGAGGTGGGTGGGGACTGCTCCCCAAGAGTGTTGCAGCTGTACTGCTGGGCTGCCCCCCTCCTCAGCTGTCACTGTCCCCTCCCTGACATCAGTTGTGGGAAGGGTGTCCATCCAGCCACCTGCTGATCTGTTATGGGATGGCGGGGGGTCTTCCTCATGTTGGTTGAGCAGGCCAGCAAGTGTGACAGCCACGGCACCCACCTGGCAGGGGTGGTCAGCGGCAGGGACGCTGGTGTGGCCAAGGGCGCCAGCCTACGCAGCCTACGCGTGCTCAACTGCCAAGGGAAGGGCACAGTCAGCAGCACCCTCATAGGTGAGTGATGGCCCCAGACAGTGCTGGTCTCTCTCCATCGTGGACCTGGCCTGGGAGGTGGCTTGGGCTGGGCCCAGGGAGAGCTAATGTCTCCTAACCAAGAATGCTGTGGCAGCCTCTGCTGCAGAGCCAGAGTGTCAGGGCTGGCAGGGTCCCCGGAGGCCACAAGTGTAGATGAAGAAACCCAGGCCCTGAGAGGGTCATGCAGGTAGCCAGGGAGTTCAGTCTTGACCCTGGGTCAGTGACCTTTCCACAATTCCACACTGCTCCACTTTTCAAATCTGGTGACGTCTTTATGTCTTTTGTGATGTTATCGTCCATGTAGAAACCCTTGAGGTGATCTAAGCAAACTTTTTCTATCTTCTGCTTACATACCTCTGAGACCAGGGGACTCACTCACTTGCATGACTGGGCCCTGCAGGTCACCCTGGCCAGGCGGACGTGTGGAGGAACTGGCAGAGGACTTTTTCTAGACTTTTGCAGGTGACTACATTTTGTCCACCTGGCAGGCCCTGTGTGAAGTCCAGCTGAGAGCTAGGACTCCAGGGGCCTGTGGACAGAGAAGAGGGAGGGTGCTGTCCCCTCCTGACTTCCTGCTGTGGCCAGACATTGAGCAAAGGCCTTTGTACACCATGTCCTGGGGCTGGCCTTGCCATAACTGCTAAACAGTTGATAAAACCAGTCCAGAGAGGGGAGGGGACGGCCCGGGGTCACACAGCTCAAGCTCGTGACCTCACTGGGCAAGGTGCTGGCTCTAGGCAGCAGCCTGACTTCCACTGCAAGCCCCAGGCCCCAGGGTCAAACACTGGAGCTGGCAGAGGCAGCCCACGGGACTGTTTGAAAGGCCGAGAAAGCCCAGGAGTCTGCCTTGTGCCTCACCAGTTCTGTCCTGAGACTTTCCTACAGAGTACAGGTTTTGACATTCAGTTTTAAAGGTAAGAATCAATAAGCTTCTGTCCCATCAGGTGACCCCTTGTACCTGTCCCACCCCTTTATTGACTGACCTCGGCTCAGGCAGGCCAGTTCCTGAAGGTCAGTGTGTGGAGGGAAGACCGCTCTTTCACAGAAAGGCTTCCCTAGGCCTGGTGCTCTGGCCGCTGGAGGACTTCCTGGAGAAGTCCCTTCTTTGGGGTCCCAGTCAGTGCAGGGGAAGCCCCTGTTGCTTTACCTGACAGGGGACAGGGACCCAGCAGTCACTATTGCATTCATTGCCACTGCCATTTCCTCCTCTGTAAGCAGGTGATTGTGTGTTGAGTCCGAGCAAAGAGATAAGCACACAGTAGGTGCTTAATAACTAGCAGCTGCAGGCCGGGCGTGGTGGCTCATGCCTGTAATCCCAGCACTTTGGGAGGCCGCGGTGGGCAGATTACCTGAGGTCAGGAGTTCGGGACCAGCCTGGCCAACATAATGAAACCTCGTCTCTACTAAAAGTACAAAAATTGGCTGGGCAGGGTGGTGGGCCCCTGTAATCCCAGTTACTTGAGAGGCTGAGGCAGGAGAATTGCTGGAAGGTGGGGGATGCAGTGAGCCGAGATCATGCCACTGCAATCCAGCCAGGGCAACAGATTGAGACTCCGTCTCATAAATACGTAAATAACTAGTAGCTGTAAATGTGGCTACTGTTCTTCATCTCCACACTGAGTGCCACTCCACTCCCTCCCTCTGTGGTGTGATGGGCCTCACTAGCTGTCTCCTAGGAGGGGCATGGCTGTGGGATTCCAACTCCCACCTTGGCCACAGCTCCTGGAGACATCTCAGAGGCCAGGATGCAGAAGGCTCCCACACCCCATTTGACGGGGGAGAAGCTGTCAGCTCCAGGTCCCCTTGCACATCAGGGCCAGAGCTGATTTAGGCCCCCAGTCTCCAGGCCACTGGGCCAGAGGTCACAGGCTGGCAAAGGGTTAGAACTGTCATTGGTGACAGTAGCATAAGGTAGACCATGGTCTGCACCAAAATGGGGCAGTAGAGTGCCACCGAGACCAGAGAACCACACCCTCAAGGGTAGGGAGTTATGGTATGGGGGCCCTGGGCGTGGAGGCTTTTAATTCTTCAGACAATCCTGGGAGCAGCTGTCACTGTTTCACAGAGGGTGGGGCCACACAGCTCGGGAGTGGCCAAGCAAGACTCTGTTTGAGTTTGTGTGGATCCAACACTTGCGGCCACGGTGGAGGGGCATCTGAGCCCGGTCTCAGAGACTCGCAGGGGGAAGTTGGGCAGGGCCCAGCTCACTCCTTCTCATTCCTCTGAGGTTCATCCTGTTTGCTGGAAAGGGATAATAAGGTTATTGTGAGGATCCCATAAATTCATATATTTAGACACTTAGAACAGAGCCAGGCACACAGAAGGGCCCGGGGTTGGTTAGTTTGATTGCTGGTGTAATGGCTAATATCTTCCAGTTTGTATTGACCAGGGTTCTGCAGAGAAACAGAACAGGTGGGATGTACATATTAAGAGTTTCAAGGAATTGGCTCATGTGACCGTGAGGGCTGGCAAGTCTGAAATCCGCAGGGCAGGCCAGGCAGGCTGGCAATTCCTGCAGAATTTGATGTTGCCCTATTGAGCCCTAAGGTAGTCCTGGGCAGAATTCCATCTTCTCTGGGAGACTTCAGTCCGTTCCCTTAAGGCCTTCAGTTGATTAGATGAGGCCCACCCACGTTATGGAGAGTAACCTGCCTTACTCAGTCTTCTGATTTAAATGTTGGTCACATCTAAAAAATATTTTCGCAGCTGAATTTCTACTGACTTTTGACCAAATATCAGGCCAAGTTGATCCACAAAATTAACTATCGCTCTGTGCCTGTAAGGGAGGGGCTGGGGAAGGGGAGCAAGTCTGCCCAGGGGGTGACCTTGGCTTTGTTCTCCCAGGCCTGGAGTTTATCTGGAAAAGCCAGCTGGTCCAGCCCGTGGGGCCGCTGGTGGTGCTGCTGCCCCTGGCGGGTGGGTACAGCCGGGTCCTCAACGCCGCCTGCCAGCGCGTGGCGAGGGCTGGGGTTGTGCTGGTCGCCGCTGCCGGCAACTTCCGGGATGATGCCTGCCTCTACTCCCCAGCCTCGGCTCCGGAGGTAGGTGCTGAGGCTGCTGTCCCAAGGCCGGGGGTGGAAGGAGTCGTCAGCGACCCCGCCATGCGGGAGGTTGAGGAGAAAGGGGCTGGACTCCCCATCATGCCAGAATCTGAACAGCAGCGGCCCAGCCACGCCCCCACGAAGCGGCGCCCACGTAGCCACGCCCCCACGTAACGGTGCCCACGCCCACGTAGCTACGCCCCCACGCCCCTCCTGAGCGCTCTCTGTCCTGAAGGTCTCCTGGTACCCGCCCCTTCCCCATCCCCATCTCCAGGCCCTGCGTCCTCTGCCCAATACTTTTAGGGCCTCCCCATTGTCCAGCTCCCTCCGTGGCTCCATGATTGACCACTTGAGCAAGGCTAATGAGAATGGGAGCAGTTGAGGGCTCAGACCTCTCACCCGAGGAACATCCAGAGCGTGTGCCGCATGCCCGGTGCAGTGTGGCTGCGGGGACACAGACACAGAGCCTCTGCCCTGAGGAGCTGGGGGGCAGTGACCGTTCCTCTTCTGACCACCACTCCCTGGGCACCTACTGTGTGTCCGGTTGTCAGGACATCGAGGGGAAGGAATCTTGTGCCACCAAGTATGGAATTTCAGATCTGTGTGTGCGCACTCATGTATGTGCACGTACTCATGTATGTGCACGTGTGTGTGCGCGTGTGCGTTGGGGGCGGGGATTGCGGAGGAGATGCTTACCTGACAGTGCAGCCTAGGCCCTCCCTGGCCTGTGAGAGGCTTCCCTGGCGGCTGAATTTAAAGGCATCAAGCAAACAAAGCCCATGACATCTTCTCTGCCTTGCTCTCTTAATTCCACCCCCAGTGGCACTTAGGACCACCTGATAAACCGAATAGCTTCCTGTTTGTTTACTGTCTCTCCCCCAGTAGAATGTAAACTCCACAGGGGCATTGGAAATGGTGCCTGGCTGTGGTAGGGACAGGGTGGGCAGGGGTGCCAGAATTCTGCCTGGGGAGTCAGATTTTCTTTAGGAGGGGACATTTGAATGGGACCTAAACAGCTGTACAGCAGGTGGCCAGCCCAGCTGGCAAGGCCTCAGTCTGCCCCTGCAACCCCTCTCTTGGGCTCCTGTCTCTGCCACCCAAATCCTCACCTTTCCAGGTCATCACAGTTGGGGCCACCAATGCCCAGGACCAGCCAGTGACCCTGGGGACTTTGGGGACCAACTTTGGCCGCTGTGTGGACCTCTTTGCCCCAGGGGAGGACATCATTGGTGCCTCCAGCGACTGTAGCACCTGCTTTGTGTCTCGGAGTGGGACATCACAGGCCGCTGCCCATGTGGCTGGTGAGTCACCCCACCACTGCCTCAGCCACTGTGATGCTAACAGCCCCTTTGGCAGTCAGGGTCTGTGCCGGGACCTCCTGTACCAGGCTCTGTGCAGGGGGACCAGAGATGAGGCAGGCCTCATCGTGCCTCAGTCTGATGAGGGAGGCAAGTGCACCAAGGGAACACGAGGTCAGGCCTGTATTAGAGGGAGCCCAGAGGAGGCACCTGCCCAGCCCGAGGGTCAGAGAAGGCTTCTTGGAGGAGGGACATTTGATCTGGAGCTTGATGGATGAATAGGAGTTCACCTGCCCACTAAGACAGCAACTACCAAGGCTTAGAGGTGTGAGAGGAGGCTGTCTTACCTTACTGAGTAAGGGACTGTAGGCGGCTTACCTTTGGGAAGAGAGCTTGTGTCTGTGTGTGTGCATGTGTGTTTGTGTGTGAGTGTGTGTGCACACGGGCAGGAGGGCCAGGCCACCTTAGGCAGGTAGACAGTCTACCTTCGGGAAGAGAGCTTGGTGTCTGTGTGTGTGCACGTGTGTTTGTGTGTATGTGTATGTGTACACACATGGGCAGGAGTCCCCTGCTGGGGCAGGTAGACAGTCTGCCTTCACCTTTCACCGTTCACCCCTTCACCAGGCATTGCAGCTATGATGCTGTCTGCTGAGCCGGAGCTCACCCTGGCCGAGTTGAGGCAGAGACTGATCCACTTCTCTGCCAAAGACGTCATCAATGAGGACTGGTTCCCTGAGGACCAGCGGGTACTGACCCCCAACCTGGTGGCCGCCCTGCCCCCCAGCACCCATGGGGCAGGTAAGCAGGATGGCAGGCTGGGCAAGTCCAAGCCGGAGCTTGGGAGGTGTGTGTGACCTTGACAGTCTCTCCCCTCTCCCTTGTCTGTGTGAGGAGGATGATACCACCTTAAATAGGATTAAATGAGAATGGGGCTCTGAAAGGGCTTTGCAATATTTTCATAGCATGTTTTTATAGAGACAGTTGAGTATGTTCTTTAAGCCCTCCTCTCAAATGAACTAAAGATTTTTCTAGAGTCCGTGGTGGAGCTCCCCTCACTCCCAGCACCCCCTCCTCACCCTAGGCCCTTTTTGCAGGTTGGCAGCTGTTTTGCAGGACTGTGTGGTCAGTGCACTCAGGGCCTACACGGATGGCCACAGCCATAGCCCGGTGTGCCCCAGATGAGGAGCTGCTGAGCTGCTCCAGTTTCTCCAGGAGTGGGAAGCGGCGGGGCGAGCGCATCGAGGTGAACTGCACCCCTCCTTCGTGTGTGTGTGTGTGTGTGTGTGTGTGTGCGCGTGCACACGCATGCGTGTTAGCACTGGGCCCTCAGAGACTCCATCCTCCAGACTCCAGCCCTTCTGTAAGCTTACAGGGCTGGCCAGGGCGGGAGTGGTACACTCCTCATCTCACATGGTTGGGGGCTGCTGGAGAGAGCCACGGGAGGAAGGGTTTCCTGGAGGCTGCAGGACAGTGCTGGATGGATTCTCAGTGTCCATCTGGGTGTGAGCATGGGGCAGGGCAGGGTGAGGGTCAGGGACCTGCTACTCTGGACTCAGCCATCTCACTCAGATGCTCCATGGTTCTGGGAGCTGAGAAATCTCAAACCAGTAAAAAAGGGGAATTGGTGTTGATGCTACGGGAAAGTGCACAGATGCCATCTGGCCAAAGCATTTTGGTGGAAGGGCAGTGCCCAGCCAGGAGAGTGAGGAGGGGCAGGCATTTCTGGCCTGGGAGATGGTGTCCCAGTGCTCATGTGAGAGGCAGAGGGGGTGGGGAGGAGCCGGCTGGGTCCTTGCTTTGGCCCCTTGTGTTTCCCTGTATATCTCCATTTTGAAATCACCCCATGTTTGGAAGAACTTTCGAGTATTCAGAGCTGCCGCTTGGCAGAACAGTCTACCCTGGGCAGGAACGATCTCCTTGTCCCCAGAAGGCTAGAAGCAGGGTCTGGCTGGCAGGGACACTGATGAGGGTGCTTGAGTTGATCCTGTCTAGTCTCTTCCTGTGTTTTCAAAGCCAATTCTAAAGTGGATTCCCATTTCTGTCTTTGACTCTCAGGCCCAAGGGGGCAGGCGGGTCTGCCTGGCCCACAACGCTTTTGGGGGCGAGGGTGTCTACGCCATTGCCAGGTGCTGCCTGCTACCCCAGGCCAACTGCAGCATCCACACAGCTCCACCAGCTGGGGCCGGCATGGGGACCCATGCCCACTGCCACCAGCAGGGCCACGTCCTCACAGGTAGGAGGCTGGGCCTGCCCGTGGGTGAGGAGGGTTCCCTGTCTCCTTATGTATCCACTGCCCTCGAGGCTTGGTCCTCACCAGTGTGATCAGTGAGACTTGAGCCTGACTTTCTATGGCATACTCTTGTCCTGCCACTTCCATGCCCTTTGACCCTGGGCAGGTGACCTTACTTCTCCTCATCTCAGCTTCCTCCTCCATAAGAGGGAAAAAGGTATTAGCTGCCTCATTGGGTTGCGAGGAGATGGGCAGCATCTAGGGCACTGGCCGGGAGCATGGCAGGTGCTTTGCCTAAGGTGATGCAGTGCAACAGAGGCGGCTCAGAGAGAGGCCCCAGGCTGGGCTGAAAGGAGGGCAGACCTTGGTTTAATTTCACTGCCACTCAATAGCTGTGTGACCTGGGCAAGTTACTTAACATCTCTGTGCCGCATTTTCCTCATCAGAGGAAATGATGGGTGCTAAGCACTTAGCTTAGTGCTGGGACAATATAAATTCTAGCTATCATTACTATTGTTGTCATCACCCATTGCTTTAACATTTAGTCTCTGGTATAGGCAACTATTGCCTGGGGAGGGGTTGGGGGGAGTTTGAGCATCTGAGGCCATAGATCCCCTGCCTTACTGCCTCCATCTCTGGGTGGAGAGATGATGTTTTCCCTGAGAAACTAAGGCTCAGAGAGGTTGAATGGCTCTCCCAAGGTCACACAGCTGGTCAGCAGTGGAGTTGAGAACACAGGAGTCCTGGTGCTCAGGCCAGCATCTCTTTTCTTCTTTGAGTTGTTTCTGGGTTTCGTAGCTCTTGCCTCAGACCTTAAAGAGAGACGGTCTGATGGGGATGGGCACTGGAGAAGAAGTGTCCCAGCATTTCAGTATCTGAGCTGGCCCTCCTCTGCCCCGGCCCTCCTCTGCCCCAGGCTGCAGCTCCCACTGGGAGGTAGAGGACCTTGGCACCCACAAGCCGCCTGTGCTGAGGCCAGGAGGTCAGCCCGACCAGTGCATGGGCCACAGGGGGGCCAGCACCCATGCTTCCTGCTGCCATGCCCCAGGTCTGGAATGCAAAGTCAAGGAGCATGGGCTCCCAGCCCCTCAGGAGCAGGTGAAGAGGCGCGTGGGGCTGGGTGGGTGGGGTGCGGCGGGGTGGTATGTGTCTGTCCTGTGCAGCTTCTCTATGTCAGTTTGTGCCACCACTGTGACAAGGTCATGCATCAGGGTGGCGGTTTGTGGGTAGATGCTGTGGGCAGCTTCGGCCATTGTGTGGACAGCACGTGTATGTGTTTGTGTGTGGCTGGGTCTGTTTTTGCTTTTGTCCAGATCAGTAAGGTTTGCTACCTGGGTATCCCACTCCACTTTGTGCAGAGATGGGGTCTCGCTATGTTGCCCAGGCTGTTCTCAAATTCCTGGGCTCAATTGATCTTCTGGCCTCAGCCTCCCCAAGGGTTGGGATTACAGGCATGAACTATTGCACCTAGCCTCACAGATCTATTTAACAAACCTGGGAGGTTCTCAGGGCCAGGAGCAGCACTGGGCTCTGAGGACACAGAGCTCTCAGCCATGACCCTGAGGGGGTGCCTGAGCTGCAGGCTGAAGGTTATTAGCTTGACCAGCAAGGCAAGAGAGGGCCCTGCCGAGATTAGTGAGGCACGTGCCAAGCCCTGGAATGTGAGAGCCAGGCCTTCTAGAAACTTGGGTGTGGACATGGCCAACGGTTGCTCTGTAACGCTCCTTTTTAAAAGCCAGTGGGAGCTTCTTAAAAGGCAGCCCTAAGGAGTCCACTCTTAAGTGAACTCAGACTGGGTTTTAAAATGCAAGTCTGTGTTCATTCAGGTCTGGATGGTGCATTCCTCGAGAGCAAAAGACAGTCTTGGTCTTGGATCCACTTGCCCTGTGTGCACTGAGGGCTGCTAGGTTCCAGGTGCTGGGGAGGGATACAGGCCGGACAGACATTTGTTCTTCCTCCTGGAGCATCCATTTTAGTGGGCGAGGACAGAAAACAAACCAGCCAATGATAGAATACTGAAAAGATGCTATGCAGGAAGGGAATGGCGTGGGGGTGAGGTCAGCAGAAGTCTTGCTGAGAAGGTGCAGGAAATGGGCATGAGGACAGGGCAGAGAACACGTTCCAGGCAGAGCAAAGGCCCTTGGAGGGGGATGTGCCTGGGGGTACCAGGAGGCCAGAGAGGTAGGAAGTTATGAGGTGGGGGGTGCCTCAGAGGGGACAGGGCCAAGTCAGGTGAGACTTGAGGGCCACACAGGGGTCTGGCCTAGGAGGAGTGTGATCTGGCCTGGATCTGAACATCTCACTGCGGCCCAGCTGCTGAGCTGAGAAGAGATGACCAGGGCCTTGTGCAGAAGCAGGGAGACTGGAGGGTCCAGGTGTGGGGGCGGGGCTCAGGCTGGGGCCGGAGATGTGGTGGATACTGGAGTCTGAAGGGAGCCTGCAGGCCTGGTGGGTGCATGTGGGTGGGAGAAGGGGAGGACGGCACCAAGGCTCGGGCCCCTGGACAGATGGAGTTGCCATTAAGTGGGATGGGGCAGGCTGTGGGGTCGTCAGTTTCAGAGGGAAGATGAGTTTGGCATTAGTATGGTAGGCATCTGTCTGTCTCTGCGCCCCCTCAAACCAGGCATGAAGCAGGAGCTCACGTTTGGTCAGTGAGGGTGCAGAACCGCTGAGGCAGGAGGTGTGGGCTGGAGATACGTGGTTGTGTCCCAAATGGGCCCTGAGCTGGCGAGGGCCGTCTATACTTCAGCCCCACAGCGAGATGTCGGGGCGGGAGAGAAATGAAGTCTGGGTGGGGTTCCCAGCCATGATGGACATGTGCTTTCTTCCTCTCCTTGGGCTCTGGCAGGTCACTGTGGCCTGCGAGGAGGGCTGGACCCTGACCGGCTGCAGTGCCCTCCCTGGGACCTCTCATGTCCTGGGGGCCTATGCCGTAGACGACACATGTGTGGTCAGGAGCCGGGACGTCAGCACCACAGGCAGCACCAGTGAAGAGGCCGTGGCAGCCGTTGCCATCTGCTGCCGGAGCCGGCACCTGGCGCAGGCCTCCCAGGAGCTCCAGTGACAGCCCCACCTCAGTACGGGTGCCTGGGGAGGGTCAGGGGCTGAGATTTCAAATGGTTCCGACTTGCCCCTACCTCAGCCTTCCATGGCCTGGCCCGAGGGGGCGGGGATACTTACACCTTCCTGGAGCTGCTGGCCTGGCCCTTGTGTGGGGCAGGCCCCTTGCCTGGAACTCACTCATTCTGGATGCCCCCTCCTCTGGTGGAGGTGCCAGGAAGCTTCTTCCCTCGCTGTGGAGCATTTCACCATTGAAACGGTGGAGCTGTGCTCAGGTTCTGCTAGCTGCTCCCAACATGCCGACGCCTGTGGGCAGAATGACTTTTATTGAACTCTTGTTCCGTGCCAGGCATTCAATCCTCCAGTCTCCACCAAGAAGGCAGGATTCTTCCCATGGGAAGGGGAGGAGGTGGTAGGGGCTGCAGGGACAAGCATTGTTGGGAGGTGAGTGCTCACTGTGGGGAAGCCCCTTAGGGCTCCCTGATTAATGGAGGCTCAGCTTTCTGGATGGCATCTACCCAGAGGCTGGCGACTGACGTGTCCCTGGTGGTCATGGACTGTGCCTTGGTTTCCTGAGCCACCCTTACTCTGTTCTGTGCCAGCTTGTGCTAATACCCAAGGGGTGGCCTGCAGGGAGCCATCACCTCGACTGACTCCGCAGTGTGTAGTGGTGCACGTGCCGTCTCAGCCAACCCGCTCCACTACCCGGCAGAGTACACATTTGCACCCCCACTTTAGAGAGGAAGAAACCTGGAACCAGAGGGGGCATGCCTGCCAAGCACACAGCCAGGAAGTGAGCTGGAAAACCCAGACTGCGCTGGCTCTGAAGCCAAGCCTCTTCTTACTTTACCTGGCTGGGCACCTCATTTTTACAGGTAACAGTGAGGCTGGGAAGGGGAACGCACACCAGGAAGCTCGGCGAGTGATGCCTGCAGGCACGGCACTTTTCCCGTTATCACCTCGACCTGATTCACTGTGGCCTGGTGGAGAAGCTTCTGAGGGATGGGGCGGGCGGAGAGGGACAATGGTCCCTCCTTGAGCACCAGCCCCCCCAGGCAGGCAGACATTCATCTTTTGGGCCTGTCCTCTCTGTTGCCATTTTACAGCCAGCTTTTCTAGACCTGTTTTGCTTTTGTAACTTGAAGATATTTATTCTGGGTTTTGTAGCATTTTTATTACTATGGTGACTTTTTAAAATAAAAAACCAACTTTGTCCTGACTCTTGCTTAGACTTGACTGCCTAGGGTGATGGCTTGCTTATATTAGGACCTGTGTAAGTTTGTTAAATTGTTGAGTAAGCCAAATATTTGAAGAGTACTTGTATCTTGAGTGTAAGTATTTGACAAATACTGGTGATGCGTTTATTCCTACGCCTGTCCTGGGAGTGAAATGAATGTCCTCCTGCAGCTCCCCTGACCACCCTGGCAGTTGAAGTGCCTCCTCCTTGCTGATGGGTGCCCTACAGCACGCTAGATGCTCTGTTGTCCTGATCTCCCAATGCCGTTTTCATTCTTTTCTCCCCAGTACCTGGCACAAAGCCTGACCCAGAGTATTTATGGAATAAGTTAGTGCCAGATGCTTCTGTAATGAGCCAGTGCTACGTCCATGGCCATTTTTCATGATTTCCAATTCACAACAGTCTCAGGCCGAGTGCAGTAGCTCACACCTGTAAATCCTGGTACTTTGGGAGGCTGAGGCAGGAGGATTGCTTGGGTTTAGGGGTTCGACTCTGGGCAACAGTGAGACCCCAGCTCTATAAAAAATTATAAAAAATTAACTGGGTGTGGTAACACATGCCTGTGGTCCCAGCTACTCAGGAGGCTGTGGGAGGCTTGCTTGAGCTGGGAGGCTGAGAGTGCAATGAGTCATAATTGCATCACTGCACTGAAGGCTGGGTTATAGAGTGCATAATGATCCCATTCAATGTGGGACCTCCCGGCCCTCCACTCTAAGGCTAGTGAGCACAGCTGTCTGAAGCAAATTCTATGTCTACACTGCCCATGTCATCAGGAATCTCTGGCAAAAATTCTCCCAGATTACATTTTCGGACAATTCAGTGTCTTATATGGAAAGCATTCAAGAGTTGACAGATGGCAATGGCTCGAACACCCTAACTATGTATCTCTGCCCATTGGAACCTCTGCCTGTTGTGCAGCCCTGGACTCTCACTCTCCTTCCCTCCCCAGGATCAAGTGTTAGCTGGTTAGAAATCCACACCGACAGGCCTATGACGTTGTAACAACTTGATTCTTGCAGAGGGTTGGCAGATGGTCACCAGGAGTGGGGGAGGAAGGGACGTGACTTGCAGGAAGAGGAAGATCTGGACTAGCAAATAGGGAAGGGAACCGATGTGAGCAACGCTGGACACTAGGACCGGGATGGAGACCTGTGCAATCTAGCAAGAAGCCCAGCATGATCAGTGACACAAATCTATGCTGGGGACCACTTGGGAGAACGGAAAGCTTTGGTGGAGATGAATGTAGACCATCAATCTAAGTTCAGCGTCCTCCTCTAAGCTTTGCAGATGAATCCTAAAACAGCCTCTCCAGACGAAAGAACAGCAAAAGGCTAAGAGAACCCACAGTCTCCTTTATCAGTGTAAAGTGCTAAGAGGAATCATACCATTTAGCACCAGGCACAGGCCCATGCTGTCCGCCACCCACTACGGCTGTATTCTGCTATATGAAAAATCGTGAGACTCCAACTCTTATGTTTTTGAAAAATTTATTTTATACTCTTAGAAGCTAAGAACTTTGCCACGCATGAACCAAATTTTGAATTAAGGTTCTTCCCTAGTGTATCTACTTCCTTTTGAAATTTTATAAACAAGATTTTATATACAAGAGGTAGCAGAGGAAAATTCCAGTCTGCTTGTTCCAAGCTCAAAAGGTACTGCACACACCTCAATGTTAGCAGGAAAGGTGGGGCAGGACAGGGTAAGTTTGATGATAACGGCGCTCTAGTTCCTAAAACTGATTGTAGTTGTCAGCGACTGCGTGAGGACTGTAGAAGTCGTGGTGAGATGCCCGCTGGGATGCTTATTTTCTTTCCCAGGATGCCTTTAGCGGGCAGAATCGGCCATCCTAAGATTGGCCTCACTAAGGGAGCTGCTTGAGAACACACAGCATTGAGTTAATTGTGCAATTCCTGCTCTGTTTGCAGACCATTTTGAAAGGTTTATAAAAACATCTTCATCCAAAAAATTGGCAGTAAAAATGACAACTCTTCCAAGGTAAGCCTGTCATAATTGTTACTGTTGTACTATGTTAAAAAAAGTCATCAGCAGGTTCACTGACTGTAGCTGTCAGAAATCAAGTGGTTACCAGCAAAGTGAAAACGATGGTCACTGAAGCAACGGTGTAAGCAACATGAACCGAAGCATACAATATACACTGTGGGCGATCCTGATGAAACTTTACAGTGAGGACAGCAGGTGCTGGGGTGTGGAAGGCGTTGTTTCCATAGGAAATAAGGGGACTAGAAGTGGCGATTTCACTCCTGATTTTGGGCTCCTGAGAGTGCAGTGGCCAGCGATGACATCCCAGCGCGGATCATCGCCAGCATTTCAAGGTCATGTCCCACACAATCTCTTGGTGAGGATGGGGGTGGAGAGAAGGTGAGGAGAGGGTAGGGGAAACAGTCGGACATGAAGCATTCACGTACTCAAAACCAGCACTGGAACATCACATTTCAAACTGCAAGAACACTGGAATTGTCTGAAGTTTGCCACGCGCCTCTGTCTGTTTCTCTAAGGGTACAGTTCTGCTCTTAAGTGCTGGCCCTTCCATCTTCTTAGCATGTTTGACAAAGGGCATCGTGAGCCTCCAGGAAGTCACAGAATAACAAAGTGAAGTCTGATGGCACAGAAACCCTCACTGTCAGACGATGAAGTGACTGGGCCATGGAGAGAGCACAGCAATGAGACGCCATCTGCCTGGCCACGTGCCCACACAATGCCACAGCAGCCAGACAGGCACTTTGGGGCTGGCTGCACCTCTGTGACTTGGCAAATCTCACTGACAGTGGAAACCTGGCACTTCCTAAAGCTCCCTAGTTCTGTGCACGGTGAGATGAAAATAAGGCAGAACCTATAACTAAAGGCAAAACAGGGCTGAAAATGTGAGCAAGTCAAAATACAAAATGTACAAAATATTTATGAAATATGTGGGTGTAATTTTTCTCCCCCACCAAAAAGGGAGCTGGTATAAATGAACGAATGGTGCTATACTTTGGAAATACAACTAAATAGATGGTTATTCAATTGCTCTATATTTATTTCTGGGAAAATAAATCTTAAACCTTGACTGTCTTTTCAGTGTTAATTAGTCATATTGAGGAGAAACAATTCTCAAGTTCCTTCTCTGCATTAAAATTACTATGAAACTCACAAGCAGTATGTACCAACTCAAATGGTTGACTTCATATACAACCAATACCAAGGGTTTCGGTAATCACGTTTTAAGCAAAAACAAATGATTGCAGATCACATGATTTAAGACTACAGTTTATTCAATATGTCTCCAAGCATTAAAAAGATAATTTTGTGAAGTCAAACTCAGTAAAATTATATCTTAAAGTGCTTTTATTTTGCTGTTTTAAAAATCTGTTTGGGGAACAACTCATAACTTCTTTAAATGATTGATGTCAAAGAATCCACCCTGTACTTCTGGAGAACACAGCATTTTAAAAATTGCTCTTTTCAATCTCAATTATAATCAGAAAAATACCTTCAAGAGCTTAATATTTCCCAATTTTTCATCCTGATCCTGGTAACCTTTCATCAAGATTCAAGCTTATGCATAGGGTTCTCATCTAGACCCATCTGAAATTCTATACAAATAGGGAGACATATTAAATACAAAGGTCTGTGTAAATTGATTTCTTTAACTACTATTTTACAATGAAAAGGAATTTTATCACATATGTTTACATCATTTTAAACTGGATATTCCTGTTTAATGTTTCTGCAAGATTAAAAATTTGCCCCCACATATCTAAAAGCAGCTTGCTTTTTTTCTTAAAATATAAAAACCAAAGGAATTTCTTTTGTAGCATCGTAGAGAAAGCAACAGCTTTATGTTCACTCTTGTATGTTCGTGTAACAAAAAAAGTCAGCCACTGGCTTTATTTCTGAAAATCTCCACAGAAACGTGAATCCACATATAGCCCGCGCTCCCAGGACAGCTGATCCACATGCCGGAATTCTCACTGCCAAACAGCTCCCAAACCTGCTAGCGGCCTAAAAACGCTTTCCTTGAGAAATATGCGATCTGCCGAAGTCACAGCAGCTTTCCCAGTCCAATCTGCAGGCTCTTCCAAAGGGTTCAAGGATGAAATTCTGACTCCAAGAAGGTGCTGAGCATCCAGTATTGTGACTTGACTCCTCTCAGGCTGGGCACGTGCCTCTAGGGATCAACGTCATCAAGGTCACTTCTCAACTCGCCAATCATCATGGGAGATTCTGAACCCTGCAGAAAAGAAGAGGAAGCTAAAGTTCAGATGGTTAGAGAAAAGGTTTTCTAAGGCAACTGAATTGTGTTCTAAAATTTAAACATGTCTTCGTCTGGCAATTTAATGCAGTGTTTATCAGAGGGTAAGAAAACATGATAACTATTACATCTGGTACTTGACAACTCATGATTATGTAAAACATATACATTTCTATGCTCTCATTTAGTCAGTGAAACAACCCAGTGACTTAAGACGTCTAAAGTCACAACGCTACTCCACACTCATGTGAGAAGACAGAGCAGTGATAAAGCCGGGAGAGGCATTGGTGACTCCCTGCCCTGCACCTGTTAGAGATGGGCTCTGGGCCACTCCTGGGTCTGAAGGCTGCCTCTGTTACCATCTGTGCGGCCTTTGGCTTACACATGTGGTGATCATTCTGAATACTCACCGTGTGCTGTGGGACTCATCAAGCTGGGGTGGGGAGGAGCAAGGGCAGTCTGGAAGTGACAACCTAAACTGAGTGAGAGTTTGGGGTGAGTAGGAGGGGCCTGAGGTGGAAGGAAGAGAGTACATTTGATAAATGAAATTCAGAAAATGGGGTGGGGAGGTGCACAGGGGCCAGATCAAGCAGGACTGGGTTGAGGATTCTGGCTTTTCTCCTCATAGCAAAGGAAAGCCTTTGAAAGGTTTTAGTGTGTGACCCAGAGGGAAGCAGGAGTGGAGGTGAGGGGATCCTTACAGAGATCAGGAGACGAGGGGCTTAGACAGATGGAGGAAAAGGATGAGCACTCTTTAAAAGGGAGCTGTCTGGGATGATATGGGGGTGCTGTGTGTGAGATAAGGAACACTGACTGAGGGCCAGCTTTGGAGGCGGCAGGAAGGAGGGGCTGAGCATGTCGAGTCTGAGGTCTTTAGGGTATGCCAAGTAGAGAATGTCAGGAACAAGAAAGCTGGCTGTTCATGTCCAGAAATCCAAGGTGGGTGCGGAGAGAGTACTGAGTGTGGGCAGGAAGACACAGGTCGGAGACTCCACGAACCTTTACTGGTGGCCTCGAAGAGGCTGTACTAGGAAGGAGATGGAGAAGGAACAGCCAGAATGGTTCAAGGAAAACTATGAGAGAGAAGTGTCAGGAAAGCCCTGGAAGACAGTGTTTCAAACAGGAAGAGCGCCAGGAGCGCCAGAGGATGCTGGGGAGTCAGCTGAGATGAGGTCTGGAAGCTGCAGGCCACCTGTCACCCCAACTGCTGAGGTGGAGAGAAGAGGGAGGGAGTCGGGGGGAAGAGGCTGAGGAGGGAGTGAGAGATGAGAAAATGGGGAAAGTGAAGTTTAGAGAGTTATTCGAAGTTTGGCTGCAAAGAAGAGGAAAGAAGGCAGGGACAACAGGCAGAGGCTTTGACAGAACAAAAGAGAAGCCAGTGTGCTGAGACGCTGCTGGGAAGGGTCTGGAAGGGAGGCAGCGTTCCGGATACTGAAGAGTTACACGCATGCGCACAGGCACACTAGAATGCAAAGCTCTGCCAAGATGGGCGGGGATGAGCTTTGGGTGGACAGAGGCAAACTTCCCACTGTCACAGGAGAGGAGACAAGAACAGAGCAGATGCCTGGGAATTAGTGGCCACAGGAGCTCTCCTGTGACCACTTTTATTTTCTCTGCAAATGAAGCAGGTGATGAGGTAACGTGCGGAGTGACCTTGGGTAAGTCACATCCCTGTGCTGGGCCAGTTACCTTTCTGTAAAATCAGGGTGACAGTTCCTCGGATGGTGGTTATGAGGATCTGAAAGATAACGCTTAGAAAAAAAAAAGACACCCACTACATCAGCAACATTCATTTAATGGGGCCTATTCTGTACAAAGTACTGTGAAGGGACCACAGAAGAGACCGCTGTTAAGGAAGGTTACAGGCTACTGGAAAGATGTAATAATTACAATAATTACATTGTTCAGTGTTTGCACACAGTGAGTGTTCAATACATATTTATATTCTTTTTCTACTATCATGATTGGTATTAAAACTTTTTTTTTTTTTTTAAATAAACATCAAAATTTTCTTGGACTCCCCTGACAAACAGGTGTATTTCAAGAGCATGGGATCTTTTTTTTCATGCATCCATATTTCCAGGAAGGCTGGTGAGAGCAAAAGAGGGACTTTCAGTAACCTGGCAAAATAAAGTGGACAAGCTGGAACAAATCCACCTGTGGCCTGCCTTCATCAGGACTACCTGCAGGTTGATTAGGGTAGCCGGCCACAGACACCTCTATGAAGGCCTTGCATTCACTTCATACTGCAGCACTGCTCAGCCCTATAAACACATGGTTAGTGTGTGCTGAGCTAAGATCACTAGAGGGCAGAGCTGGTGTCTCTCTGGACTCACATTCCAGAGGAGGCATCTTGTTTTCCTGGACTGTGGAAATTCTTTTTGGAAAGCTTAAGAGCAAGGCTGCCCTTTGCACACAAGGACATGCTGACAGTTATACCTGCTGCAGATGCCTGTCTCCGTTCTCATTGGCAGGACTGCTCTCCGACCCATTACTGCTTCCTGATTGCTCTTTTTCGTTCAACAAAGCTGTGGCATATGCTAATGTGTCCTGCAGAAGATTCAAACACAAGACGACAAAGTTAAGGGCCATTCAGTGGCAGCAGCAACCACCAGGGAAGACCACCTTTCATTTGGCCTTCCGTGGTACCAGAGGCATGACAGTGAGGCCTTCATCACTGCCACTAGAACCCCTCAACCCCTGTTCACTTTTGTGACCAGACTGCCCAACCTGTATGACTTTCTTTCTAGGCAAATAATCTGCACATATTTGCATCAGTGTACACCAGTCTATTGTCTTTTCATAGAAATTCAATTGTTTCTTCTGCTTATTCTCATTTTCAACTCATATCGCTCTTCTCAGAGGTTGCAGTTTCTGAGAAACACACTGAGAATCCTCCATGAGGGATTTAGATCACACGAATACAAGAGACGACTCTCACCTGAGCTGAAATGGTTCGCTGAAAGGTTTTTCCAGTTGATGTTTCATTAGAGACATTACTCTGTGGTGTCCAATAATGTTCTGACATCTGCGATGAAAGGTCAAAAATGCCATCAGAGGTGACAAATAAGCCCCCGTGAGTTCACAGCTTCTACCATTAGATATTGAGTCTTAAAAGCATCCAAAATAGGTACAAGTCTACTCAGACCTTCCATCACATAAGGTGATTCAAGACCTCAGTCAAAGATTGCTTCTTATATCATCATCCCTACCTTTTCCCCTAAGAAGTTAAGAAATATGCATTAAGACAAAGTTAATGCATACAAGATACAAACTGTACCAAAAAAACGTTTAAAATCTGAAAACACTTTAAGGTTAGTCTCCATATTCAGTTTCAGAGACTTTTTCCTGACAAGATGTGCTATTATTGATTCCTGTGTTGCAGCTAGAAAGATTCACTGTTCAATTACCTTCTTCTGTAGCCACTGCACAGCCCAGCTCCAGTGGTGGGAATTCTCCTTGAAGTACTCCTTAGCTGCAGGACACCTGGTGACCGAGGAGATTTTTGTTAGCCAAATTCTTTCTTTGCAAATATACTTGTTCCTACTACTTCTCTATTTTGAAACGTAAATGCTAATTTCATCAAAATTCCGTTGTCTTTATATTTATGATTCTACTTAAATGGGGTTCCGAGAGTAGTCAAATTCATGGAGACAGGAATTAGAATTGCTTCCCCAGTGGCTGGGGGAAGGGAGGAATAGGGAGTTATTCTTCAATAGGTACCGAGTTTCAGTTTCAAAAGATGAAAAGAGTTCTGGAGCTAGATGGTGGTGATGGTTGCATAACAATGCGAATGCACTTAAACTCACTGCACCACACCCTTAAAAATGGTCAAAATAGTAAATTTTATGTTATATACATTTCATCACAAGAAAAAAGAACATTCGTTTTCCAGTCAATCAGCCTGTGTTCAAGTTTTCGCTCTATGATCCTAGGCATGTCACTTAAACCACCCATGATACATGACTCACGCCTATACTAACCGCATGAAGTTGTTATAAAGATGAAATAAGATAATACAGGCAAGGTTCTTGGCACAGTGCCTGGGTTCACAAACACTCAGGAGCTATAGGTGTGAGAGGCTATTTTGAGGTTAGGGACCTAGAGCCTGAAGAGCTGGTAGCTGGGTTACATAACTGAGAGACCTTGAGTTGAGGCTCATGAACTCTTGCTCTTAAGGCTTCCATATCTGCCCTGATTCCTGATCTTCTGACATAGGGTCTGGTGGGTGAGCTTTTCTGGGATTCTTTAAGATCTGCTTCTCCTTTAATACTTGCCCTCATATTTTTCTGAGATCATTCTAATAGGTTTCTGTACCTTCCAAGCAAACATGCCCTGACTGAGTCAGATTCTCCAGGTATCAAAACCGGGCACATGTTTTTCTTCTGGTCATATCTGACTTGTAATTAAAACACCATTCCCTCCCTGTGTTTAAAGTTGACACTTACTTTTGAGCAAGAGTGACAAGAAATTTAACACACTGGTAGCAGCGACTGCTGTCCACGTGATTACTGTGGTGCATCAAAGCTGAAGGAAGAGAAGAGGACATTGTAACAATAAAGCACTCAACTGAAAGTGGCTCCAAGTAACAACAAGCTCTCTTGTTCTAAGAATCACAAACTATTTTAATAAACTGATAAGGAAGAACTTAACTAAAACCATGGCAGTGCCTGACTTAACAGAATCTCCAAATTCTAACGGGTAGAAACACTACTTTAAGTATGTTAAAGAAAAACATACATGGTGCCACAAGTTTGACTTTTAGGAGAACTGAACAGGAACCAAACTTTTTACTGCCTGATTATTCACTTCAAGACTCTCCCACATACCATATTACTGACAGTAGTTATAACACTTTTAGTTTGATAAATGAAATTTTATGATACTAGGGTCAGTACAGCAATTATCACCTGGTCTGTGTTTTAGGGATTTAACCATAAATAGGCCAGGCATGGTGGCTCATGCCTGTAATCTCTGCACTTTGGGAGGCCAAGGCGGGTGGATCACTTCAAGTCATGAGTTCAAGATCAGCCTGAGCAACACGGCAAAACCCTCTAAAAAAAATACAAAACTTAGCTGGGCTAGTGATATATTCCCATAATCCCACCAACTTGGGAGGATGAGGTAAGAGGATCACTTGAGCTCAGGAGGCAGAGGTTGCAGTGATCTGAGATCATGTCACTGCATTCTAGCCTGGATAACAAAGTGAGATCCTGGCTAAAAAAAAAAAATAATAATAATAATACTTGGTTCTGCTCTTGAGGAGTTTATAGTTTTTAAGTTCCAGAGAGCCTGTGTATGGCTCTGACTAGAGTATACCATTCCAAAGGGTTGCCTGAAAAGCTGAAGCTACAAAACTTTTTAGCTTAAATCTTCTTTCACAACAAAAGGATGGCTTAATCTCTTAATACATAGCAAAATCTAAAATAGGCTCAGATTAAGTGGAAATACAGGTAAATGGTGGGAGCTGGCTAAAATTATTCTGAACTAAACCTTTGCTAATAAATAGCTCAGGAAAGTCAATTGAGGCATCTGAAAAAGAAAGCCCTGACAAACAAACTTAAGAGTAGACAGTGAAAATATGATTACGCTCACACCATAGGTAAGAAGACATTCACATTTTATGAGCGTGACAACATCCTGAGTCTCAGGTTTCAGTTTTTCCCTCCCCAGTGGCTACAGAGTACATCAGGGAGTGGGCGTTAGCTTGTTGAATAAAGCTCACAGCACTCCTGAATCCTACCTGATCTGGTAAAAGAACCCCAAGCTACACCTTACTGACTAAAAGTAGGGGAATATGTAGGGTGAGAAGCTCCCTGGGTGTTAATTCTTCTGATCAGAATGAGGGAGCTCAGTGGCCCTGACCAGATTTGTACTGTATAAGTCACTGTAGATCCACCGAGAGCAGCAGGTGGCAGAACTGGCCAGAACAATAGATTATCCACATATTTACTGTAGACATTTGTGCATAAGGCCAGGCATACTTGCCTAATAATCCATTTTCTGTCTCAAACACAAATTTGACTCGCTCTACTTGTATGGGATCTTCTATAACCTGTGAAAGGATGAAACAAAAGTTAGTAAATGAAAGAAGGAGCTTGTGTCATAGCCACGGGTGCTTTTTTAAATAATTCTATTCAAGAGACTAATTTAGTGTTAAACTACAACAACAACAAAACCAATACAGGACAGGCACAGTGGCTCATGACTGTGATCTCAGCATTTTGTGAGGCCAGGGCAGGAGGATCACTTGAGGCCAAGAGTTCTGAACTAGCCTGGTCAACAAGTGAGACCCCATCTCTACAAAAAAAAAAAAAATTAGCTGGGCACAGTGACATGCGCCTGTAGTCCCAGCTATTTGGGAGGCTGAGGCAGAAGGATCACTTGTGCCCAGGAGTTTGAGGCTACAGTGAGCTATGACTGTGGCTCTAGCCTGGGTGCCACTGCACTCCAGCCTGGGCAACAGAGGGAGACTCTGTCTCCAAAAAAAAAAAGGAAAGAAAACAAAAAAAAAATCCAATACAAACAAATATTACATCATTGCCACATGTCTCAAATAGATCTTAAAACTAAGGTAAAAAACTATGAAGTAATACTTAAAGATCCATTCATTTCCTACCTATGTGTTGCTATCAACTAGATCTACAGTTCTCTGTGGGTTACGAGGACATATACTCTATGATCCTAAGGATAAGAGGTTTATGCTTTAACTTGCTTACTAAAAATGTGAAGTTTTGCTATCAGAGCTGTATTTCTAGTTCTTAGTACTGAACTGTGCATGGTATATAAACTACCAATATATACATTGTTCATCTACCAACAAAAGTTTTGATGGATGAACTATGTATATGTTTGTTTGATAGATGTTTGTTTGTTGTTGATAGATAACAATACACAGTCCTACCCCTAAGTAGCAATAATCTACCAAAGCTAGTAAAAGCATTAGAACCAAAAGGAGGTAAAGAACTTGAAAAGTAAGCTTTTAACAAATGGCACCCATGATGTCTTTTCTTAATCAAAACTCTCTATTAAATGCCCAGTCTGTGCCAGGCCCTCTATGAAGTATAAGGAATCCAAAGGAAACCCAGGCCCTCACTCTCTACGGAACCTCTGGACCAGACTCACATAACTCATAACCAGTCACCAAATCCCACTGATTCTCTTTCCATAATACCTCTTGACCTGTCTGTCCCTTGCCCCACCACAGGCCCTGTTATTTCACACTTAGAATATTCCCAGACTCCTAAATGGTCTTCCAATTCCCAATCTTGTATCCTTCTTTAGCCCATCCTTCAATGTAACCGCCAGAGGATTTTTTTCCCCCTGCTCTTCATACGTCTGAAACTGGAAACATCCTACAATTGGTTACATTTCTGTTTCATAGCTCTTAAAAATATTATCAGTAGTACATATATACAATCAATAGTATCTGAGATTTGATGATAAACTGTAAAGCCAGAAATTCACCTCTGAGGATGACTGTAAAGTTTAACCATAATAACATTTGCACTAACACAATGCCTTCTCCACCGTGAGGCCCTGGCAAGGGTTAACCATCACGTAGCACTCCCCTTCACTCTGCACTACAGCTGCATGTGCTTATCTCACTCCCTCACTCAACCGCGAGCTCCGAGGAGGTAGTTTTACTACTGCTCACCTCTAAACCAAATGCATTAAACACGTGACTGACGTGAAGAAGACTCAATAAATGCAGACCAAATGAATGGAAAAACAATAAAGACACAATTTTTTATTTATAAACACTTGTTGACTAATACATTCCTAAATAAAAGTGAATCAGAACAGTTATGACTTACCAATATTTCATGAAGTAGTTGGAACGTATTCTTTAACTCATGGGGTGGAGCAGTTTCTAGTTGGTTCTGAAATATTTTTTAAAAGCATAAAAATTTCAGTGGAAAAGGCAATAAACAATGCTGGATCCAAACCCTAGTTCTATCACCATCTGGCTGACCTTGAGCAAGTCAACTCCCCTTTCTGGGCCTCAGTTTCTCAAATGCTAAATCTGGAACTGAAATGAACAACCTCTAAGGTTCTTCCAGCTGCAACGCTCTGATACTTCACTATGAAATTAGGAAGGAGGAAACAGAAGAGATTTCAAGTCACTAAACAGATCTGATTTTACATATGTCCATATCCTAGCATGTTTTCCAGAATATGCTGGTAGAGCTACAAGAATACAAATGAGAAGCTGGGTGCGGTGGCTCGTGCTTGTAATCCCAGCACTTTGGGAGGCTGAGGCGGGCAGATCACCTGAGGTTGGGAGTTCGAGACCAGCCTGACCAACATGGAGAAACCTCGTCTCTACTAAAAATACAAAAATAGCTGGGCATGGTGGAGCACGCCTGTAATCCAAGCTACTCAGGAGGCTGAGGCAGGAGAATCGCTTGAACCTGGGAGGCAGAGGTTTCGGTGAGTGGAGATTGTGCCATTGCACTCCAGACTGAAACTCGGTCCAAAAAAAAAAAAAAAAAAAAAAAAAAAAAAAAAAAAAAAAAAAAAAAAAAAAAAAAAAAAACAGATGAGAATACTCTGAGTTAAGGATGCTATGAACAAAGTACATAAAAAGTCGGCTTATTAAATAGAAAAATGTGCCAAGATACACTAAGCGAAAAAGGTAAAATTCATAAAACACACCCCCCTTCAGCCATTTTAATAACATTTATATGTATAAAGGTGGGAAAGACCATTGTGTTAAAATACCACACTTCCAAGAGGCCAGGTGTGGTACTAAGTGAGCACTTCACATATTATACCACCTTGGCGAATCCTCACAACCTGTGAAATCAGTCACAGAGGAGGAAACTGCCCAAGAGCATATAATTAGTAACTAGCAAAGACAGGAACTTAATTGCTTCTGACATAGGCCTGTACAGAAAAGGCTGAGGGCAAAACATATTGTAGTAAGAGTCTAAAGACAGAATCCACTAATCGCCTGCTTCTTGTTAACACTACATGTATCACCACTATAAATACTGGTGCAGAAAAGAAGGCATGCAGGAATTCTGTGGGCAGAAACTAACATATACACAGTGTAAATGCACACAAAGAGGCCTGGAGGGAAACAGCAACGTAACAGTGTTGGTCCCTGGGGTAGAGTGGGCAAGGATGATGGGTGGTGACCAGAGTAGAGCTTGGTCTCATTTCCCTTTTATTTATTTATTCTTTTCCCAGCCTATATTTTTTCTTTTGGCCTCTTTCTATGATTAAATTCTCCCCAAAGGGAGTGCAGTAATTTATCTATGTAATTAAAAATTAAAGATTAAAAATGAATCCAATGAACCTACGCTATTAGGATTAGGAGAAACAATTTCCGAGAACAAGCACATTGCCTTGGGGCACACAGATGCTCTCCTGGATTCTCACATAAAGGCTACCTGGCTATGACTAGTTTAACTGAGGTCCTACCTTAATGAAATGCAGCATTGTGAAGGAAAAATGCTCATTACAGAAACAGCAGTACACCACCATCTCAATGAGCGCCAAGAGCGAACCCGTCAGCTCCCGCAAAGCAAACATGACCTGGTGGGAGGACATAACAGCGTCAGCTCTTCATGTCACAGGTCACAGTCCATCTGTTGTTGCTGCCTGTAACTCAAATCTACCCACATTTTAAGATAATTAACGCTGCCTCAAAACAGGGTTTCTTAACTGTGAGAAGTCTATAGATAGATTCCAGGGTGTCTAAGCCTGACTGAAATTTTACACAACTTTGTGAAAATGTGTACTTTTTTCCAGGAGTTGTTTCCATCAGTTTTTCAAAGGCAAAAGCTCCCACAATTAAAATAATCACCAATTTATCCAAAAAATATTAAGCCAAAGTAAAAAAAGATGTATTAAATAGCACAACACTGATTTACTTAGGAAAAAAAAACAAAACAAAAAACAGAATTACATTGTTCATAGATTCACGTATCTGTAAATCAGTTAGGAAAGATGGACCAGAAGATGGCGTCCATAGCTGGGGCGGCTCTGTTGGAAGGGTAGGGTCGGATTGAGGATTGAGCCACACAAGCGCCACTATGGAGAGCTGAGAGCAGCCCACCCCATACTCCTGAGGTTTAACAACATGTGTGGTTCATAGTTGTAGCATTCCAGGCCCAGGGACACACAAGAGAGATTGGGATCAAAACCTCTACAATGAATGAAATGATTTTGATGGGTGAAGTGCCATTTACCTCCCTCTGGGGCCCTGATTGGTAGCTGGCTAGGCTGGACCTGGAGGTCTGGACCTTGGCTGAAGAGAGGACTAATAATATTCTCTTCCACCAATTATTCTTTCTGACATATAAGAAAACTTAATTTGAAAGAATAATTTCTTCTCTTAACAATACTCTTCATGCCAAACACAATTAATAACAAAAAGCAATTTTCCTCAAATAGGAGAAAAAATGGCTTTAGAATAACAAGTACATACCTCTAACAGGTAAGGTTTCCCTTCAGACATGAACAACAAGGCTTCTACCTCCTCATGGAGGGGCAGCAGAGGGCTTGAGGGAGCAATGCTAATGGGTGATCGTTGCTTAAATATGCCAGGAGCTTTAGGAGACCAAAGAAACAAAACAGAAGCTGTCTCACCTGGTGTTACTCCACAGAATACACACCCATAAGGAAATGTGCCTCCTTCAAGACTTGCACACACACTGAGTACTCACACAAGCGGATCCCTCACAGTCTAGAGGATACCTAGTGATTTCTACTCGATAATATCTCAAAGAGGTAAAAATATAAATAGTCTACGAAATAGTGCCAAAAACTGCCACTGAAGAAGTGGAGAAGACACTTTTGTTCCTCAAATAACTGTTCTCAAATAATGGCCAACACCAACTATGCTAAGCAGAATCAACCATATGGAAGGAGTTATCTCATTTGCTAGAAAAATCAGAATGCATACTTTAATTTTCTTTACAAAACTGTCTGGACTCACGAAATTAGGTAGCTTTGTCTTTTTAGATGAGTCAGAGTTTAGTAAGCAAACTCTACCTTACAACCATCCAAGTGTTCCTCCAATGTCCCTTTAGACAATAAACATTTCTCTGTCAGAATGATGCTCTCTGTTTTTTAGTTTCCTGCCATTAGATCTTCCTAGCAGCTTCTGGGTCTGAGCTTGCATTTATGCCTTGGCTTCTTTGCTACTAGCTAGCTATACAACCTTGTGGAGGTTACCCAACCTTTCTGTATCTTAGTCTTTGCAACCATAGACTGGGACGAACACTCCTCATAGGTTTGGTATGGGGATCAAACACGGTAAGTTTAAAGCACTCTTGTGCTTTAAACAGAATAAATTTAAAGCACAGCACACAGAAAACACTGAAAAGCTGTTTGGTTGTATTATTACTATGGTTGTTGTTACTATCATGACAAGGCCTGGGAAGAGTATAAAACAGTACACACATAGGTTAGGATACTGGAAAATCATATAGGACAATTGTGTTTTTGCTGTATTAAATGACTGTGCTATTAGTTCTGGGAGACAAAATGGAAAATGCTACCAACTATATCTTACATACAAATGTATTTCGATGATGTGATTTATTTCTGCATCCCCTTTGTTTTTACAAAGTACTTTATCTCATTATCTTGTAATACCTGGGGAATTATGTTTTTAGTATTTTGCACTGAAGATCAGAACGATCAGGTGGCTTGGTCAGGATCACACAGCTAGAAGACTCGAGCCCACACCATGGCTATTTCCCCACAGTATCAGCTCAAATTAAGGTGACAAATGAGCTCTGAATTAGCCTTTAATCCTAGAGAGTTATTAAAAAAAAATACTTATATACCCTCTCACCTCCCCCAAATAAATGATGACTCATTTTCTCTTATGACAAACTAGTATAATATTACAAAGTTTAACATGAATTCAAACAAAAATTTTAAGTGAACCTCAACTAGCAAGTAGTCGAATGAGAAACATGGGAAATTCACTTAATTGCTAATATTATTTACTCCCCAAGCTAGATAAATTCAATACCTCTTTATTTTAAGATATGTTAAGCTTACCAACATTCCTTTGGGACGAGACATCTGAATGCAAAACAAGTAATGCCACTGTATTGTGAAGATTCCCAAATTCTCGTGCTTGTGCTGAACTCCATCGACGTATCTGTCATCAGAGAAGATAAAGTGGCTGTCAGTGTTTTCGTCAGAAACAATATGAAGAGGAAGGGAGAGGGTTTGCTGGCTCATAATATTCTGGGCTTTAATTATTTCTCAATGCTTGATAGAAGAGGGTCAAAGTACAAAAAAACCACAGGTTTTAAGCCAGCTCAAAGGGTTCTATTAACTCACATTCTAAAACCAGTCCCTTCAGGTATTCACTTTAGCTACTGAGTGCTTACAATGTGCCAGGTAATCTTCCTGGGCCTCAGTATAATGGAAAAAACCCTGAGGCTGGAGATCTGCAGGTCTGGCCCTGCCTCTACCACTCACCGTGCTGTATAATGTGGGTAAATTCTTCACCACATCAATATCTGAGTTCTTCCTGTACTGGCAGAGATAAGGCTACCTACTTAATCTGCCTACTTTGTGATTTTGAGGACCAAATGAAATATTAAAAGTGAAAATGTTTTCAAAAGTAAAAATGCACTCCGTAAATACAAAACAGTATTAATTACATGTGCAGCTGAATTATAGTGAATTTAGATCAATTGCTAGTGTCAATGGGGTCTTAGATATGAAGAGCTTGAAGTGGAAAGGGGATACTGTAAATCTCAACATAACATCAACACACAGAGCACATGACGGTGTCGGTACTTGTTTTTTAACACTGAAGAGGAAGCTGAGAGGAAGCCTAGGCTGAAAATCTGTCTTTTGTAGCCTGTACAATGTGTTACATACAGTGGAAAAGGCTCCGGCTTTGACACCAGCAGAGCTGGGTCTGAATCCTTGCTCTACCAATGCATTAGCTTTGTGACCTTGGACAAGTTACTTAACATCTCTGAGCTTTAATCCTTGCCTGAAAATGAGGATGAGGCTGCTTAATTTTACTGAATTGTGAGTAACAAAGTATACCACCATAAAGTGATCAGTTGTATCATACATAACAAGTGCTCCATAAATAGTACTTATCATCACCGCATGTTAGCATTTCATGTATTTTCAAGCTATCAAACAAAATATAATGGATGGGAAAAACACAGCATTAAAGGAATTTCCAACAGGAGAGTTGGTTTTGGATACATTCAACCCTATTATGACAAAATAACCTCAGGAAGCCGAGGTGGGAGGATGGCTTGAGCCCAGCAGTTCGAGACCAGCTTGGGCAACTTGGGGAAACCCTGTCTCTAGACGAAATAAAAAAATGAGCCAGGTGTGGTGGCATGTACCTACAGCCCCAGCTACTAGGTGGCAGAAGAGGGAGGATCGCTTGAACCTGAAAGGTCTAGGCTACAGTGATCCCTGATCACACCGCTGCCTCCAACCTGGGTGACAGCAGCCTGGTGACAGAGTGAGACCTTGTCTCAAACAACCAACCAACAGAAAAACCCAAAACAACTACCTTTTCATTTGAACAAGAGTATTTATTATATCTGCAATATCATTCAGTTTATAACAGCACAACTTCGCATTTGAATTCTGACTTGTGTTTTCAGCATCTGACTTAAAAGGACCACCACCAAAATAGTCTTGTTCACAGCCCCAGAGAGGAAGTAGAAGACCCCAATGCCACCTACTCCTTAAAGGTTTTTGAAACCCCCTACCCAGTCAGAATCCATCTTTCTCTCTTTCGACACTCACACTTCACATTTTGATTGACATTCTAGTTAGAAATTTCCATGGGTTATTAGACTAAATCCTATGGAGAAGTTGTAAAAATAATTTAACTCCCAAAGAACTTTAAAGTCTCTATGGTACTAGTGCTTAGACTTTTATGAAATTAAAAACACTTATCACCTAGGAAAAGGAACACAGTGGCTATGAAAACCATAGCCATTCCACTAGAAAAATAAAAGCAGTCCTTACCTGATTGTTCTGCCGACTGGCCCCCAGGAGAAAGCTGATCATGTGTCGCAGAGCTGAATGTCTCAGAAGAAGATCTCCAGCCCTAATACCTTGCTGTCACAAGATATTGAGAATAACAAATTATATTTCTATAAAGACAAAAATTTGTTTTAAAAACAGCTAAATAACAAGTTTTAAGAAGTCAATAATACGTTTTTTAAAAATAGTATTTCCATAGAGAAAGTACTTGTTAAAATCTAATTCAAAAAACTCCTGGAGCCTCACATTGGTTCACAATAACTACTAAACAATTAACTCCTAGTTTTAATGCAGACTTCTACTGCTATCATAGAGCAACTATACTCACCTTATCGGAATTCTTGCAAGTAATATAATTCACAAGCTTTTTAAGAAGAAACATCATAAAAAACACACAGAACTTTACTAACCAGTCTGAAAGCTTTTTAGAGTATAAATCCTCTGTATTAAGAAAAGATATTAGGAAAGAAATTATTTACCTTTTGCACAAAAGTGTTGAACAGGAAAAAGTACTGAGCACAGTTTTTACAATTTTCTGGAACGTCTTTATCGAGCAGAGCAAGTAGTACCTCCAGCAACTGATGAAGGCTTTTTAACTGGTTAGAGGAAAGATAAAATTACATGAAGAAAAAGAACATAAGACAGACATTTATAACAGGATTAATTTGAGGTAAATCATCATAAGAACAAAAGGAAAGTCTGATTGATACAATCCAGTCTCAGATTCAGATGGACTTATGCTTTGAAGAGCAAAAACAGAATTAACCATTTTACCTTCCAGAGAAAGATTGGTACCATAGCAATAATTAAAAGAAAAGCTTAGTTTCAGTTCCTAGATTTCAGAGTCAAGGGCATGATGCTACCACCGAGTCACATTTTCTCCAGAGCCAGTATCTCTCTGTCTCTTAAAAAAAGGTGGGGTGTTTAGGGAAGACATTTCTGAATCCCTCCCTCCACTATGTTGCTTCTTCACATAATCACAGATGCAAAGAATAAAAAACACAGACACAGGCATAGGGGCTGGAAACCAAGCCGATGGAGCAAATGGAGAGCAACAGCCTGACAGAATGACAACGGTGATATCGACTCAGCCGTGAACTTACTTGAGAGCCCGCTGACGCCTCATGGAAAGCTTTGAAAAACATTTTATTTGTTTAGAAACCATTTTGGTTATGACATTGCTTCTTCTTTCCCTCCCACCCCAACTGTTTTTGGACAAGTCCCTAGAAGTTCATCTGTGATCTAGAATTAAGACGAGGCTTACTACTCTTGTTAGTTCATTTCCTCTGAAGATGGTAATCAGACTCTGCAATATTCCCATCCATCCTGTCACACCCATTATGAATACAGTAAAATTTAGCATTTACACAGCACTTCAGTTTCAAAGTACTTTACAATATAAAGTGGGTGGCAAGAGGCGCCATTTCCATTTATAGGGGGGAAATAGACATGAAAATCCATCAGCTGGGAATCAGACAGAACTCACTGAGCAAATGGCTTCCAAGTATATGGCTGCCATTCCCTTCTCTTTCTGCCACCTGCTGTCCTGTCTTTAGAGGCTGGTGGGTAATATGCTACAGCCTGACCCCATCTGTATGGAGGCTGCACTAACTCTGCCTTTATCCTTTGTTTGGGTTGGTACATGGGAGGAAGGAGGAGAGGGATATGGTCCTTAAGTTAAGAATTCTTGACGCATCTTAGAAACTTCCACAGGGGATGGAGCAGTGGCATTTGAACTGTCCTCAGCAGCTCCTATGGCTTGTATTCTATATTCTGCATCCAGGTAGGATTTTGTTTAAAAAATAGTTCTCCTATTTAAGGTGATCAAAACCACTGCCTTACAGTAAACCTCAACTTCCTAATGATTCCCAGAATTGAGACACAGTCTTTTAGGACCTTCCTAACAGGCATATTTGACCGCCTTATTCATGGAACTAACTGCTTGGGTGGCAGGTACTATATCTGGATCAATATCCTCCTCACAGGACTTACTCAAAGTTGCACAGCAAAGCCAACATCTGCATTTGAAGCAGTAACTTCTAGAATCTGTTAGTTCATTGAGGAACAATGCCTCCAGCTAACATTTATAAGGAGCCAATTTGTTGTGAAAATAACATTTTTCAAAGTTTTCCATGTAGTGTCAGCTGTTTGAAACAGCAAACTTGGGAAGTAACTGCTGTATCTGGAAGGGCTTAACGCCCCTGGATGAATGGCACTATTTGGTTTGGTTGCCAGCTGCAGGTTTAGATCAGGAAAATAGCTTATGAGCAAAGAGACAAGGCCAGAGGTGGCTCAAAATGTCTGCTGGTCTAGATGAGTCTCTAGACACAGATTAGTCTCAGTTCAGAGAGATCTAATACAAACGCTTGAGAGAGGACTCTGAAAAGGGAATGTTTCTAGAGACAAAATCCCAAAGCAGACCAAAGCAGGCCTGAATTCCTGGCCTACCCTCGTGTTTGGTATGTGAGGAGGAAGGGACAGAATGCCTTCTCCCTGGCATGTACCAAAAAGTCAGTTCACAAATGTGTGTTTATGTGGCAAAATTACCAGACTCCAATCCTAGGCTCTTTCTTATTACCTGCAATTTAAAATATTTGGTAAAAACACAACGTATAAATAACGTTTTAAAAACGAGACCGACCTTATCCTGATAAAACAAGGCACTGTCTAAGGTTTTCTCCAGAATGGTGGCCACAGCAACTCGTACTTCTCTCACACTGCACTCCAGTAAGAAAATCCTGAAAGAAAGACAGGCGGTATGAGAAAGCAAGATACACTGCCATGACCTCAACCTTCCCAACACAGGTCCCACCTAACAGTCAAGAAACAAAAGCACGGTCTCCTGACAGTGTTAGCACTTATAGGCCAAGTGGAGCTTTCTAAGGTCACTTCACTTCTGCTTATTCCTGGTAACTATAATGCTACATATTAGCCGACAGGGTTCTGTTCAAAATTCACTAAGATTCTAAGCGGCAACGGTAACAAAGTTTACAAGATAACAAGTACTCCCATAATGTTTAGCTTTAGAGGTCCAATCAGACTCAGGCACAATTCTCTTGGAAGGAATACCTAGAGGATGCAAACAGATCCAGAATATGGGGAGCTCTACAGAACAAACAGTCTTCTCCCCAAACAAATGGCACAGCATACAAGGGGAAGGTGGGGGGAGGGGAGCAAAGGAACAACTGATGGTTGGAAGAGCCTTAAGAGACACAGAAAGCAAAGGCCATGTGTGGACTTCACTGGTTCCTGATTTGTGCAAACTCAGTGGTAAAATGACACTTCTGAGACCTCTGGAGGAAATCTGAACAGGGACTGGGTATAAGGTGATACGAAGGAATTGGTAATTTTGCTGGTGTGATAATGGTAAAGTACTTATTTTTTTTAACTTTTCTATTAGAGATAAACTTTACCTTCAGAAACATGCTGAAAATTTATCATGAAATGATACAATGTCTGAAATTTAAAATCTTTCAGAGTGAAACAAAAGGCCTGCATGTAGGTTGTGTGTGAGAGCTGAGATAGCTAAGACAAGACAGGCAAATGTCAACAACTTGCCTGGCGCCTGGGTACAGGAGAGGGCTCATTCTGCCTACTTCTACGTGTGTTTAAACATTTCCACAATAAAACGCTCTTAAAGATGTAAAGCATCCTTCATGTTAGTAGTTTGAATTCTTTAGATCAATCTGTAAGCAGTATTTACTATGAATTATTTTTTTTTTTACAATTAGAATTAGGTTTAAAGAATTGCCTTAAAAGAAGACTACACTGAGGGGCTGATCTAAAAGAGAACACTCTTTATATTTAAAGTTACTAAAATATTAGTACAGTATATATACTTATTTTAGTTGTAAAAATGACAACCTATCTTAAAAATTATAAAGAAATAAGTAATCAGAAAAAAAGATTATTAAATCTTCAAACATGAAATCACAGCAATTGACAGTGATGAGTAATTGGTCTTTATAAAGAAAGAAACAGGGATTGAGAGTTTCACAGCAAGTACAGCTGAACCCGGGATGGTCCAGCTCTGTGGTGGAGAGGCGTCCGCCATTACCGAGGCAGTCCACCACTACGGGGGTAGTCTGTCATTGCTGAGGCAGCCCACCACTGCCGAGGCAGCCCGCCATTACAGAGAGATTCTGCCATTATAGAGGTGGGCCGCCATTGTCAAGGCAGTTCTAATTATACCCATATAAACAGGACTGCAGGGAAGTTTGCACGGCAGCTGTGCGGAGCCCACAGCAGCTCAGCAAAGCCTCTGCAGGCAGACTGTGACTAGGCTACTCCTCACTGGGCAGGGCAGCCCTGAAAAAAGGCTGCAGCACAACAGAAACTCATAAAGCCCTAACTCCCTGGGACAGAGCACCTGGGGAAAAAAAAAGGGGGTTTATGAGTTCTGCTGCAGCAGGCTTAAATGTACCAGCCCAGCAGCTCTGAATGAACAATGGAGCTCACAACTCAGCACTTGAGTTCCTATAAAGGACAGACTGTTTCCTCAAGCAGCTCCCTGACCCCCGTATATCCAAAGAATCACCTCATAAAGGAGAGCTCAGACTGACATCTGGCGGGTATCCTTCTGCGACAAAGATAGCAGAAGAAGAAACTGGCAGCAACCCTTATGGTTCTGCAGCTGCTGCAGGTGATCCCCAGGCAAGCAGGGCCTGGAGTGGACCTCAGCAGTCCTACAGCAGAGGGGCCTGACTGTTAGAAGGAAAACTAAGAAACAGAAAGAATTAACTTCATCATCAACAAACTGGACGTCCGCTCAGAGACCCCATCTGAAAGTCAACAACTACAAAGACAACAGGTGGATAAATCGACAAAGATGGGAACAAACCAGCGCAAAAAGGATGAAAAACCTGAAACCAGAATGCCTCTCCTCCTACAAGGGATCGCAACTCCTCACCAGCAAGGGAACAAGGCTGGATGGAGAATGAGTCTGATGAATTGACAGAAACAGACTTCAGAAGGTGGGTAATAAGAAACTTCTCTGAGCTAAAAGAACATGTTCTAACCCAATGCAAAGAAACTAAGAACCTTGAAAAAAGATTTGACGAAATGCTAATGAGAATAAACAACTTAGAGACAAATATAAATGAATTGATGGACCTGAAAAACACAACACAAGAACTTCACGAAGCACACACAAGTTTCAACAGCCAAACTGACCAAGCAGAAGAAAGAAGAAGGGATATCAGAGGTCGACGATCAACTCAATGAAATAAAACGAGAAG
>NW_016107478.1:405730-422898 GCF_001604975.1 Cebus imitator
CTGGTTCAACATACGCAAGTCTATAAATATAATTCACCACATAAACAGAACCAAAGACAAAAACCACATGATTATCTCAATTGATGCAGAGAAGGCCTTTGACAAAATTCAACAGCCCTTTATGCTAAAAACCCTCAATTAACTAGGTATTGATGGAACGTATCTCAAAATAATAAAAGCTATTAACGACAAACCAACAGCCAATATCATACTGAATGGGCAAAAACTGTAAGTATTCCCTTTGAAATCTGGCATTAGACAAGGATGCCCTCTCTCACCGCTCCTATTCAAAAAAATAAAATAAAATAAAGAAAGAAACAAACTATAGTTTCTCTGGAGATATTTAAAAGCAGGCCTGCTTGGATATAAGGGATTGAATAAAATATTTGCTATGTTCCTGCCTAATGGATGATGTTTCTAAAACATTCTAATGCTTGCCTAATGCTCAGGAGTCCTGTTGGAAAGATATTTTGGAATCAAACTAGAAAAATGGTCATCTCTAATGTAAACTCTGAAGGGACAGGCATACAGCACATAGCACTTCAAAGAAATGTTTAATGACTCTTTTTATGAATTATATGGATATACGCATGCATGCATGAGTAACTATTTGAATGCTCGCTATTTGCCAGCCTCTTTTTGTCTAGTAGGGAAAGAAATGAACCTGGCCCTCAAGAAGCTGAAGTTTTAATGGAGGAGATGGGCAGAAGAACAGGGAGTGGACTAGCAGGCAAACATCTGTTAGACTGGGTGACTGGAAGCTGCCTCTCAGAGCAAGTGCTATGCAGGCTGATGTCTGAAGGAGAAGCCACTTACTATGCAAAGAGGGGAGGACATTGTTCCATATAAAGAATAACAGGTAAAAAGACCTTTAGGCAGGAAAATAAGCTCAGCAGGTCCAAGGAACCAACCAGCCAGTAAGGCTAATGCCTGATAAGCAAGGAGTGAGTCAAGGAAAGCCTGGAAGGACAAAAACCAGATCAAGCAAGACCTTGCGGGTTATTGGGAAAATTTTGGATTTTATTATGAGTGCAATAGGATTCCGCTAAAGAATTTTTCACCAGAGAGGTAATGTGATCTAATTTGTTTGAAAAAGAAGTTTTGTTGCTGAATGAGATAGATTAGAGGAAAAAGTGGAGATATCAAGTAGGCAAATAAATGTTTGGAGCTCAGACCTAGAGATGAAGGGGGTGTGGGATCAACAGTTCTGAGAAGATCTCTTATCACCAGACTGTGATCACTATGTGGAAGAGACCTGTGTTTCTGAATTCCCTGTTGTGTGTTTGTTTTGAGAGAAAACAGCATATTTGTATGCTGACAGAAGTGATCTAACAGAAAATTCTAGAAAGTAAAGACGCAGGAATAAGAAGAGTGAGATAAGTAAAGGGTCAACTTTCTTAAGAAGGTCTGCACTGCACATGTAGAGAAATTCATTTTGAGAGAAGAGAGGATACTTCCTTTACAATAGAGAGAGGAAAGGGCAAGCTGGAACAGACTCTGGCAGGTGCGTGGCATCTGTGGTTGGAGCAGGGAACGCTCATTTGCTAATCTGTACTTTCTCAGTGAAGCTGAGCAGTGAGGAGCAGGTACAGCTGAGGCAGAGTGAGGGAGGAGCCCACTGGGAATAGAGCGGAGGACACCAGCGACCACAGCAGTGCTTGCTGGAACCCCACACACATGTAGAACTTCCAAGAACAGGAGAAGCTGACCTGATGAGGATGATCGGAATTAAAGTATAAACATTCATAGCATTTTGAATTTCTGCCAGAAAAGCAAATGTTTTATTAATTTTTAAAATTTCAGGTACACAGGTAGATGTACTATCATAGGTGATATACTACCAGTAGATTTTTGAAAAATAATTTTTTAGTCAGAATCCAAACACAGTTAGACAATACTGTGAACTGTGTGGTAACGTGGGATTGTTTATTTCTTTCCACCAGACTCTGAGTCCCTGAGGGAAGAGACTTGCATCTCTGACCCCCTTGAGCCACAGCAGGGGTTTAGGACCCATGTGCCTCTGAGCACCTGGCAGGCGATGTGCCTCACAGGCTCTTCTTGTGGTCACTGAATACTTGCCTGAGATGATTTTGGAGTGACCTGAATAATTTCCTCACTGTTTCAGTGAAGAGAGTTTAAAATTGACTTTAATCAGAAAAATAATTTCAAGTTGAAATAAAAAGGGTTATAAGAAACTTCAATCTAAATCATTGCAAGAGAGACACACTGCTTTTAATTAAAAGGCTCAAACACTTACTTTATCAATTCTCGTCCTTCAGAACTAATAAAATATTCAACTAACCACTGACAAGCATCAAAACTTTTTGAAAGCAATGCTTCAATGGTGGCAATCCATTCTTCAGTATCAACCCTTAAAAAAAAAGCAGACAGCAATGTTAGGAGCATGACCCCAGCCAATGACCTCATGCAGTGCCGCTCTCACTGGTTCTTATCATTTCTATGTCTGTCTGTCTGTCTATCGTGGGTAGGGTGGAGGGATAAGAGATACTCAATGACGGCCCACTACCACGACTCAGTGTACGCGGCAAGCCAATGCTTTGCATTCTTTGGCTTCTTGTGGTGTGGCTCATCCTTCCCCACAAACAAAAATGTGTCAAGAAGCTTAGGCTTTACCTCCTTCCTTCTGCATCTTCATCAAACAACTCTAATTGGAAAAAAGGTCTGAACTATAGCATTTTGTTTTGTTCAATTTTTTGCTCACAAAATGTCCACTTGATAGCTTACATTGACATTTTTATACTTTATTGCTAAAATCATTAATATTCTACCTCATGGAATAAAAAAATATATTCAGGCAGAAAAAAACGTATAATGACTATTCTACCCATGCCCTCGTAACACTTCCCTTACGTCCTCCAATGTCCCAAAATGATCACTGTGTGCAATGACCATATAAGCAAAATGGAAATAGTGTGCAATGTGTAAACAGCATGAGCAAATTTCACAAACAAAAGTGACCAAGTGTCCTTAGTTAATCCTATGCCAGACACTAAAAGAAAATAATACATTATTTTTCTTTTTCAATCAAATAATAAAGACTGAGATCACTTAATATATCTGTGATTATTACACATAAAAATGAAGTTGTGTATTTTTTTCTTTTCTCAAGAGTTTCTTGATTACAAAATCTGTCCAAAACCCTCTCCATATTTTGAGAAGCTCACTTCGCTAGTGTGAGGGAAAAGACTGGGAACTTCAGTGGTCTTTTAACTCTAACTGGTCTCCTCACCCTGGGTCCCCCCTTACTCTCGGTATAGTCTACAAATCACTGCTCAATACTCTTAATTCTTCACTTATTTATTCATAGAACAACTACTTATCCAGAACCTAAAATGTGTAAAACCAATGATGTGATAAGGCAATAATGTGATAAAAACCAACAATGAGGCCAGGTGCAGTGGTACAAGTAATCCCTGTACTTTCAGAGGCTGAGGCAGGCAGATCACCCGAGGTTGGGAGTTTGAAAGTAGCTTGGTCAACACCGCGAAACCCCATCTCTACTAAAAACACAAAAATTAGCCGGGTGTGGTGGTGCACACCTGTAATCCCAGCTACTTGGGAGGCTGAGGTAGAAAAATCACTTGATCCCGGGACACAGAGGCTGCAGTGAGCCGAGACTGAGCCACTGCACTCCAGCCTGGGCGACAGAGAGACCCCATCTCAAAAACCAAAAAACTCGAAAAAACAATGTTGAATAAGATACAGTCAATATCTGTAAAGTTTCTAAGGCAGAGGTCCCCAACCCCTGTAAAGTTTCTAAGGCAGAGGTCCCCAACCCCTGGGCCATGGACCAGTAGTGGTCTGGGACCTGTTAGGAACAGGGTCGCACAGCAGGAGGTAAGCAGTGTGCGAGTGAGCATCATAGCCTGAGCTCCACTTCCTGTCAGATCACAGGCAGCACTAGATTCTCACAGGAGCACAAACCCTATTGTGAACTGCACATGTGAGGGATCTTGGCTGTGCGTTCCCTATGAGAATCTATCTGTCCCCGCAACCCTCCCTTTTGTGGAAAAACTGTCTTCCACGAAACCAGTCCCTGTTGCTAAAAATATTGGAGACTGTTGTTCTAAGGCATTACTCTGAATATACTTCCCTGTTCAAAAACCATCCGTGATCTCCCACTGAACAAAGCCCAAACTCCTTGCTCTGGTACTACGGGCACTCAGTGAGTTCCAAACCCAACATTCACCCTGAGCTCCAGGAGTCTCTCACACATCCTAGTAAAACACAATTAGTCACTCATCATTCCCTAGGCAAGTCTCGTCTGTTACTCAGGCTTTTCCCTTCTGCCTAAAATGAAACTTCTGTGTTTCCATTTTGCCTTTCGAAACCCTCTGAGAACATACTCTCATCTCCTTATCTGGATATGATTTTGCCCAATCCCAAGACATACAGAATTTATGTCTTGGTATAAATTCTCTTGTTAGGTATTTTTCTTTTGTTAATCTATTCTTTCCATTAGACTAGAAGTTTCCTAAAGCTAAAGACTATGTCTTGGTCATCTGAATAAAATTAGGTAGCTGCTTTCACAATATTCTAAAATTATAAATTCAACTTCAATTGAATTAATCAGTGCCCTTTGTCACAACAAATTATCAAAACATATCACTTCTCACCTGAGTTTCTTCTTTGTCCGTAAATAAGTTTGAAAAAGGAATTGAATAGCAAGCTGTAAGCTCACCTTCGCCATGCAAGGATAATATGGATGCTTTAATTTAGTCTAAGAGAGGGAAACAAGAAAGGGTACTTTTCACAGAAGTTTTATAGGTTACACATTGTTATGAACTGAATATGATACACACACATGATATATGAATATGATATACACATGATAAAACTTAATACTAATAAGAAGAATCTAGCCAGTTCAGTATCAAAAATGTTCCACTTAAATTTTAAAAAAGGTTAAGAAAAGACATCTTCATTTCTTTTATGAAATTCTCTCAAAACAGTTGTTAGACCACAGGATGTTAAGTGGTCAAGAGATTAAGAACATTTTTTTCCCTTATTGGAATTATAATCATGGTACTCAAGGAAATAAGTAGTTGAAAGTTAATCTTGAGTCTTATACTATTTGATCACAAATTAGGGATCTCCATAGAGCCCAGTATCCATTGACATGAGCTCATAGTTATAGCTATTCTAAGATACTTTTATAAAATCTAAACAAGGGCACTTTAGAAAGCCAGTAGTGAAAAACTCACATCTCCCCGCCATCTATATTACAACATTCAAAATGCTGCTTGCAATTTTAATATTACCCATTAAGGCCTACATTTAAGGGAAAATCTTTTTGCATCTAATCCTAATGCTAACTACTAAGAGTGAGGATGAATCACTGAATGCTTTAGCTAAAAGATATTTAATTATAATCCTTTCTTATTTCTAACAATCCAACTAGCTACTTACAGCATTCAACGAAGCTAAAGACAAAACAAAACTGAAATAATCACTACTGTACACATCTCTATTCTTCATAAACTTGAGGTTCTCATCTCTCACCATCTACAAAAGAAGATTAATAATTATTTTAATGAAATATTCAATATATTAAGGACATTTCTAATGATATGTAAAAATGATAGGTTAAAAAGCGCTTATAAAAAGTGAATTATAATTTGTAATTCCCCTTTCTCAAGTTTTGAACTTTTAAAAGAGGAGAGAAAAAACCTTCCTTTGAAATATAAGATGTTATGAGAACTATTATTCATTAAACCATACCCTTTTGGGAAATTCAGATAAACTGCCATGTGAAGGACAAGTGAATTCTAATTTGGAGTTTTGGGTAGAAGGGGACAAACAGAGCGTTCCCCCTTTTTTTTTAAGATGGAGTTTCGCTCTTGTTACCCAGGCTGGAGTGCAATGGCGCGATCTCGGCTCACCGCAGCCTCTGCCTCCTGGGTTCAGGCAATTCTCCTGCCTCAGCCTCCTGAGTAGCTGGGATTACAGGCACGCGCCACCATGCCCAGCTGATTTTTTGTATTTTTAGTAGAGACGGGGTTTCACCATGTTGACCAGGATGGTCTCGATCTCTTGACCTCGTGATCCACCCACCTCGGCCTCCCAAAGTGCTGGGATTACAGGCGTGAGCCACCGTGCCCGGCAGAGCGTTCCCAAACACAACCAACTGCATGCTTCCTTTGTGCTAGATGGCTTAATTTTCTTTCTTAAAGAAAGACTCCATATTTTTCTCAAATTCTCTTGTTCTAGGTACTGAGCTTTTGATTAGTGTATAAAGAAGGTTCTGAATTTAGACCCTTGACCTGTGACACTGGCACATCCCTTCTCCTTTTCAGAACCTGTTTTTCCACCCAAAAAACGAGAATAAAACCAGATACTACACAATAACTTTTTACAAATTAGAGATCTGCTTAGAGCATGCGGCACACAGTAGATGTTCAATAAATAAATGACCAATCATTGTCTTATTAGTCCTACTCAAAGGTTATGAACCTTGTTTTTCTCTCCGGATAAAATAAGTTGATTTCAGCAACGTGGTTTCTTTACTGCCCACTCCCCACAACTCTGTTTATCTGCGACATCTCACACTCACACAGCGGGTCAGTGACTGTGCCTGCCAGTCCTGAGTGTGTATTCATACTTGTGTTCTTAGCACTCCATGGCTCTAGCGCTGCAGCCCCCACTCTGGTGTGGCATTAAAGGCTCATGAGACAAGTATGTAAGACGACGTAGCACCAGTGGCACGACTAATCCGGCAGGGGTGCTTTTGGCCTACTGGACACATTTTGATGTCCACGTGGATATTCCCCTTTAGAATATTTTACATGGCTCTTACCTGGTATATTCGTGCAGGCATTTTCTCCACAAACAGTCCTTTCTTCTCGCCTTTTTTAACCAGCTTGGTAAGAATAGACAGCCGGTCATTGTTAGGCCTATGGGGCCGAGGAGATGACTGAGGTGAAATTTCTGGTGAAGATGGAGCTGACCTGAGACAGAAATCAGAAAACTTTGTCTAGTATAAAGTGATTATTGTTTTAATAGTTACTAAGACTTGCCAAATTCACATAAGCAGGGTATTAGACTTAAACTATTTGGTTATTATACATATGTTGAAACATAAAACTGCACAATATTTAATATCACAGTATCACATGAATATATACAATTATGCCAATTATGAAATTAAAAAATGTAATACCTTCCAATTAGTTGGGAGAACTGACATTACGGAAGATAAAATATTACAGGAAATTAAAAAAAATTTTTTTTTTGAGACAGAGTCTCGCCCTGTTGCCAGCCTGGAGTGCAGTGGTGTGATATTGGCTCACTGCAATCTCTGCCTCCCAGATTCAAGTGATTCTCCTGCCTCAGCCTCCCAAGTAGCTAGCTGGGACTACAGGCAGGCACCACCACGCCCAGCTAACTTTTTGTATTTTTAGTAGAAATGGGGTTTCACCATGTTAGCCAGGATGGTGTTGATCTCCTGACCTTGTGATCCGCCCACCTCAGCCTCCCAAAGTGCTGGGATTACAGGCGTGAGCCACTACGCCCGGCCCTGCAGGACAAATTTTAACACAAATTTTTTATTTAATTGGCATATGAGATTTAACATTTAATAAGCACAAAAATGAATTCTTCCTACATATTATTCTGAGATATCTTTCCCAACCATTAAAAAGCAGTGAAATAAATTTATCTTAGAGCCACACACTCAAAATCTTGTAAGAACAAAGTGTTGAACCAAGCTTTCAAATTTAATAAAACACATATAGTCATATTTCTCACATGAAAAAGTAAACACTTTCCTGATCCAATATATTAAAAGGCAAATTCACCGACGATAGGACCTTTAAAAAAACAACATTCTGATGGTGTTGGCATAGTACCATGCTTTGGACAGAAAGTGTATACAACAAATGCGGCTAACATTAAAAAAAAAAAAAAAAAAAAAGTCCAGGTGTGGTGACTTATAGCTATAACCCCAGCACTCTGTGAGGCCTAGGTGGCAGGATTGCTTGGGCCCAGGAATTCCAGACCAGTGTGAGCAACATTGGGAGACCTCGTACAAAAAACAAACAAACCGAATATCTGGGCCTGATGCCCCTCGCCTGTGGTTCCAGCTATTCGGAAGGCTGAGATGGAAGGATCACTTCAGCCTTGGAGGTCGAGGCTGCAGTGAGCTATGCTCATGCCACTGCACTCCAGCCTGGTTGACAGAGTGAGACCACTCTGTCTCAAAAAAACAAAAAACAAAACACTTTATCCTAGAATGAAATAACTTATGTGCATGTTTCTAAATACATAACAACTTCTTGCCAATAAAATAACTAGGGAGCAATAAGAAAAGGAATTTATTTTCTTTTTGGAATTCTTTTTAGAATTTATCTCCAGCTTAGCTAATTATCTTTAAAATCCCAAATAGTATATTCTCATAGACCACATCATCACCACAGAAATCAGAAAGCAAATTACACGGAAGAGACACTTACAGAGAGAGATCCTCAGCTTCCTGCCGTACAACGCTGACTCGACTTTTCTTTGGTAATACTGGGGAGTTCTGATCAGATACCCTTTGGTAGAAAAGCATATAGGCATTCCAGTATCTTCGGCGTACATCAGTGTATGGGTTTGCTTTATAACAAGACATTAAGAAAGACGTCTGTAAATAAGTTTTTCTTGTCTTGACAATCTAAAATAAAGGGCCCATTATTCCAGCAAGTAACTACTCATTAAACTTGTAAAATGCAAAGTAAAATGTGGGTCTCTTTAGAGTACTGCTTAACATGGAAGTCAGGGTACTTCAGTTCTGGGCCTAAAATTGATCTCTCACTTGGAAGTGATATAGGCAGGGGCAAGAATAAGGGAGCAGTATGGTAATGGAGTAAGAGAATAAAGGTAAGTATCCTAGGGAGTACTAAATATGAGCAAATAGCAAGTGACATTTTAAAATATGTTCTGTGGCACAGGATGGGATAGCTGGCCTCACTTAACCATTTCTGCAAAGATTGGCCAAATTTAGGTAAAGTCTGACAATATTATATCCAACCTTTAAAGGTTACCACCATAAGATGCATGGCTATAATGGCATGCTATCAAAATCTAACACAGTGACTCCAAAGAGGTAAAAATTTAGAAACACCCCTAGAAGATTTCAAAATCAGGTTTTGGAAATGCTAAGGTCTCAGCCAAATAGCTTTTTATCAAACAGCAAGTTCTGATTGGGTTTTGCTATGTACTTCTCCTTAGATTCTTTTTTTTTTCCTGGGAGCGGGGTGTGTGGAGGGAAAGACTGCTTTGCCATACTGCATAATAAATATGGTTTTAAAAACACAGGTGCTAGAAATGTCTTCTCTAATTAATCATAACTCTATATAAGTGAAAAGGAAATCTGAAAATTTTAGTGGATAACTACTTCCAAAACTATTTTTAAGGTTCGATTTCTATATTCATTAGTTTCTCTCTGATGTTCATTTCATCCTTTTAACCTACTCCCAGCTCCCCTACCTATCCCTCAAGGTTGTTTTAAGAAGCTATTTTTACAAATTTTTATAAGCAGCTTGAACATTTCACTCTAGCTATTAAAGAGCTTGCTTACGGTTCTATAGCTTGAATAGCAGTATTATAAAAATTAAAAATCTGTTCTGTTTTATAAAGAATACTATTAATTTTCATAGAAAACTATAAATTAAAAAATAAAACTAATGGGAAATATCCATTTGTAAATACTTACTTTGATCATAAACTTTTGGTCTATATTCTCCTCCAAAGCATTCATACTCCAGAGTCTCATCATTTAGGTCAAATTCTTCTATAACTGTGTCATTAAATTTATACCACTTTCCTTTTCCACACCCTCTAGAGCCCAAGATCAGACAAACATTAGAAGGTCAAAAAAATCAACATCCTCATCCTTAGCATTTATCTCTATGTACTGCCTACAAATAAAACGGGTGATTACCATTTGAAAATATCTAACAAATAGGTAGCAACAGTTAATTCAATTTCTAAAACAACTTTTCAAATTCAAGGGGTAAACCCAGTTGCACTAAGCTTTAAAACTTCAAAATGAAACAGTCAAGAACAATGCCAAAGTGTCTCTGCATCACAGCAGTGAGTATGGATGATCACAGAGAGCAGGGGAGGGCAGAAAGTGTCAGTGCTGCCTCAGGAAACCCTTACCGCCTGTCCTTAATGAAGGAGTAGTAGTGGCCTGCGTGTGCCTGCCCACTGTGTACAATGACGCCGACAAGTTCGTAGTTTTCTGTGAGGGCAACCTTTTTTCGTGGGGATCCTCCACCTCCCTGATCCATACTTCGCCCATTCTCCCCAACTTCAGAAGAGGAATCCTGGCGAGCCATTCCTGAAACTGTGTAAGGCTCCATGTTTAGCATCCAGGGAAACTGTGTAAAGGCAAAAAAGACCATATTAATGTTGATTAGTAACATATACAGCAGCACCCAATTAAGTCAGATCCAAACAAGAGGATGTGTTTTCCTAATTTAAGCTAGGAACAATTACTTCTCCAATTCAAGTATAAAATCTCAGAATGCTAAGTCTGGGAAAGTCTAAAGCAGCCTCTGGTTTGAGCACTAAGGAAGGCATTTTCCTTCACAGTAATCACTAGGATGCCTTCTAGAAATGAGGGCTACTGTTTCCAGATCTGCCTATTCCAGTAGCAGCAGCAGCCCAAGACAAGGGGCTCTTCATAATGCTGAGACAACAGCCTTACACATGGTAGACGGAATATGAAAACAGAAAAAGGAAAAAAAGGAGTGAGTGAGAAAATGAATGGTTGTGAAACATTTCAGGAAGAAAAAAAGTTACCCTTATTTGTTCATCATATTTAATGGAGCGTCCACTTTCCCAGTCAAATCCAAATCTCATTAGGTGAATTACCAAGACACTAGGTAAAGATTTAATGCAGGTTCTTTTCACTGTTATTCTCTGAAAAAAAAAAAAAAAAAAGCAAAAAAGCAAAAATGAATGATCTCCATGGAGAAAATAAAACAGCATAGTAATTAATGCAAAGGCCTTTTGGACCCATATGAAAACAAGTAATGACACAATGTAATGGAAGTAACAATAGGCGCTTAATACTGATTTTTTTTTTTTTTTTTTTTTTTTTTAGAACGGAGTTTCGCTCTTGATACCCAGGCTGGAGTGCAATGGCGCGATCTCGGCTCACCGCAACCTCCGCCTCCTGGGTTCAGGCAATTCTCCCGCCTCAGCCTCCTGAGTAGCTGGGATTACAGGCACGCGCCACCATGCCCAGTTAATTTTTTGTAGTTTTAGTAGAGACGGGGTTTCACCATGTTGACCAGGATGGTCTCGATCTCTTGACCTCGTGATCCACCCGCCTCGGCCTCCCAAAGTGCTGGGATTACAGGCTTGAGCCACCGCGCCCGGCCTTAATACTGATTTTACATAAAACAAAGACACACTACGTGAATAACAAATTAATTTTGTTTTTTAAAAAGGGCAAACATAATACCTTTTCTTTACACTTTTCACAGTAGTACGCATTACTTCCCTCTAGAACTTCTCCTCTGACAAATTGGTCCAAAGAAATTTCCAAACTCTGACAAGAAGTCACTCCTAGATTGAGAGCCATGAAAGCTTCTTCACGCTCATACCTGATTAGGAAATAACAGAAAACCCGTAATCAACAATGGGATTTAAAACTCTCCAATTATCATAATACCTAAGCTGGAACACAGAACTACATTTTTAATCTGTGAGTCCCTCAATATTTTAAAAGTCCATTACTAAGTTAAAATGCCACTTTCTGACAATTCAGAATTCCTTAAAATTATGAATTTCAATGAATATTTTCTTAAGGTCACACAGAAATTTTGGAAGTAGAAACCAGAGAAATTTAAGTCTTTAAATACCTGTAGATCTACTGAGAAAGAGAGTGAGTTCTAAGTCTCTTAACAAATGCAAAATTTACAACACACTAGACAAATCACTTCAAAAGGATGATCATTTTTCCTGTGTCAGCGATACCTTCACTCACCTGTGAGGACAGTCTTTACAGATCTTCTGATCAGAGTAGATGCCCTGAAACGTATTCTTAAAAATTTGGTCTCTTCCCATTTTCTGTTGGAATGAAAAGTTATAATTTAAAGTGATGCCTCCAGAACTTCTGAGTATATAAAATTTTATTAACACACTGCAATTTAAGCACCAAAATAAAATGAGTCATTATGGTAGTGTCAGCTTGGTCCCACTGTCAGAGTGATGCAGATGACGAAGGAGGGGAGGGGGGGAGGAGGAGGAGGGGGGATGGGTCAGGCAGAGCTGATAACAAGAGAGTGCTCTCCAGGGTGATTCTGAATCCTTCTCCCTGTGCCACAAGGACCAAGTTAGGGGCAACTCTCAGCACTCTCATCTTTTCTTTTTTCTTGTGGATAGAATGCCATCAGTTTGCAAGTTACTTTAAAAAAAGAAAGGAAGAACTGTGCCTACTGATGAGAGGCCAATGCTCGCAGTGACTGCGGGATCTGAGAATGCAATACCGTTTGGGAAGTCTGCCACATGGCTTATGGGTAGAGGTAGAGAGCTTTGGGTTTCAACAGTACCACAAGTAACTTTTTAATCTGGCTCCTTTGCCCCTTTGCCAGAGCACTCTCTGCTCTGCACAAGGCCATCAGCTCACTGGTGACGGCAGCACTCTTCTGAGGCCACATTATTTCAGTGGACATACAGTAAGAATACACAGGTAGGAATGGTTATTATTATGTAGTAGAGATTAAGAGTTACATACTTTATTGAGTGTTAGATGAATTAAGAAAATATACAATTCTAGGCCAGGCAGAGTAGCTCATGCCTGTAATCCCAGCACTTTGGGAGGCCGAGGCTGGTGAATCACTGGAGGCCAGGAGTTTAAAACCAGCCTGGCCAGCATGGCAAAATCCGATCTCTACTAAAAAATACAAAAATTAGCTGGGCATGGTGGTGCACATCTGTGATCCCAGCTACTCAAGGGGCTGAGGTGCAAAAATCTCTTGTACCCAGGAGGTAGAAGTTGTAGTGAGCTGAGATTGTGCCACTGCACTCCACTCTGGGTAACAGAGCAAGACTCTGTCTCCAAAAAAAGGGGAGAAAATATACAATTCTGTTGATCTGTGTTATATTTTGATGTTCAAATGCAGAATATATTATAGTTCTTATGTTAAAGATAATTTCTGATTTGTCAGTTTCGTAGTAACCCCAAATTCTAAGCCACTATTCTCATATTATAATTAGAGTTTGAGGGAAAGTAAAGCTTTTATTACCTTGAGATATTCATCCATCTGATCAATGAGACTAGTAAAGAATTCATATGCATCCTGCTGTTCTCTCACATAAAGTTCTTTATTCCACATCTTGAAAATCTATATAACAAAAATTAAATGTTTTTAAAGGAAAAGTAGCAATTTCTGAATGTGGTAGAAAGGGAATAGGAAAGAGCACTTAAATGCTTCTAAAAACCAGGTTCACTATTAGGGTGTGGACATTTCTAGTGAAGTGAGCCTAGCTTGTGTTCGGCCACCCCCCCTTTTTCCTAGTCCCCTTACAGTCATGACAAGTCTCTGCAATCTGAAGTGGGTACTGGGTAAGATCTAGGCCATGGAACAGAGAGTTTCTCTCTTAGAAACTAATTGACTTGGGGAAAAACACAAGGTGATCTTCCAATATGTGAAACACAGTAAAGCAATGTTTAAAAATAGTATTCTTTATTTAAAGACATTAGTAAGCTTGGCACAGGCTCAGGGGAATGATTTGAACAAATATTTCAAAGAGCTTAAATAGGAATCATGACAAATATTCCAAATAGTTAAGATGTGCAAATCCCTAGGAATTATGAATGACAACCATTCTCAACATTTTAATCATTTGAAACTAAGTACCAATTTCAACAACGGCACACCAAATCTTTTTACGGTTTCTTGGCAAGGGGATTACTAAAATTAATAAAATCAAGAAGCCATTATCATTAAAGAAAGAATGTAGCCCAACTCCAAATATTTAACATCTTTAAATCTAAAGAGTTGCTGGGTGAAATACCTTCCAAAAGTTCTCAGGTACATAATACTGCAGCTTGCTTTCCATTAAATGCCCAAAGAGAGACTGCACTTGATAAAACACGCTATCATCTGGATTGTCTGTGTCATCATCTACCGAAAGTAATGACTGCAAAGAAAAGAAACGCATCAAGCTAGAAATATTTAAACTGCTTTATAGGAAACTGACAAATGTACATGTTAGTATCCACATTACTTTTTTAGAATGTTATGTATGTTTGACATGGCTATAATGCTGTAGATATTTAGCTTCAATAATTCCTAGCTGGTGTAAATGAACAAATCATGTCCTTAAGCTCTGATTATAAAAAAAAAAATGGTCTAGTAATACCAGGATCTCTACAGGAAATAAGTGTAGCCCAACACACATGGAATACTCTCAAAAGCACTGACTGCCATATCATAAGCTCCTACCATATTATTGTAAAGTGCTCATGACAGACCCTATGTATTTCTAATATACTAAAACTGTCAGTAACTTTATGGAATAGAATTTAAAAACAACTTTAGAGTTCAAAAATCACATTAGATCCTGTCCATCTGTAATACAGGTAGCTTATTACAACAGCAGACTTATAAGAATGTGTAATTATATACAACGTGTCTCTACACTTTTCAGAAGCTACTGAAGAATCAATCACAAGTTACGTCTAGTTTTAACAAACCCCAAAAGCAATAAAACAACTATGAAACAATTTTCAAGTAACGCACATATTATCTATCACACCAAACAGGATAGAAAAAGGAAATCACCTCAGGGAGCCCAGGTTGCATATACAGCTGCTGGAAGACTGCATTCATATAACAAGTTGCACCACCATTCCTCAGCCCCACAAACCCTGAACTGGACCTGCTATCCACCGGGGGAAGGTACTGGGTAAGAGAGGAATAGAAACAATGGAGGAAAATGAACATCTCTGCCAGACACATTTACACTATAGTTATGTGGAAGATGCATTCACAGATTTACCCATCCAGCATGCTATGAAAGCTATGCTAGCAAAACCTATGTTTATGAAGTACTTCTGAAGATGCTGATACAATTATCAAATACTGCTATCTCAATGTTGCTTTTTCATTCATAAAGTACCTGGCAGACAGGTGTGTATTTGTTTATCTATTTATATAGTATCTATTTATCTATTTATATAGTATCATTCAACAAATATTTATGAATTACCTACTATATGCCAGGCACTATGCATGGGATATAAGAGAGAACAGAAATGTGCATGGCCCCTGATCTGAAGGTGCTTACAGTCTATTAGGGTTAAGAGGCATAATCAAACAAATGTACTAATATACATTCACAAATTGAGGTAGTACTCTGAAAAAAAGGGCTGTGAGTCTAAGAAGTGATTACCATGAAGGATCCTGACCAATCTGGATGGTAAAAGAAGGCTCATATTGTAACTCCTTTTAGAGAAGGTAACATTCTTCTATTAAACTTCTTTCAGTAAACATATAATTAAACAGTTGACTATCCTACCACTTTACTTACAGGTGTTTTGAAATAATGTAGCCCCCAGTATAGAGCTTTTCTGGTTAGAAATGATCCAGAAAAAGCACAGTGGATAAAGTTCAACATGGAATTTCTCCAAGTGGAAAAGGATACTGTAATTTTACACTTTGAAATGCGATTCCAGCAAGACCCTGGTTCTCAAGTGTCTGCATCCATGTAATAACCAACTAGTAGACAAAAATGAATAGGTCTTCTAGACCTCAAGGAATTGCTAAATATTACTTATTCTTCATTAACATCAAACATATACTTAGAGCAGGATTATTTCTAAGACCTAATTAACACTGAAATTTATTTGTAGTCCAAAGCACAGATTAAAAAAAAAAAACCTGGTTTATAACAGTGCTAAAAATTTAAATTTTTATCTAACACAGATACTGTATTCACTATGCTGATATAATCCCCCATGTAAGAAAAAATACAAAAAGTTCATTTAAATCTGATTAAATAAATGCATATAAAGTAACACATAACATAAAATAAGCATTATAAACCATTTTGATCAATCAAAACCATTTCCAACTTATGAGGGCCCACATTTCTAAGTCTTCGCAAGTGCTATTCCCTCTATTTAGGATACCTGTCCCCACTTTCCGACCTAACCTCTATGTTCTATAATACTTAACTCAGGCATCCAAAGGCTAAGTCTGACTTTCTGTGATGTTAGAGAATATAAAAGGCAGCTTTGAAAGCAACCTTCCACTTCTGGTCTGGTATTCCAGAGGACCTGCAATGTACTTCCCTCTCACAGATCCCAACATACACTAAGCTGTTTCATGGCTCCACAGCTTTGTTCATGCCCATTACTGGAATGGGTTGACTTTGCCACCTTGCTTCACCCGGCTCACTAGTTTTTATGGCCATATCTTAAGTTTCATCTCTTCTAAGAAGCCCTCTGAGATAACACCAGCTGGTGGTGAGGTGCCTGTCTGTGTTAGTAGAGCATTCAGGATATACCTGTATCTTATATTGTAACACATTATATTGAAATTATCTGCTTATGAGCCTGTCTCTTCCACTATACACTGAACTTCTTGAGGGCTAGGATCATATTTTCATTTCTGAGCTCCCAAAGCCTAATATGTCCTTAGCACATACTAAACTCAATAAATCTTTGTTGAATTTAATGGAACATAGGCTGTACTGTGATGGAGTCAATGTTTACTTGACTTGTATCTCTAGGGTCTGGCCTACGCCAAGCATAAAGTTATAGGTCAGTATGCTATTTTTTACTATCCACCAACCAACTTGAAAATGCCTCTCCCTCTTTAATTAAAAGGATACCATTTCATAATATACTTAGTATATTAGAGTAATACTGTAGCTTATACTTGATTTGACTATGTGAATACAGTAAGCAAAATAATAATATTGACTTTCTTTGTGGTCAGCAGAATGCAGGTAACAGTCTTGAAATTGTATGTTTAAGAGATCATTCTAGCCGGGCGCGGTGGCTCAAGCCTGTAATCCCAGCACTGTGGGAGGCCGAGGTGGGTGGATCACGAGGTCAAGAGATCGAGACCATCCTGGTCAACATGGTGAAACCCCGTCTCTACTAAAAATACAAAAAATTAGCTGGGCATGGTGGCGCGTGCCTG
>NW_016107478.1:422964-456054 GCF_001604975.1 Cebus imitator
AAAAAAAAAAAAAAAAAAAAAAAAAAAAAAGAGATCATTCTAAAAAAACTAAGTTCATTAAGGTCTAGAAAACCTACATCAAACTCCTTGGTAAGAGCAGGGTCAGGTTGGTGATGCATAGAAAGCAGTTCTTTTATAATAATTTGAAGATTTGAAGGTGAACTGTCAGCCAACATTACAAGAACTTCGTAGGCTGCCAATCGGCTATTTGCTGTACTACACCTAGAAACAAAAGACACAGTCATTGTCAACAATGAATAATCTACTTAAATTACTCATTAAACTAAATCAACAGTTGAAAGTAGAAGAGCTCCAATTCCTCAAACATACTTAAGACAGGTCTAACCCCAGACATCTAGTAATCTACAGGTCATGAATACAGGAGGAATTAATAACTTTTTTCTTGGCCTGATGATAAAGTAGCAAAATTCTTTCACTTATGACCAGAGTAGTCTTATCTAAGGACTGGATCAGCAAGAATGGAGGAGAAAGCATCAGGAGAACTCTGTAATAAAGATGACATGGGAATAACTGTCTTTCAATTAAAATACATAAATAGAAAGATTTTTATCATCTAAAATCTGAATGTATAACTGGCAGAAAAAGAAAGCTATAAAAACCAGGATAGCCATAAATATTTTATATGCCTGAACTGTCTGAAATAATGGAGACAGAAATACTGTTTGCTAAATCAATTTGTTTAAAGTGACACAAAAGATAACTAGCAAACATTCTACAGGAAATCAAAGGCTTTCTACACTACCTAGCTTGTAGCAGAAATCACTTTGGGGATGGACAATACCTCACTGTAACCAATACTAACCTTGCACTACTGAGGGATCACTGGTTAGGAAGGATACACAGAAAAGAGGATAGCTAACCTCTGAATGAAATACTTAAAGGAGAGTAGGAGGCGTTTAAGGGGGGTTGTGAGGTTTTTGGATCAGCACGACACCAGGCACTGAGGACAATGGACACGAAGCTGGCGCTGTCCTTTGTTTCTTGTCCTGACTTCAGGGTTGCAAAGGACAGTAAGAAAAGAATAGGGAGGTGCCATTTACACAGGCTAAACATTAAAAGTTGTTTTGTTACTGTGATACAAAATAGCATTACTTCTGAAAACAGTTTCTGTGTACTTTAAATCTCTTTCTGCCTTGCAGGTTTTGGTGGGAAAAGACTGGGAGTTATTGTGATAAATCAACACCATTCAGTACAACGGGGAGGGGTGAAACAAATGTTTCCTGTTCCAGTCAAGGCACTGTATATATGCTTTTTTAAAAAAACACTCCTTCCTCCTTCATTTATGGAGGAGCTACATTTATTAATAATAAAACTGCTAAAGATATATATCTTTTGTGTTTACTGAAAATTAAAACATTCACTTGTTTCTCCTGCTTTAATAAAAGACTCCCATGGACCTCACACCAAATCTTCCAAAACAAGGCGGGGTTAGCAATGAGGCTGGGAGGCGCAGCCTGAGGAACACCCCAAGAGTTCTAATGAAGGGTTTTGCTTTTTTTCTTACCTAAAACAGATTTTGCTAATGAGGTAACTCTAGGTAGAGAAATATTTATACATAAGACACCTCTTAGGATTCCTCAAAATACTGCTTATTATGCCTTGCCCATTTCAATAACCATGGAAATTATACAGGAATCCTTTTCACTATAAATAGCAAATCCTCAGTTTCTTCAGGATTACTCAATTAGCTCTGGTTTTCACGAGAACGGAACAAAGTCAGATTTAGAGCAAACGAGATAGCAGCTTGTAGCTCTGTCTCTTCTTCCTATCTCCAAGAGTATAAATACCACTCGAGTAGGATCAACATTACAAAGAGATCTTTCAAATTTGTACCCATAAAACACAAAATTTGATTCCAAAATTACTACTGTAATAAACCACAAGCAGTTGCAGTTAACAGAACACAGTCAGCGCTCAGCCAACAACAAGGCTCATGCACTACAGAACCTATCATTTTCTCCTGAGAAACCCTCAAGATTTTACTCAGAGCCTATTGACTTTTACTTTGGACATAATTCTTATAACTGGCCACATTTTAATTTGTTCTTCCTTTCTGATGATAATAATGGTACCAGCACACTTGCTCTGTGCTTACTATATGCCAGGCAGGCTTTATGCTAAGCCCGTTCACATGCACTTCTTCATTTCGTGGATAACACAGGCTACACAGACTCACAGATGAAAGACAAACTCCAAGTTAACAGAATCTTTTTGGACTAAAGTTTCGAATTAGAATTTTTACCAAAACTGAACACAACGTGCATTTTCCATACTTTGGATGAAAGTCCTGTTGACTGATGGCGGCACTGCCAGCTGGAGAATGACTATTTAAAATAATTCTAGAAGCTCGGAAAAGGAAGTCATCTAACAATGGTTTAATGAGTGATGAACCTGGAATAGAGCATAATATTCATGTTGAAGATGAACACATATTTTAATTCAAAGATCCTATCTTGCACTTTCTTATCAGAGCAGCAAAGGCACCCAAGGCCACCCAATAGCAGGGCATTTAGTTTAATTTAATATTTATTTTCTGAGCACTTACTACATGGCAAAGCTTGTGGGGTAGAGGGTTAAGGATGGGTGGAAGGAACAGGGGACAGAATACAAAGATAGGCAGGTAAGGGTGTGTTCCTTTATGAGTTTACAATACAGTGAAAGGAGTCAGGCTTTCACTTTAGAAACACAAGTTTCAAGAACGCCACAAGGCAGAATGATTTGAGTGAACAGTTCTTACTCTGGGCATAGAGGGGGTCCACATAAGGGTTTCTGAAACTTTTAAAATCTTGCCTCTTTAGTTTAAAATGATATACCTTTCTCTTTGTGGTTAAGAATCACTCTTTTCTATGTATCCCCAGTAGCCAAGAATATTTTGTAGAACTTGGTTTGTGTTATAAAACAGATGGATAATTATTCATTTGTCTTCTGAATACAATTTGTATTATAACAATCTTTTACAAATTACAGGGGTAACCCAGGAGAACCTCATATGTACCCTACCGCTGGAGGGCAGGGGTGCTTAGGGGCTACCTCCCCAGATGAGAATCACCCTTACAAGAAGACACACAGTAAATTATATATTAAAAAGTACGTAATAGCAAAAAGAGAAAAACCTACTTGAATTATAATTCTTACTTGGTATTAAGAAGTTATGTGATCCAGCTGTTTTGAACACTATAAAATTCTCTATGTGGTTTAATGACAGATGTAAAACACACCGTAATTTTGTTAGCCACTAAAATTATAATTTCTCACTGTGTTAAGGGTCAATTTTCCACGAAACACTTGGCATCTATCTTATTTTCCCAATTACACATAACACTGGCAATAACCAAGTACTGAAGAATCTGCCATGTGATAAGATGAGGCAATAATTACCAAGCATTTCCTTTTCTGCCCCACAGAGTGAAAGAAGGGTCTTGATGAGGCGTAAGTGCCCTGCCAGTAAGATGTTGTCCGCTTCACTGGTCTCACATTCAGCTGTGCGATTAGGTTCAAAGTTATCCAGCCAAGTAATCTCATCTTCAAGCATGGTAGCTGGGCTGATCCTTAACTGCTCCATTTCTGAAGCTAAGAAGGAAAAAAAAATCCATTACAAAGAAAGAACGATTTCTCTTTATGGAGTTAAAGTCCTGAATTAAACAAAGCAAAGTCAAGCCCCAATCTTCCACTTCACAGATCTTAAAAAAACTGTCATTAAGACTGGATGTGGTGTTTCACAACTGTAATCCCAGGCCGACGGAGGCTGAGGCGGGCAGATCACGAAGTCAGGAGTTCAAGATCAGCCTGGCCAGAATGTCGAAATCCTGTCTCTACTAAAAATACAAAAATTAGCTAGGCATGGTGGCATATGCCTGTAGTCCCAGCTATTCGGGAAGCTGAGGCAGAAGAATCACTTGAACCTGGGAGGCGGAGGCTGCACTGAGCCGAGATCGTGCCATGGCACTCCATCCTGGGTGACACGTTAAGACTTTGTCTTAAAAAATAATCAATCAAACAAAACACACACACACACACACACACACACACACACAAAACTGTCATTAACAAATAGTAGGCAACAGCTGCTGCCCACAGGGAATAAAGGCGCCCTCACTCATACACCACTTGTTGGCTGCCTCCTCTGTGCAGGTCACTGTGCTATATGCTGAGGCTCTAAGATGAGGGAGCCAAATTCTTGCTCCTGGTTTGGTGGGGGTTAGCAGAAGCCCCAGGAACAAAATCTTCTAGAGAAAGAAGGAGTAGAAGGATTTGAGGAGAATCAATACTCCTGCAGTGTGACCTAAGCCGAAGGAGGGCTGAGTTCTGCAAAGGAGAATGATGTCAGAAGTACAGCTGCCAGAGTCCAGGTTTCTAAACAATGAGCCAAACTCCTGAGAACTACTCTGTTGTTTTGTGTTACGTGTTTCACTTGCCCTTAAAACAAGGATTTAAAGCATAATTTCATATTGGAAGTTGAGACTGGAGAGGAGACGAAGGGTAATCATGCTCTACTTCCACTGCACTGCAGTGAGAAGCAAGCAGGGTCTCCGTAAGGGGCAGTGAAGAAGGACCTTTTACGGTCAGTCGGAGCTGGACCGGCACCAGATACAAACCCTATTTCTACCACTTACTGTGTGATCTTGTTTCCTTATTTATGCAATGGGGCCAGCACCTACACTGCAGAGTGCTATGTATGAAGTGCTAGCGTAGGCACTGACTTAAGGAAAATACTCAGGAATTGGCAAATATTGTTTGTTTCAAGACGTTACCCGAGCATTAATTCCCCTCGCCTCCCAAGATCCTAACAAGAGATCCTGGGTCCCTCATTTATCACTCAACAACACAAGGAAGGGAGGTCTATATTAACAACTCATTCATTCATTTGAAAGTTGCATGTGTGTAGCCAACTCATGATTCCTTTCCTTGCTGCAGAGCAGAAAGCAAAGCCTGGATGGCTGCTGATCAGCTGTCCCTGGGAGCCTGGGTGGAAACCAGTGTTATGTTAGACTGTTAGATGGATATACAGTCCACCTACTTCACTAGATCCAACAGATCTTCTCTCTGAATCAAGACATACACTCAGACTGTATTAGCTCCCTCTCTACAAAACCAGTTCCACTGCATTGCTCAGAGCAGTGCGTCCTGTTTTTATATTTGGAGACTGTCTTAGTTTGTCGCCCAGGCTGGAGTGCAGTGGTGCGATCTCAGCTCACTGCAACCTTCACCTCCTGGGTTCAAGCGATTCTCCTGCTTCAGCCTCCCAAACAGCTAGGATTACAGGCAAGTGGCACCACACCCAACTAATTTTTGTATTTTTAGTTGAGACAGGGTCTCGCCATGTAGGCCAGGCTGGTCTCGATCTCCTGACCTCAAGTGATCTGCCCGCCTCAGCCTCCCAAAGTGCTGACATTACAGGCATGAGCCACTGCACTCAGCCACCTCCTGTTTTTGACAGACACTTATGAAACTGATGAAGGCATCTGCCACCACAGAAATGTTGTTGAGGATTATTCGTCACTATTTTTATGTGTCCATTACATGATGGCCTTTGTATGAAATTTCTTTTAGGCTTAGGTGCTGGGAAAGAGATTTGCTTCTTTTGAGAAACTATTCTATTTCCTCTTACAGGGTATTCAGAACAACTAACCATATGCTGTTTCCTTTTTACCTCTGGCCTTCAGAAACCTCACAAATTAATTCTGAGGTATTTTTTTTTTCCTCCTGGCCTTGACATTCTTTACCAATTGCTGTTTTTGTTGATCCTGATTTTTATTTTATTAATTTCCTGTAAGCTGAAGCAAATTCTTTGTGAAGAGTAGAGAATAAACAAACTCTTGATCTGAACTCAAATTTACACAGAGCATTCCAACATACATTTGCATTATTTAAAGGTAAGTACAGATGATTAAAATCTCAGCACACTAACAAGAGAATTTCTAACAGTGATACTTTACAACTAACACTAATGAACTGACTTCTAACACCATCAACATACCACAATAAAGATTCCCTCTTTCTTTCAACAATCAACCTTCAAAATTATAACAGACTACATGAGAGAGAAAGACCCTTCATAATGGTTTTGTATCAGTGTAATTAAAATATGAGCCTTTGACAATTTTAAAAATCAACAACTCTCAATTCATTAATGACTGGTTATATAACAGAAGACACTGGTACATAGGTTTATATGTTATTCTCAAGAAAAAAAGTTCAACTTCAAACAATAATTGTAATTTTATTTACACTTGAGATATGTAAATCGTATTAAAAACGTCTGTGTGACTTTCTCTTCTATTCCTCCCCAGCCCCTCTCACTTACAAATTAGTCATTTACTTACTTGTCAGATCATCTAATAATTGGCATCTCAAATCAAAATACTCCATACACTGAGATAACAGTCTAAAAAACAGAAAGGTTTCAGTTACTAATAAGAGGCTGATTTGAAAATAAAAAGTATTTTCCTTATAAGAACAAGTTAATAAAACAACTGAGTAAGATAATTTTCCTCAGCATAACTATTTTCGTATTAATTTAAATTCTATTATTTTAGCAAGAAGCATACTGATTTTACTAATGTAGATATGATAATAGAAATAACAGTGTAAAGAGAGGGAAACACTACATTTATCACATCTTAAAATAATATAGGCACTGATTGCATACATAATACACTCATTACATTCATTCATTTAAATTTCAACCAGTCTCTACCAAGCACCTACAAATGCCTGGAACTGTTTTGGGAGATCAGTGAACTTAAAAAGGTAGACAAACAACAAATTAGAAATATACACATCTGTCAAGTGGTAAAAAGCACTGAGAAGAAAAATAGAGCAGATTAAGAAGAGAAAGAGAAAGGGAAACTATTTTACAGAAGATGATCAAATAAGCTTTTTCTGCAGTTACAGTACTCAGCAGCAAAGGTTTTAGAATCAGACAGACACTGGTTTTAATCTTGGCTCCCCTACTTATAGCAGCTGGGTGTCCCATGGACAACCATTTCACCTTTAACTTTCAGTTTTCTAACTTCTAAAATGCTCATTATAGTATTGGAAATAAAAAACACATGCATATACACAAACATACAGAAAAGGCTCAAGCACAAACTAATGAGAATATATAGTGAACCAAGAATTATGGTTATAAAAAATGAAGACAATAAAACTGCTGAACTCATTAGGCCAGTCTGAGGATTAAAAGAAAAACATACATAAACAGTTTAGTATGTCATGTAGCATATAGTTGGCCTATGGTAATTGCTATTATCATCACCAGACTATTTTTTTCCTGGTATTTAGCATGCAACTATTATCATCATACTATTGAGGGAAAATATGTAGGTCTCTAAGAACTTGCTTTATGAATCTGGGTGCTTCTGTATTGGGTGCATATATATTTAGGATAGTTAGCTCTTTTTGTTGCACTGATCCCTTTACCATTATGTAATGCCCTTGTCTTTTTTTGATCTTTGTTGGTTTAAAGTCTGTTTTATCAGAGACTAGCATTGCAACCCCTGCTTCTCTTTGCTTTCCATTTGTTTGGTAAATATTCCTAGACCACCAGCCAGACTAATAATGAAAAAAAAGAGAGAAGAATCAAACAGACACAATAAAAAATGATAAAGGGGTTATCACCACTGGTCCTACAGAAATACAAACTACCAGCAAAGAATACAATAAACACCTCTACATGAATAAACTAGAAAATCTAGAAGAAATGGATAAATTCCTGAACGCATACACCCTACCAAGGATAAACCAGTAAGAAGTTGAATCCCCGAATAGACCAATAACAAGTTCTGAAATTGAGGCAGTAATTTATAGCCTACCAACCAATAAAAGTCCAGGACCAGACGGATTCACAACTGAATTCTACCAGACGTACAAAGAGGAGCTGGTACCATTCCTTCTGAAATTATTCCAAACAACAGAAAAAGAGGGACTCCTCCCTAACTCATTTTATGAGTCCAGCATCATCCTGATACCAAAACCTGGCAAAGACACACCTAAAAAAGGAAAATTTCAGGCTAATATCCCTGATGAATACTGATGCGAAAATCCTTAATACTGGCAAATCCAGCAGCATATCAAAAAGCTTATCCACCATGATCGAGTTGGCTTCATCCCTGGGATGCAAGGCTGGTTCAACATACACAAATCAATAAATGTAATCCACCATATGAAATAGAACCAATGACAAAAACCACGATTATTGCAACAGATGCAGAAAAGGCCTTCGATAAAATTCAACACCCCTTCATGCTAAAAACTCAATAAACTAGACATTGATGGAATGTATCTCAAAATAATAAAAGCTAGTTATGACAAACTCACAGCCAATATCATACTGAATGGGCAAAAGTTGGAATCATTCCCTTTGAAATCTGGTACAAGACAAGGATGCCCTCTCTCACCATTCCTATTCAACACAGTACTGGAAGTTACTGCAGCACTATTCACAAAAGCAAAGACTTAGAACAAATCCAAATGGCCATCAATGATAGACTGGATAAAGAAAATGTGGCACATATACACCATGGAATACTATGCAGTCATAAAAGAGGATGAGTTCATGTCCTTTGCAGGGACATGGATGAAGCTGGAAATCATCATTTTCAGCCAACTAACAAAGGAACAGAAAACCAAACACCACATGTTCTCACTCATAACTAGGAGTTGAACAGTAAGAATATGTAGACACAGGGAGGGAAACACCACACTCCGGGGCCTGTCAGGGGGTAGGGGATTAGGGGAGAGATAGCATTAGGAGAAATACCTAATGTAGATGACGAGTTGATGGCTGCAGCCAAGAAAAATATCCAATCAACAACCTAACTTTACACCTAAGGAACTAGAAAAAGAAGAACAAACCAAACTTAAAGCTAGAAGAAGGAAAGAAATGACAAAGATTAGAGTGGAAACAAATAAATTAGAAAACAGCAAAACAATACCAAAAAGAAAAAAAAATTCAATGAAACCAAAAGTTGGCTCTTTGAAAAGATCAACAAAACCGACAAACCTTTAGTTGAACTAAGACAAAAAAAGGGAGAGGGATGAAATTACTAAAATCTGGAAACCATCATTCTCAGCAAACTGACAGAAGAGCAGAAGATCAAACACCGCATGTTCTCACTCATAGGCGGGTGTTGAACAATGAGAACACATGGACACAGGGAGGGGAGCACTACACACTGGGGTCAGTTGGGGGGAAATAGGGGAGGGACGGTGGGGGGTGGGAAGCTGGGGAGAGATAGCAAGGGGAGAAATGCCAGATGTAGGTGATGGGGAAGAAGGCAGCAAATCACACTGCCACGTGTGTTCCTATGCAACAATTTTGCATGTTCTTCACATGTACCCCAAATCCTAAAATGCAATAAAATAAATGGGAAAAAAAAAAAAGAAATTACTAAACTCTGAAATGAAAGTGGGTATATAACTACCAATTTTACAGAAATAAAAAGGATATAAAAGACTACTGAAAGCAACTGTATGCTAACAAATTAAATAACTTACACGAAGTGGACAAATTTCTAGAAACACAAAACCTACCAAGACTGAATCAGGAAGAAACAGAAAACGTAAATAAACCTATTCAGCAGGAGACTGAATCGGTAATCAAAAACCTCCCAACATAGGAAAGCCCTGGACCAGATGGTTTCACTGGTGAATTCTACCAAACATTTAAAGAATTAACACCAATTCTTCTCAAGCTCTTTCAAAAAACTGAAGTGGAGGTAACACTTCCTAATTCATTCTATGACACCATTATTACCCTGATACAAAAGCCAGAAAAAGATACCACAAGAAAACTACAGACCAGTAACTCTTATGAATGCTAATGAAAAATCCTCAACAAAATACTATCAAACCAAAGCAGTGCATTTAAAGGATTACACCCCATGAACAAGTGGGATTGACTCCTGGAATTCAAGTATGGTCCAATGTATGAAAATCAATGTAACACCACATTAAGGGAAAGAAGGAAAAAGACCCACATGATCATCTCAATCAAATCAGAAAAAGCATTCGATAAAATTTAACCCACTTTCATGATGAAAACACTTAAACTACAAACAGAAGGAAACTACTGCAACATAATAAAGACAGATATGAAAACCCACAGCTAACATACTCAATGCTGAATGATTGAAAGCTTTTATCCTAAGAGCAGGAACAAAGATGCCCACTTTTACCACTTCTATCCAACAGTTATTGAAGGTTTCAGCCAGAACAAGTAGGCAAGAAAAAGAAATAAAAGGCATCCAAATTGAAAAGAGAGAAGTAACATTATCTGTTAGCAAATGACATGTTATTATGCATGGAAAGTCCTAAAGTTTCTGCAAAAGAAACTGTTAGATATAATAAATAAATTCAGCAAAGTTGCAGGATATAAAATCAACACAAAAATCAGTTGTATTTCTTAACACTAACAATGAACAAACTGAAAAGGAAATCAACAATTCCACTTAAAATAGCATCAAAAAGAATACTTAGGAACCAATTTAGTCAAGGAAATGGAACACTTGTACAGTGAAAACTGCAAACATTGCTGAAAAAAATTAAAGACGACATAATGAAAAGACATCTTGTGTTCAAGGATTGAAAGACAAAATCTTGTTAAGTTGTGATTACTATTCAAAGGCATCTACAGGTTCAGTGAAATCTCTTATCAAAATCCCAAAGACGTTTGCAAAAATAGAAAAACCCATTCTAAAATTCACATGGACTCTCAAGGGATCCCTCCAAGCAGCCAAATCAATCTTGAAAAAGAGGAACAAGGTTGAAAGACTCATACTTCCTGATATCAAACTTAGTATAATACTACGGTAATCAAAACAGTGTTATGCTGATATAAAGACAGACATATAGACCAATGGAAGAGAAATATAGAACTCAAAAACATGGTCTTGATGTTCATCTAGGACACCAAAACTATTCAATGGGGAAAGGATAATATTTTTAAAAAGTGGCACTGGGATATTCAAATGGAAAAGAATGAAGGCAGATCCTTACCTTATACCACATGCAAAACTAAACTCAAAATGCATCAAACGCCTAAGTGTAAGAACTAAAACTATACAACTCTTAGAAGGAAACAGGGAGGAAACTTTTGTGATATAGGATCTGGCCATCATTTCCTGGCTATGACAGCAAAAACACAGGCAACTAAAGAGAAAATACATACACAGGACACCATCAAGAGAGCTAAAAGACAACCCACGGATTGAGAGAAAATATCTGCACATCATATTATCTGATAAGAGATCACCTATCCAGAATATATTGAAAATTTAACAACAAATAATCCAACTTAAAAATGGGCAAAAGTCTTAAAATAGATGTTTCTCCAAAGAAGATATATGAATGGCCAACAAGCACATAAGACGATCAACATTAATCAAGGAAATGCAAACTGAAACCAAAGATGCCAATTCACATGCATGAGTATAGATACTATCAAAAACAAAAGAAACAAAAACCCTAGAAAACAATAAGCATTGGCTAAGATGTGGAGAAATCAGAATCCTTATAACATTGCTAGTGGGAAAGAAAAATGGTACAGCCGTTGTGAAAAACACTTTGGTGGTTCTACAAAGAAATCAAACACAGAATTACTAAACGATCCAGCAATTCCACTTCTGGGTAAACACCCAAAACAACTAAAAGCAGGGATTCACACAGATATTTGCACACCTATGTTTGTAGCTCCATTCACAAGTCATGTTCATCTATGGATGAATGAATACACAAATATGGCTTATATATGCAATGACACATTATTCAATCTTAAAAAGGAAGGAAATTCTGATTCATGTTACAATACGAATAAAACTTAGGACATTAAGCTAAGTAGACACAAAAGGACAAATACTGTATGATTCCACTTATATGAGTTACCTAGAGTAGTCAAATCTTTAGAAACAGAAAGTAGAATGGTGGCTGCCACGGGATGGGGGAGAGGAGAACAGGGAGTTACCGTTCAATGGGTACAGAGTTTCAGTTTAGGATGACAAATGAGTTTTGGAAATAGACAGTTGTGATGGTTACAACACGATGCTGCGGAATTGTACACCTCAAAATGGTAAATTTTATGTGTATTTTACCATAAGAAAAAAAATTTAGCAATTCAAAAAAAAAATCTACATTTGTCTTTGAATAGTCTGTTTACATTCTTTGTCCCTTTTTTAACTTGGCTGCTGGTCTTTTGTTTAATAATTTATAATAGTTTTATCTCTCTCTCTCAAATTAGCTTACGGTCTGTCACGTAGATTATTTTCCATGTTATTTTGCAGATTTATTTTCCCAGTTTGGTGACTGGCTTTTGACTTTGAAGCATTTTTTTCCTATATGGAAAATTTTAATTTTTATGGAGCCAAATTTATCAGTCTTTTATTTAATCACTTTTTCATGGGCATAGTGTTTCAGTTTCAGATGATGAAAAAGTTCTGGAGATGGATAGAGGAGATGGTTGTACAACATTGTGAATGTACTCAATGCCACTGAACTGCACACTTAAAAATGATAAATTTTACACATTATGTATATTTCACCACATTAAAAAGAAAGTTGAGGCTTAGGTATCTCAGGGGTTTGGCATGGTCCTAGCACCTCTTTCCTTCTAGGGACCTAATTTATAAAGCACATAAACAAGGAAAGTAGACATTGATTTCACAAATCTCCATGACACCTTACATGCCCCACAGCAGGGGCTGTGTGGTAAGGATGAGTTAGAAAAAGTGGTATGAACTTGAGGTCAGTGTAAGACCTCCTACCTCCTACCCTAGGACTAGACGGAGAAACGCATGCATGGAGGCTCACCTGTAGAGGTAAGATGGGGCAGGCAGAACAGTCATCTCATGAGCCTGAACTACAGCTCTCTTATATACTCAAGTATGTATAAAACCAAGAAAGCAAGCTAGGATACCCCAGCTACCTCTAGACATGGAACTAAGAAATGACTGCACTGAAAAAGTGATATACATAAGAGGAGAGGATCAGTATAGCCTTTACGCAGTGACCAGGCTCAAATAATTCCAGGCTCTCACCAATCAGGTGAGCTCCTTTTTCTCTCTGAATCACATGGGGTGAAGTGAAAACCGGGGATATGGAGAAGAAGGCCTAGTAGTATTTCTTCTCTCTTATCCTAAATGTGGAGAAAAACAAATGCTATCTTTCGAGGCCCAAATGTCAGAAGAAAGGAGGAGAAATTCTAGTCATCTCAATAATGCACTGTGGACTTCAGGGGAGCAGTACACAAATTATCATTTATCTTTTCTCTGTATAAGGTGAGCGTTTCCATTTTTATGACATACCTCTGATTGACTCCTCTCATAATACTAGTTGGAGACCAGAGAGGCAGCTGAGCCGTGAGGATGACGCCTAGAAGAAACTGATTTGGCTTCTGCACATCTGGATGTGCTGATGTGTCTGTCTGACTAAGAGTGTACAGCTGATCACAGGCAACCCGGCGAATCTGAAATTATGTGACCAGTGGCAAAGGACAGACATGAATCAACTTCTTAAAAAGTGATTTTCTTAAAAAGTCCACACTATTGATTCACTCAAGTTATTGAAAGACATTAGAAAGGTATAAGTGTTTTAGTGTTTAATGCTAAGGTTTCCATTGAATAAACTATGGCTAATTAAAACTCAATGTGGTTTGGGAACTGATTTCCCAAATTATTCTACTCTAATCAATAGGTTTATAACTTAATGTAAATGAACATAAGAAAAAAGAAAGTTTAAAAGTTAATCCTCAAGGTCATGTAAGAAAGTCAGAACTATAAAATCCAATGATAGTTTATGGCTTGAGGTTGACCTTTCCTGATTCTAATATGTGGATGCTTAATGCCAGCTGCCCTTGCGAGCTATGGACAGACACTGGTTGTAACAAAAATAACTTAATAACATTAGTCTCCTAACTTTTGGTAGAATATGGAGGAGGTAGCAGGAGGAAAGGCCGTAGAGTCCAAATAACCATTTGGACTTTTCTTTCATGGTCTGCAGCCCCTTTGTACGCTCCCTAACAGACTAAATGCTACTCCTGTATTCCCCACAACGTCACAGGTAGCTGAGAGAGCTCACAAAACAACAGGACCAAAGGAGCTTTGTAAGTAACATAAAAAATCCTTACCTCAGAACTTGGTGATCCGAGCAGAATGTCGATGATGAAATCAGCAACACAGGGCAAGTTATAGAAAGATGCTAATAAGAAGAAATAGCGGATGTGGGTGTATGAAATAAGTTAGGTAATGAATTTTCAAATTTGATCAGTTTCTTAAGCTCAGCTTAAGCAGATGTTCATCTCTTTTACATAGAATGGGAATTCAGGACCTTTTACAACTGCTTTTATGCCTGTCTCTTTACCCCATAAAATTCTAAGCTGCTTAGGAAAAGGAACATGTTTTAGTTATTGTTGTGCCCTGTATTTTAGCACAATGTGTTGCACAAACTAGTTACAGGATAAATGTTTTGCCTTGATAAACTTCAATAGTTGCAAACTATAAAATATACCCTAACATAAACTTAAAAATAATAACAGATAAAAGCTTGGAGGGCCGTTAAATTTTTTCATCTTGATTTGAAAATATCTCTAAGTTAAACAATTCTAGGAAAATTAAACTAAATCAAGCAGCTAAGAGTAGGACTAGTACACTTTTTAAAAGCAGAGTTGCTAAGACTTCATATCTGAATATTTATTTATTGAGAATCTACTACACATCAGACAGTGTTTGGGAATTGGAGGTTCATCAGGGAACAAAATGAATAAAAATGTCTGTCCTCATGGAGCTTACAATCTAGTTGGGGAGGGGATAATGACAATAAACACAATAAATAAGTGGATTATTTTGCATGTTATAAAATGATCAATGATATAGAAAAAAATAAGGTAAGGGGTCTGGGTAGTGCTGGGGCAAGGAGAGCATTGTAATTTTTTTAAGGGTGGTCAGGGAATGTCTCTCTTAAGCATACTGGAAAGAGGAAACAAATCACCAGTGCAAGGGTCCTGGGGAAAGAATATATGCTGGCTATTGGGAAACAGCAAGGAGTCCAGGGTGGCCGCAGCACAGTGAGTAAAGGGGAGAGCAGAAGCAAAGGCACAGAAGCATCAAGGGGGTACACTGTGTCCATCCCCTTGTAAAGATATGGCTTTTACTCGGTGAACTGAGAAGCCACCAGAGGCTTTGAAAGAGGAGTGACACACTCGACGTAAAATTTAGGTCTACCCTGGTTGCTGAATAGAGAATGAACTGCAAGGCAGAAGCAGGGAGATGAGTTAGGGTGCTCCTGCTGTAATCCAAGTAGGAAGCAGTGGCAGCTCAGAGGGCACCAACAGTGAAGGGGGTGCTAAGGGGTAGAATCTAGATAGGGCTTGAAGGAGGATATGCTGACAGATTAGAAGTAGAGGGTGGAAAAAAAAAAGATATCAAAGATGAAGCCAGGGTTTTTGGCCAGAGCAACTGAAGAATAGAACTGCCTTTAATAAAACTCTAGGGTGACATGGGCAGGATTACGGAAATTTAGTTCTGGAAATGAGAAGTTTGGGATGTCTATCTGGTATCTAACTGGAGATCTCGGCACAGTGGTATAGGCCATAGACCCAAATTTTGGTGTTGTTAGCATACAGATGGAATTTAAGACTGTGAAACTGCATGAGATCACCAAGGAAATGAGTAGAGATAGAGAACAGATGACGAGGAGCTGAGTCCTGGGGTGCTCTCATGTTAGAAAATGATTAGTAATGACCCCTATTGACCAAAGCCAACGAGAAAGATGAAAGGGCAAATCTTAAGTTACACAATTTTTAACACTGGAGTCATTATCAGGAATGGATATACAATTCCAATTCTGTAATTTATGAACTAGTAAATTTGGGTTATTTTAATTCTTCAACTAGACAGCAAGCTCGTGGCATGCAGACATACTGCCCTGGTGACAGCTGCTGTGGAACCTCGTATACAGAGGTGCTCAATAAATATTTCTTCAGAATGAACTACTCTAGCATTATTCTTAGCTACTCCATGTGCCAACTTCTCGCCCTTTTTCATTTTGACTAACAACCTTATCTATGAAGAAATGTAAATAATTGCCAACAGAAGCCTGGCCTTTCATTGAAGGAGATTAATCATAAACAAGCCTCCTGCATACCCAGTTGCTGACTCCGAAGCTGTAGGCACGTAACAAGAAGAGACAAAGCCTCTCCAGCAATCAGTGAGTCTTTGGTGGATACAGACTGTTGTCGAACACAGATTCCTGCATGCAGGGCTACCGGTTCTCCTTCACTTCCAGAGCTGCAATTGCTTCCTGAAAACAGGCAAGCAGAAATTTACTGTGGATCCTACAGGAACTGTCCAATACTTTAATCTTTTTATTATATGTTCCAGAATCCTCATGTGACAATAAATACTTCAAGAAAGCACTTATGTCTAAGACACCAGAGATATTAAATCACTGTATCTGAAACACTCTTAACCACTTTGTCTTTAAAATACATTTGCAGGCAATCAAAATGTGTTCACAAGGCAAAACTAATTTCAGGTGATAGAAGAATAGCACGATTTTGTGGGAATGAGGGAGCCCTGAGCCCTCCTGAGGACATCAGAAATGTTTCCTATCTTGTAACTTGATGTAGATGGGTTATATGCATATAAAAATCCTAAAAATTCCCATACACTTTACTGTATATGTCAAAATTTTTAAAACTTCCTTTATTACTGAGGTTTTTCTAAAATATAAATTGTGCAAGAAGAACAAACAAAGCTGGGAAATAAAGCTGTGTTTTAAAAAGGCCTAATGAAAAATAACCTGGCAAATCAAGGAAAGAACTGTTTTCCAGGACAGAATTCTACATGAATCTGTATTATGGCTACAATTACTGGTTTCACGACACTTTTATACTCAGCTAAGCTAAAAACTGTTGGTTTCTCCACTTACTCTATGTGTTTATAAATATTTTTCTTCTTCTTCTTCCTTTTTTTTTTGAGACACACTCCCAGGCTGGAGTGCAGTGGCGTAATGTTGGCTCACTGCAACCTCTGCCTCCTGGGCTCAAGTGATTCACCTGCCTCAGCCTCCAAAGTAGCTGGGACTATAGGCGCCCACCACCATGCCTGGCTAATTTTTGTGTTTTTAGTACAGATGTGGTTTCACCACATTGGCCAGGCTGGTCTCGAACTCCTGACCTGGTGATCCACCCAGCCTCCCAAAGTAGTGGGATTACAAGTGTGAGCCACTGTACCTGGCCATAAATATTTTTCTTCTTAAGTATCACATATATGTAGGAAGATGCATAAATACTAAGTGTATACAGAGCTTGATGGATTTACACTCAGGCTCACAAGCAAGAGACTCTGGAAAACCTACACATAGATTTATTTCTTGTGCAGTGTTCTCATTACTGTCTCTTTTAATCAGTACCTGAACTGCTGAGTCTGTTTCGAATTCCAGCAGGACACAGAGAATTACTTTCTTTAATTGGCTGGCTACTCCCAACAAGATCAAGCCGTCCAGCAGCTGCAGCCCATGACAATCTCATGAAACAAGCCACAGTAGAAGTGAAATCGCTTACTTCCATCGTCTAAAGAATAGAACAAGAATTATGAGAAAAGGCAATACCTGAACACATGCCCCGACATCTACGACCTTCTTACAGGTCTCAGTTTCATAAGCTTTCTTTCCCTTTAAGGTCATCCAGACGGATGGCCTCTCTCAAGCTGCCATCCTGCTCAAGGACTTTCAATCTCTCTTTTTTATCTGTAAAACAGACTGATCTTCATGCTGTGGCTTAAAATTACGCTTTACCAATTTTTTCACTTTCCCCCTTTCCCACATACTATGACCTCGTGACCTCCCATAAGCTCTGGTATTTCTACTTTGCACAGATGCTCCCTTTTGCTTGAACAAATCTCCTTTCTCCTAACTTTCTAAGTACTTATCTCAGTGTATCTAATCCTCATCTGTTCTTCAAAGCCTAGCTCAAATGCCATCTGTAACATAAAATCACCCACCACAGCGATAGGTGAAGGAAATTATTCTACCTACTTTGAAGACACAGAATGTTTTTGTCTTGTAGTTTTACAACACTTGATACTCTCAGCCTGGAATTAAGAGTTATTTCTGCCCTAGTGATCTCTTGTTAAGTCACCATAAGTTTCTTGAAGGCAACGTTCATGTCTTCATCATTTATATATCCCCACAGCACCTCTACCTAAACAAGACTTTCTGAGTAAGAGGTATTAAAATGTCTTGAATACACAAATCACTTACCTGTATTGCAACTCGAGCAGCAGGGATGATTTCCTCAACCCTAATAGAAGACCTATCAGACACTGACAACTGTCGGTAGGATGACTTTTCTGGGGTACCACATAAGGACATCTGTCTGCTTGTCTGCCGGCTGACATTCCGGAATGGGCGGGAAGAAAGTGCTTCTATGCCATCTTTGGTGAGGTCTTCGTCTAATAACGTGGGCATTGTTTGTCCAACAAGTAAAAATCTTAAAAAGAGACAGCTAGACTTATTCTGGGTCCACTTCATACTATTTAAAATATGATTTGAGAAGAAAAAGTCAAGTATTGCCTTGTGAGACTTAACGCAATACATTTACATACCTTGCAAGCTGTAGACAGATGGAATAAACACCCTGCCTTGTTTCATAGTCTACTTCTGATGGGATGGAATCTCTCTGCATGACATTTACAACCAAACTTCAAAAAGAAGAAAAAAAGGCAGGATATTAAAGACTTCTATTTCTTTCATTTTAAATTTTCCATAAGTACAGTAATAGAATTGGTCATCAATATTATCAATTACTTAGTTTCTACATGATTCTGTCATACAAAGATCCTACATATATATCATAATGATTTCCTATGATACCTATAAGTTTCCTGTTTTCCCTGCTTCTGCTCTTGACTCTCCACCTTCCAAACCTATTTTCAAAAGACCAATCAGGGTGATCCTTGGAAAATATAAGTCAGATCATGGCACCTCCAATCTCCTATGCTGAAAAACAGCAGAGACTTCACAGTAGCCTATAACGTCCTTCATGACTTGACCTCTGGTATCTCCACATCTCATGTCCCAGACCTCTGTCTCATCTGAGAATGGGGAAGACTGTCTGTCTCATTCACTCTGCCCCAACCACACTGGCCTCCTGTGGCCTCTGCAGGCACCAGGTAGGTCCCCATGCATGAGTATGAACTGGCTGCTCCTCTGAAAAGCTTTCTTCTGGGTCTTGCTCCCTTATCTCCTTCAAGTCTTTGCTAGATGTCACCCCAGTGGAGCTTTTCCTGATCACCCTTCTGAAAATCACAGCACCCCCAATCCTTGCTTCTTTACTTTTCTTTACAGCTCTCCTCACCATCTGACATGCATTTTTACTTATGTTTATTATCTCCCCCGCCCCAGACTGTAAGTTTCATGAGGATGTGAATTTTGGTCTGCCCTACTCACTGCTCTGCTCTCAGTGCTTAGAACAATGTCTGGTACGTGAATTAACTGACAGATGCAAATAAGCCAAATGTTAACTGCCTTTGACAGCCCTATAAATGGCTGAGTGATGTAAGGGGAGTTTTTACTAAAAACACCTCTACAGTGTCGAACACAGAATAAAGCTACAAATGTGTGCCAGACCTCCCATCGTACTTGGGAATCCTTTTCGCCGTCATTTCCGTTTCCCATCCCCTCGACCTCCTCAAGGTCCCTACCCAGTTTCTCTGTGCCAGACCTCCCCACGGGAACTCCTTCAACCATCCTCTACTCGAGCTTCAAGCTGGTCTCCATGCCTTCCTCACCCAGAGGAAACGGCATTTCTACTTCTTTCTAGAGAAAATCTCCTTCCACCTGCAGTACAACTGGACCCCATCATTTACCCCTTTTTCTTTTATTTTTATTCTTTTCTCCTTCATTGGTCCCTTTTAGTTAGCCTATAAAGAGAACCAAGCCTTCTTCTACCAGCTAAAATCACAACACAAAAGCCAACTTTCCCCTCAGGTATCTTCTCTTTAATTTACTATCACCCCTTTCTTCCCACTCATCTGAAAGCAGAGATCTCTATGCCCTGATACTACCTTCCTGCCTTACACTTGCCACTGAGCTCTGACAGCTGGGTTATGCCCTCATGGTTTTACTCGTACACTCCCAAATTTCTCATGCCATTCTCCACTTCAAGCACCCTATCCAAACTATCTACTTCACATGACTCAGAAGGACCTTGTATGCAATCAAATTTATTTCTCTTGCTTTCCTCTGTTCCTCCCATCTCTCTCTGTGTTTATTTCCCATACTGACTAATGACTCACATTCCCCCACTCTACCAAGCTAGAAACCACAGGGCCATTTTATAAATGTCCCCACCCTCTACCTAACTAGTCATAAATGTCATTCTGTCATTGTCCTTCATCTCCTCTCTGGATACTGTCAGCTCTCAGTCTTCCTCTTCTCCAGTCTCTCCCATTTCCCTTCGTCCTCTTCAGTGCTGCCAGAGTAACTGTTCCAGGTAATTCTTGGCTTAGAAACTGCCTGTTTTTCCATGGACTACAAGACAATGCTCATATTCCCCAATGAAACCCTTCTTGACATGTTTCTCTCCATCCTTTGCTTGAACTTCACCAGGCAACTTAGGTTCCCAAGACAGGTGATACATCTTCATGCTCTCACTCTCCCCTCCCTCCATCCCAACTTAGAGTACCCTTTCCCTCCTTATTTACCCAGAGTATTTCTAGGTAAAGAATTTCCCAATTCCCAGCTCAATGGTCATTTTCTGTGAATCATTTCATAACCTTACGACTCTAAGCAAATCCAACCAATTTAACCACTACTTTCTCGCCCCCCTCCTCCCCACAAGCACTTTTTATATGCATGCTTTAATATCTCTCTTTTTTTTTTTTTTTGAGATAGGGTCTTGTTCTGTTGCCAGAGTAGAGTGCAGTGGTGCAATCACGGCTCACTGCAACCTCTACTTCCCTGGCTCAAGTGATTCTCCCACCTCAGCGTCCCAAGTAGCTGGAACTATAGGTGCATGTCATCACACTCAGCTTTTTTTTTAAAAAAATTTTTAGTAGACATGAAGTCTCACTGTGTTGCCCAGGACAGTCTCAAACTCTTGGGCTCAAGCGATCCTCCGGCCTCAGCCCCTCAAAGTGTTGAGATTACAGGCATGAATCGCCATGCCTCGCTCATTTTAACACTTAAAATATACCTAATGGTGTGTTACAACAAACCTAGCTGTTTGTTATTCTTTGTTAAACCATCAGCTGCCTCTCAAAGGCAGAGAGAATATCTAATTTATCTTTGCATCCCCGGCACTAATACCTTGCACAAAATGGATATACAGGGATCAAATTCACCTTATTTCAAACTGACATGAGACACAAAAGAAAACAGATACAGCCTCCTTGCTTCTACTCTTCTTGAGAATTTCCCCCTCTACCACAGGGGAAACAGACATGCTTCCATACATTTTTCAAATAATCAGAAGTTATAACAAATTAAAATACTCTAAAGGACTGAAACATCATTCCTTCTTATTACAACTCTCGCAATGAGTCACATAATACCTTGTAGGAATAAGCAAGACTTTGCAAGGGAAATTAATGAAAACAACCATATTCATTTTTGGCAACTACACTGAAACTCTAACCTCAAACCGCCAGCTTTGAGGAAGTTTTCACAGAAGGATTTGGCACAGCTTCTGGCCATGTCATCATCAGCTGTTGGCATGAGTTTGGAGCTTAGAACCTAGGAAATAGATAAGCACAATTATTCATCAACACATTTTCAGCAGAAATTACTCCTTTACTAAATAAAACATTCGGACAACTTGAGTTAGAATCTCTTTAAATGCTGCATACTGTTTTTCCCCTAGAAATATATGGAAGCTGGTGTTTCACAATAAAATAATCACATCTTCCCTATTCTATTTACTTTGGAAGAAAAATCTTTCTGTTCTAGAGAAAGCTGCTATCTATGCTCTTTTCATGAAACTGGCAAAAATCAAAATCTCAGGCCCTCAAGCTTAGATAAGAACAGATAATTTCATGTGATGTGCTAGATATGTTCTTTAGAAAGATATAAACCAAAGTTTTATAAAATAGCCCACATATTAAAAATGCAAAATGAGTTCCCCAATAATAACTCTAACTCCTATTTATTGAACATCTACATGTACCAAGCATATGTATTTTTCTTTGTAGGTGAGAGAACTGAGACCTGAAAGGTTAGGTAGGTAAAGTGACTGCCCACCCAAGGGCACATGGCTAGAATTCAAATCCAGATGCAACTCATTCTAACACTCATTCCCTTCTATGATGCCGCAAGACCTACCTAAAGTGGAGTTCAACTGAATATTTTGGTTGGGCAGAATTTCACATAAATAACCAATCTTTAAGGCAAGTGTACAAATCTAGTTCACATTCTAGTTTTACCTAGCTGAGAGATCTCAGGCATACAATGTTCCCTTTTGCCCTAGTTTTCTCATCACTAAATGAGCACAGTAATTACCTTTACAGGAAGATTGATGGATTAAATACTACAGCACAAGCTTTAAGGTGCTTAGTATAAGCATCAGCACAAAACAAATAGTAAACAAGTGCTTATTTAGTTATGATATAATAATAAAAACTCCTATTGCCTCAGTCTTAAACTAGATGTAGTTCAAGATCACTTTCTATTCTAAAAAAAAAATCTGCTTCTATGAATCCATGAGTTTTATGAGTTTAGAACTTAATGTGGGATTTTGTTAAAGATGCCTTCCTTCTAGGTTGCTCTTGGAGAAACAGGCCAACCAACCTGGGATAATGAGCATTACATGGTAGAAAAGGAATCTGTGCTCTTCTAAAGCCTTGAAGCATATATAGCTCTTCGTCTATATGTACACCCCGACCCCACCCTCCTCATGCTTAATGGACAACGATTTAATGAATTGACAGGTTTCTTCAAAGAAATGGAAATATCCACTTTGAAGCTTCCTAGCAGGTAAACAAAAGTTAATAAACAAATTGCAAAGAAATTAAACCTTTTCACTGACAGCAAAATAAAAGCTTTTGGGAGGGTTAGGTTTCCAAATATTTTATGCATCTAAAGCAAAACACAAAATATCAAAGGAATTCACACTTACTGAGAAGTCCTAAAATGATACTGGAAGTATTTTACTACTACAGTGCTATGGCTCAAAGATAATGGAATTTAGATAGTTGATGGCAAGCTATGCTCATTGTTGGACCATTCTGTTTTTCTAGGCACTATCAAATGTGGGGGTTAATAATTACACCTGAACTTTTTGGAGATAATCTTTCAAAAGCAAATGACAGATATGTCAGGAATCACAAGATGCAAATTCTACAGGCTTAAATTGGCTAAAAATTCCTAAGCAATTTTCTGTTTTGGAATACAGTATGTATTTTATTTTTTGACATCTGTTTATTAAACAGGGTGGACACTAAGCTAGTATTTTCATTTTGAATAAGCCTCCTCAGTATGCACCACAACCTAAAATATAATCTAAATAGAAAGCACTTTGGTATTCCATGCTGTTTTTACAACTTAATACTACACTGAATGCTACTACATTTCATAAAGTTAATTCTTAAACACAACAATGACTCAACCTTGAACATGGTTTCCATGCTGAATACTGCATATATTTTTAAATGTCCACATTAAATAAGGACATGCATAATTTTAAAAATGTTTGCTAAATATTTTTTCCTTTTTAGCCCAAGCTGTCTTTTTATGAGAACAATTAAGGCTAATATGAAATGTTATCACATCTTGAAGCAACAAGATGTTACTTGTATGAAAAGTTACCACATCATATAAGCATCAAATGGAGTGGCAAAATGAATTACTATAATTATATGCTCCAAATTAGGTTGTCACATGAAATGAAACGTGGGAAAAATGCAGGTACCCTCTCAAAAATTTGGCTTTTGTGTACTTAAGATACATGATATAATAATTAAGGTTGCTTAGGCACTGATATGGATTCTTTGGAGCCTGAATATAACTTTCTAAAACAAAGCAAAATTATTCAGGGCTTTATTTTCTTCAGACCAAAAGTGGTATGAGGGTCTGACCTATTATTCTCCAAGAGCAGAAGTGATTCCAGTTGGTTACTTTCCCATAGTGCTTTGTTTACACTCAGCCATCCAGATTCAGTATATACAGCTTCCGTATGTCTTACTCATAAGATCTTGGAGTGAGTATCTTGTCTTTTCAACTCTGTTCCCTTTACCACCATGACTTGTAGACAGTAAACAATTAGTAAATGTTTAGTGAACTAAATGTATTAGTTTAAAGCTTCTTTTGAGGAGGCTAATTACAACAGTCCCCTGAAATTCATATTTTGGAAGTGAAGACATAGTGAGAAGGTACCGTCTATGAACTGGAAGGCCAGCCCACACCAGACACCGGATCTGCTAGTGCCTCAATGCTGGACTCCCCAGCCACTCCAGCTATGAGAAATAAATGCTTGCAGTTTAAGCCACCCAGGCTATGGTGATTTGTTATAGAAGACCAAATGGGCTAAGGCAGTAATAAAAATAAACTTTTGCATATTCAAAGGCAAAAAAGTTTCCATTTATTATCTATTTCTTAAGACTAATTTTCAACCAATCATCATGTAACAGAAACCTATTTACTTATTTCTGACATCTGAAGGCATGAACCTAAAAATCCAAACAGACTTGTCAATGAAAAGGATTTAGGTTTCTTACTTCTAAGTTGTAGAGCACTCTGAAGGTAGACATTCCCGGGGCAAAAGATCGAAAAAGACTTTCTAAAATTGAACTGGCACTTGGCTGATGCTGTTGCTTTGATGATAGGGATGGAGATTTTGAGGATTGAGAACTTGATTCAGACAGCAATGTTTTCTAAGTTTAAGAGAATAAAAAATGACATAAACTTTTTAAAATGACAAATTAAAGAGAAATTGATCTTCGTACATGTTCTAATATTCCTTTCCTCTTTAATATAAGCCACACCAATGATATTTTCTTTCTTTTTTTTAAAAAATATATATTTTATTGCGTTTTAGGTTTTGGGGTACATGTGAAGAACATGCAAGATTGCTGCATAGGTACATACATGGCAATGTGGTTTGCTGCCTTCCTCCCCATCACCTATATCTGATATTTCTCCCCATGTTATCCCTCTCCAGCTCCCCACTCCCCGCTGTCCCTCCCCTAGTTCTCCCCCACAGACCCCAATGTGTGATGCTCCCCTCCCTGTGTCCATGTGTTCTCATTGTTCAACACCCGCCTATGAGTGAGAACATGTGGTGTTTGATTTTCTATTCTTGTGTCAGTTTGCTGAGAATGATAGTTTCCAGGTTCATCCATGTCCCTACAAAGGACACAAACTCATCGTTTTTTTATGGCTGCATAGTATTCCATGCATACCAATGATATTTTCTAAAAATTAACTTCATAAAACCACATAACTCTGTAACTACTGAAACATCAGACCATCATACAAATTCTAAATTTTCAATAAGATTGAAATACTACATGAATGCTTTTGAGTATGTATTCTAAGCAAATACATGCTCATTTTAATTTGCTTCTGTGTTTAAAATTTGTATCTCTAAATACTGATAAAATTACAAGACTGCTAAAGTGGTAGACTTGAAAAATTTGTTAAGCTAATACTAGTGATATATTTTATAATTACATCAGTTTTCTTTTCCTTCAAATTAATGTATAAGCAATAAATGACATGACTGAGCTGATCTAAATTTCTACCACTAAAATATAAAATATATAGTTCTAACAACTTTTTCTACATGAATTTATTCTCAGAACTTAAACAATATTATAGATAAGACACAATTTCAATATATAGATAAATCTCTTAAGGAACACATTCTAACAATCAACAAAAATGAACTTTAAATATCAAGTGAAAAAATTAAATGATAATCCATTTATATAAGCAACTCAGACATATGCAACAATCAGATTCAAAGGGGCATCATAACTAATGAAAAACTTCTCAACTGAAACAGAACTAGAGTCTGATCTGGGACAAGTAACTTCATCTCTCTGAGCTTTGGTTTCCTAATATATAACATGAGGAGGTGGAAAGGTAGATGACATTAAAGGCTCTTCCAGTTCTAAAACTTGATGTCATTATTGACTTTATATAGATACTTTAAGTTCTGATTTCCATTTATGGAAAAGGTATTTCTCTTTCTTTTTTGAGACAGAGTCTTGATTTGTTGCCTAGGCTGGAGTACAGTGTATAATCTTGGTTCACTGCAGCCTTGACCTCCTGGGTTCAAGCTATACTACTACTTCAGCCTCCTGAGTAGCTGGGACTACAGGTATGTGCCATCACACCAGCTAATTTTTTTTTATTTGTAGAGATGGGGTCTCTCTACACTGCCTAGGCTGATCTTCAACTCTGGGGCTCAAGTCATCCTCCCACCTTTGCCTCCCAAAGTGTTGGGATTATGGGCATGAGCCACTGTACTGGGCTGGCAAAGGTGTTTTTCAAAAGAAGAAAAAATCTTATAGGAAAGATGATATCATAGGACATCAGTCACTGAATTGTGATATAAAATTGCCATGTTAGTTAAATAACTAGCAAAGATACTCATACCTTTCTTCCTAAAGAATCAAGTTGATCAAGGGCTTCCTGAATGGCTGGATCAGTGGGTATCAAGAGCAGGAGCTTCCGTACTCGTAGAGTTATCCTGAAGTTTTTCAAAGATCAATTTTTTTCACATAAGCCATAGTTTAATAGCAAAGTCCATTAGTATGTAATATAAAGTAAAATGCATTTCAAGTGAAAAGTTACTTGGCTCCCTAATGTTAGTAACTTTATGCCAAGTCTCACAAATATTTATATTTACCTTGGCTCTTCCAGATTGGCGAGCTGATAAAGCATGTCAAATACGTTACATACGAGAGCCATCACTACACCAGGGAGGGATTTCTCCTGATGGAAAAAAGCAAAATAGAAATTCAAATTTACAAAAGAATGTTCTCCTTTCCTAATCAAACTTACAAACAATAAAAACACTAGTTCTGAAAGGCTGGTAAATGTAAAGCTTGAGAGAAGCACAGTGCTCGTCTGTACTGAAGAACACCACGTGGGAACATACTAGATGAGGGATCGCTACCTTCTGGTGTGTATTACTTGCTCTCCCTCCTCCTGGCCACCTGCTAGTGAAGGGACTAAGGCACCAAAAAGCAGGCACAGTAGAAGAGAGGTAAAGCAGAGGGGATGTGCAATTAATATAACAGAGAGCAGACACTGCTGAGCTAATCACCGCTTGCCTGCAGAGAACAGGGTGAGTGATATGAAAAGTAGTGTATTTATGTATCTACATTCACACACAATAGATATATGTAATTTAAGTTGAGAAAAAGAAGTTACCATGTTTTTTCCCTAAAGATCAGAAAAGACAAAATGGGTGTAACTGCACAAAAGAAATTCAGACATGATTAAAATACTATTTTCTGGTTATAAGGAGTAAGAAATCAGACATCACACAATGTATTTACAAGTGGAAAGATTTTTTTTATCAACACGCACTCAAGTGGAAAGATTTTTAATAAATTCAGAATAAATATGAGACAGTTAAAAATTATTAAACTTGAAGATGCTATGTACACTGTTTTTGTTGTTATTTAGCTGCGATAATACCATTCTGAGTGTGATTTCTTTTTAAAATTCTTGTTATATATGAAATATAATGAAAAAAAAAAATTGAGATGGAGGTCTACGTTGGCCAGGTTGGTCTTGAGCTTCTGGCTTCCAGCAATCCTTCTGACTTGGTCTCCCAAACTGCTAGGATTACAGGCATCAGCCACCACACTCAGCCTTGAAATACAGTTAACTTTGAGACAACCACACAATATCAACACAGGTTGAGTATCCTTAATTCAAAAATCGGAAATGTGAAATTCTCCAAAATCAGAAACTTTCTAAGTGCCAACATGACACCTTAAGTGGAAAATTCCAGGCCTGACTTCATGTGACTGATCTCTGTCAAAGTCTGGTTTCACGCACAAAATTATTTAAGATGTTGTAGAAAATCACCTTCAGGTTATGTATATAAGGTATATATGAAACATAAATAAATTTAGTGTTTGGATTTGGGTCCCATCCCCAAGATATCTCATTGTGTATACACAAATATTCTAAAATCCTAAGTACAACCCAACTAGAGTTCTTTGATATCTCTAGTAAAGTTTACGCTCTGTAAATCAAAAAGATGTAGTCAGCTGAGTGCAGTGGCTCACAAGGTCAGGAGATTGAGATCATCCCGGCTAACACAGTGAAACCTCATCTCTACTAAAAATTAAAAAAATTAGCTGGGCATGGTGGCGGGCACCTGTAGTCCCAGCTACTCAGGAGGGCTGAGGCAGGAGAATCACTTGAACCCGGGAGGCAGAGGTTGTAGTGAACTAAGATTGTGCCATTGCACTCCAGCCTGGGCAACAGAGTGAGACTCCATATCAAAGAAAAAAAAGATGCAGTCACACAAGGTCTTATGTTTGGAATTAAAGGAATATATATATAATAACCTTGGGGGGAAAAACACTATATGTCTTTTAAATACCTTTGCTTTATATAACAGTCTTATGTAGCTTTGTACCCCTGGAGTCCTGACACAAAGAGGTACAAAATAAACTAATTCATGAAGTCATTCAAATACTGACTGAGTACCTATCATGTTCTAGGTGCTGTTTTAGGTGTTGAGGATGCAGCAGTGAACAAAACAGAAGAAAATCTGCCCTCATGGAGCTTATATTTTATTGGGGGAGAGAGACAAACAAGATAAATAAAATGTATAGTATGCTAAAGAAAAAATAAAGTAGGGAAAGGAAATAAAAAGAAATATAGGAATGGGAAAGAGGCTGAAAATCTAGACAAGACTGTCAAAGAAGGCTTGCTGAGAAGGCAGCATGTGAGTAGAAGCTGAAGAAAGTGAGAGTGAGCCACCTCCATATCAGGAAAGAACAGTTTAGGCACAGGGAACAGATCGTACTGTTTCAGGACCAACGTGGAGGCCAGTGCAGCTGGAATGAAGAGAGGGGCAGCTCATAGGAGACAACCTCAGAGCGGCTATGCGGGGCACATTAGGAAGGTCCTGAAGGTCCCAGTAAAGGCTGGCTCTTATTCTGAGTGAGACAGGAGCCACTGGAGCTGAGGAGTGGCACAATCTGACTTATGTTTAGTAAGATCCTGGGCCGCTGGGTGCCCTGTAGAGAAGGGACTGAACTGGTGTAAGGGCAGAAACTGTGAGACCAGTTAGGGCACTACGGAAACATGCCCGGTGAGGCATGGTGATTGCCTAGACTGGGTGCAAGCTGTGGTTGTAGAGAAGAGTAGCTGGATTCTCGATGTATTCTGAAGGTGGATTCAAGGATTTGAATGATGGACATGGCTGTGAAAGAAGGAACCCAAGATTCTGGCCTGAGCCAACTAGAATATTGAAGATGCCATCATTTGAGATACGGCAAGATTGTGGGAAGAAGAGATTTGGGATGGGATTGAGGTAGTGGGAAAAAAGGTATGAGGAGCTCAATTTGGGATAAATTAGGATTAGGCTGCTTAGTAGACACTTGAGATGTTAAGTGGATAGATCCATTTATTTGAACTTCAGCGTAAAGCTAAAACTGGCAGTTAGCAATGTATAAACAATATGCAGAGATTGGAGACTGGATGAGATCATTAAGGGGATGACTGTAGATAGAGGAGAGGTCCAAATATTAGACCTATACATACTTTGTTCAGAATCTCCATTCTAGGTTTTGTACGGGCCACGACATATAAATTGTTAGACTCTGGTGTGATTCAGGACTACTCCTGTTTATATTCTGAAGTGGTCAGAAATTGTTACCTAAGGCTCAGTCAATGAAAGAAACTATTCAAAGACTAGTTTTAGATTATTATCTTCTTAATCCTTTCTGGAAATCATGATTCCAAAGGTCCAAAAGGGAGGTGTTGTCTTAGTAACTGCAAGAATTTAAAACTAACACAAACTTAGGAGTTTGAATCAAGCATAAATTTAGTATTAAAATATAACGTAAAATGGCTCTCCTAAATGCTAAATCAACATTATACTTCATTGAGAGAATACAGGGTCTAGAATGGGCTGTAAGCTCATTCCCATTTTGGGTATAGAGATCAGGGAGATGAGGAGAAACAGGCAAATGAGACAAAACAAAAACAAACAATAACAACAATAAAAAACCAGGCAGAGAGGCAGGTCTTGAAAGCCAAGTGAAGAGTGTTCCAAGGTAAAGTGATCACACGTATTAGCTTCAATGAAACGTCAAGAAGATGAGGACTAAGAGGTGGAGGTGACAGACTAACTTGAAAAGATCTTATCAAGAGAGGACGGCAACAGAAAAACTGGAAACAAGTTTAGACAACTCTTTCCAGGAGCTGTGCTGATTTGGGAAGGAGAATGGGGCAGTAACTGACAGTGGAAGTTCAGTGAAGAGTTTTTTTTTTTTTTTTTGAGATGGAAGAAATAACATGCTTGAACAATAATGGGAATGACACAGTAGAGAAGAAAAAAAAAACTAATGAATCAATGAAGAGAGAGATGCATGAGAGGACAGTGAGTGACCAGGCAGAATCATTCAGTGATTGATTCGGAAGACTGGTAAATTATTATCTTCTTCTCAGCTGAATCCCAGCATTTGTTACACAATTTGGAAGAGTCAAAACTTGTCTGAGAGAAAAGGAAGCCCATATGGCCACATAAAAAGACAGTGATTGTTAAGTTCTCATTTTTAAATTGCAATTGATCACCCAGTACCTGCTCCATGGCATATGAAGAACTAAAGGCCCCACTGCTGTTGCTGCTGGAGCTGGTTGAAGAATCTGCTGAGCTCCCAGATGGGGTCCCGCTGCCAGAAGTCTTCACTGTAAGGATTTGTTCATCAGAAAATCCCAGTTGGTGGAGTAGCTTTTGATCTTTATTCACTGTCAGCTGCAAAAAGTGGTTTCTTAATTATTGAGAGGGAAAGGAAGAGGAAATTATTCATATCAAGCTAGATGTTTATATGATAATCTGTTTATTATTCATAAAAACTGCTTATTTAAACCTACCAGGCTATCATTTGTAAATATCTGTATATTATCCACAGGAGAGCACAACTGCTTGGCTATTTTCCACCGGACACTCCCTATGGTTTCATTACTGTGAGCCTGCAAAATAAAATCAAACATGTTGTGAGAGAATTCATTTATTTATTCATTTAAACAACTGTGACTGAGCATCTACTAGGTACTGAGAGCTGTTCTAGAAGCTGGGAACACAGCAGAGAACCTAAAGACAAGAATCTCTGCCCTCATGAGGCTTCCCTTCTGCTATAATTAAATGTTCCATTCCACACTCCACCTCCTCCCCATCATGTGTGGAATGAGACCACAAGCCCTTCTTCCACTGCAGTGTTGTCCACTCTTTGCCTTTCTCTGACACCAGTCACCTTGTTTGCCTTTGTACCTGCTGCTCCCTTTGCCTGGAATGTTCTCCCAAGTAAGCATCATTTAACCTGTCAATTTACTCAAGTTTCTGCTCAAATGTCACCACCTCAAAGAGATCTTCCCTGTCTACCTTTACCTAAAATATTCTGTGCACTCCCATCACCCTCTTATCACTCTCCTCACCACTGTACCCTGCTTTACTCTTATTTGTTCTTTATAATACTTATCACCACCTGACATTATATAGTATTTATTTATGTTTCTGCCTGTACCCCACAGTTTCATTTCAGGTCTTTATTCTACATCTGTTTGCAAACAGTCTTTAGATTGATTATTCATGCAGCTATCTCAATCAAGACTGCTTTATGAAAATAACAAGACAACATAAAAATGACTACAGATCTTAACGTAAACCTACCTCGACCGTGAAGGTATCTTTGGTAGACTCATAGGTAACATTAAGAGTTAAAAGATGTCCATGAAATGAGGCACCATGAGGTAGAATAGTTCGTGGAACAGAGTAAAAATCCTTAAAAAATATATAAGTCAAATCAGATAGACAGCACCACTGATAAACACATCAAAAATACATACCTATGTATATATGATAAATATAAGATGCTTTTTTAAGAAAAGAGAGGCTAGCTGGGTGTGGTAGTGTGTGCTAAACTTCCAGTTCTAGGAAGGATGAGGTGGGAGGATTGCTTGAGCCCAGCCTAAGCAACACGTCTTAAAAAACAAGAAGTGGCTTACCTCTATAGTGATCACATAGCGCTCTGCCAGAAGCAGCAATCTCTCAATTATTACAAGTTTAGTGGATCTATGGATTAACCAAAAAAAAAAAAAAAAAATAAAAGAATAATTACACTGAAAAATTAAAACAAAAAAAAAAAAAAAAAAAAAAAAAAGTTTTAAAATGTATTTGAAGTGAATTACTGATCTGAGCTCAATTCTAGTCTGTTTCACCAAAACCACAATAACAGAACAGTAACAGTTAAAATTCAGTCAAAGACTGAAATTTGCGAATATTAAACTTCCCTTTTACCCAATGGGGAGGTGGTTCCACCAGCTCACAGCTGTAGCACACAGATGGAATAAGGGAGAAGCCTTTACCTCCCATGTTTCCTTTCCTTTTCTTTCTTCTATTTCTTTAAACAGTTACTCCATAAATGGAGGACCTGGGTTTCTAGGCCTATCTGTCCATTAATCCATTAAGAATGAAATCAGTGAGTTTGACTCTCATTAGTCTTACATAACTAAAATATGACATACAATTTTGCAGACACATGAAATCTGACAAAGCTCTGAAATGCCTGAGAATTAGAAGACAAATACAAACAAGTAAGTATAACACAAACAAAAGTTGTTATCCGAAAATGAGATCTGAGGTCTCTTTCGGTTGAAGACTTATGAAATCTTACTTAACATCTGAAATAATCAGACTGCAATATTTGGCAGCTTATACAGTCACAGCCCCATGCTTTATTAAAGAGAACACTCCTGTAGTCCCAGCTACTCGGGAGGCTGAGGTGGGAGAATTGCCTGAACCCAGGAGGTGGAGGCTGTGGTGAGCTGAGATTGTGCCATTGTACTCCAGCCTGGGTAACAAGAGCGAAGCTCCGTCTCAAAAAA
>NW_016107478.1:456478-457694 GCF_001604975.1 Cebus imitator
AAAAAAAAAACAAAAAAAAAAAACAGTTGGTTAAACACATTTTAGCAGTTCTATTAAATATATTCAACAGAGTTCTAAATTATCCAGTCTATGGGCAAGAACTAGAACTTGAAATACAGATGAAAAATCTTTAGAAAATATCTAAGTCCATAAGTGAGTGAACTGCTTTGTTTAATGATGCCTCAATAATGAATTAAATCATAGACAGTATTATGAAACGCTGTATAGATGACAGACCCCCCCCCAAGTTGGAACAATTATGAGTACTGAAAAGTTCTTTCCAAACTAGTAAAATGAGATAAACTACAATGTTCTGTTTCAAATTCGACTTTGGAACTATATATCCTTATTAACCCTACTTACGAGTTTGTAATAAGAATATTTTAAAATTATTATGTGGTTTTTCTCTATAGTCCACAAAATATCAAATGATTCAGAATAAAAAGCACTTAGTAAAGAGAAAAAAACAAAAAGCATACTCATTTAAAGAAGCAAGAGTTTGGACATCCTAACCCAATAGCACATAAATACCCTTACATTCTAATTTATCAGATAAAAGAACCATTAAGGAACTAAGTCACAGAGATGGACTATACCTTACAAACATGTACTTGGGAATTCTTAATATACATTTTAAATGAAAGTCTATTTGAGATACACTTCCAAGAATGTGGGAATGTGAAAATCATGTTAGTGTTCTTATCAGTTGAATCTATATTATTTCTGCCACTTAAAAATGAAGTCTGAAAAGGCTGAGTTTATTGGCTTCCTTCATATTAATAAAGTGACACAGTATTCAATTCATTTTAAAAAAGAAGAATGGGGGAAGGGATCTTGATTCCCCCTTTTTAAAGGAAGGCTTTAACAATCCCTAATTGTGAATAAGAATAAGTAGATATTCTAGAGTAGAGAAAGACTCTATGAGTACCCATCACTAGAGGGCAGCAGCAGAGTGCGGTACAGAGAGCAAGCCCTTCTCAGAGCCCTCGCCAGTTTTCTGGGAAACAATGACATGGTGCTGCTTACCAGCAGAGGCTCATAAAAACCCCACAAAAGTACTTTAGTTACTTCCATCTAATGTTCCAAATGATGCATTGTTTATCCTATATCTCCTGTTCATGAAATCTGAGTTTAGTGTCTCCTGTAGTTCTCTGATATCAAAGAGCTACAGGAGACACTAAACTCAGATTTCAACAAGAATATCTGAAAACTCAAA
>NW_016107478.1:458049-504108 GCF_001604975.1 Cebus imitator
CCAAGTAGAAGGGTAGGGACAGGGCAGTACTTGGGTGGTTCTGGTGATAACCTACACACAGAACTTCCAAAGAGACAGATTCAGGAGTGTGTGATGGGGAACATGCAATTCTGAGGATTATGACGGCTTGCAAAAATTATGATATAAAATGAGGAAATCAATAATTATAAAAACTACATAAAAAATACCAACCATTTAAAAAAAATCTGATGTATGTGTGTTGTGTATTTTTTACTTCTGATCACTTACCTATATGGAGACTGAACTGAGGTTGCTACAGTTGGCATGGCAGTTGCTGTAAGCATTTTTGTTGCTCTGGTCACAGCATGTGTTAGAGTGGGGCCACCAAGCGCTGAACTGGCTGCCTAAAAAATACCAAACAGTCATTCTCTATCAGGGTTTCTCAACCTGGCTCTAGTGACTTTCTGGACAGAACAATTTGCTATTGCAGAGGGCTGTCCTGGGCACTCATTGTAGGATGTTTAATAGGATTCCTGGCCTCTACCTACTTAGGGACCAGTAGGATGCTTCTACTTGTGATAACCAAAAACGTCTCCAGATATTACCAAATGACCCCCAGAGGTAAAATAAGCCCCAGCTGAGAACTAGTGCCCTATATATGATAATAGTTACACGGAATCTCATATGGGGGTATTTGAATACCTGAATTTTTTTTATGATGACATATTTGAAGTCACAATTAGGAAAATACTGTACATATTCTAGCACATAGTTATCAACAGAAAGTTTAACTTATTGGAATTTGGAGGCAGCAGCATTTTATGCTTTTGAATATTTTTTGATTAAAAACTTAAACAAGCATATCAACTGAATATGAATATTTAATGCTTTAACCATCATGCTAGAAATAAAAGAGATAGATGTGAGACAGCATTACACAGCAGGCTTCTAATGGACAAAGACAACCAATACCACCTACTACTAACTGTCCTGCTGTATTTTAATAACATTTATGGTATAACTAGATGAAACATGGGGAAAAATAAGAAATGAAGCAGTGCTTGTATAAAATACCTAGACAGAAATAGAAAAAAAAGAAAAAGATTCTATTAGAAAGATGGAATGTATAGACGACCTATTTTCTGAAGACAGTACCTATACTCCAAAGGGAGAGGAAGGTGCATAGCGTGGGAAAGACAGGTGATGAGAGGGAGAAAGATTTCCTATAAAGTACACTTAGATGTTGGGCAAGCGTCTGTCCCCTATGCCAACATATGGTACTATTGATAAATTCTTCAATAGGATCCAGCCACAAACATCAGCATTACAGATTATCTAAAAATATAAAATTAGGAAAAGGAAAAAAAGCAGTTACTTCAAAGAGGGGTTAAATAAAATTTGCTACTCACTTCTAATCTTGTGTAGCAATCAGCAATAAATTTCTTATGCAAAGATACTGAATCCTGAAAGAGTAAATGGAAATTACAATTAGCCCTTGACATTTAATTGTAATCATTATTCAGGACAAAATATCAAAATAAAGAAGCCAATTTTTGGTCATGTCAAGGATCATTGCTTATCACTAAAATATATATATGACTTTCTGTTTTTTGTGTGTGAGTAACTTCTTTCCTTAGATACCTACCTTCTTTAATCTAGGATTTAGATTAATATAACTATAGTTTATGATTAGCTGAATAGCTTCATTAGCAATTTCTTCATCAGGTGATTCCATGGCTATTTTCCAAATGAAATCCATTCCTATCAATTCCAGCTTTTCTACATACTGCTCAAAAGAAAAAAAAATTAAATTATAAAGCATATCCAGATCACAAAATTACAGACAATTATTTTGTTACACCATGAGTTCACACCTCTTCAGTTCAATATGAATTAAGGCTGCAAAACCTCAACTATATATGAAAACAATATTATACCGATATGGAACTTTAAAAAGCACCTAACCACAGAAGCACTGGGCAAATTCCATGGGTACCAGGATAGGTATGGAAATATCTCTTTAGACATCCCTAGACTCAAACTGAACATACAGTTTGACAGGCTACTGAAGAAGAAAGAGAGCAGGAATGAGATGGGCACCACTTTCATGAGCTTTTCTTCAAAAGGAAACACACTCATGCCTGAAGTGGTCACTAACTCTCGGGGCTCAATCTGGTCTTTCTAAAGCTCAGTAAGAAACAGCATTTTTACCACCCAGGAAGCCATGTCCTAAATGAAAGGGACTCGGATGAAAAAGTTAATTTTTCTTCCCTTTTTTTAAAAGGGCATGTATAAACATAAATATAAGCTGTAGATCCTAGTTTTCTTGCTTCACTGTCTATTCCTAAATTTTTCTCCCCAAATCCCTGCCATTGTGATCCTAGAATGAAGACTGTGCTTGCTTTTTAGGTACATGTGAATTGCTGGATCTGAGGAGTTGGAAGCTTAGGTGAACTATCCCTGCTCTGCATTCATGTTGCCACAGGAGGCCACTGGCTGTCCCTAGATCAGCCAGAAACAGAGGGATGTGAGGAGGGAGTGGTGTCCTCCCAGGTAGCTGGTGAGGCATGGTAGTGCAGGAAGGAGCCTCCCTTACACTCTAGGAGAAGCTCTGTTATCAACGTAGTAGCTGGCAGTCAAGGACATGCCATTCTTAAAAAAAAAATCCATGTTACCTCTCAAATATAACATTTTTTTTTTTTTTGCTGAAATCAAGTTATACTAGATTATCCAAACTATCTAGATTTGAGAATAATGTACTTACCAACTGAGCTCCTTGTCTTTTCAATCGATGATCACAAAGATTCACATTTTCAAAAAAAGTCTTAAATAAGTTAAAACCTGTAATTATAGAATGTCAAATAAATTCATGTACTCTAGGTAACACAGATAATCAATGAAAAGACTCAAAGTGGTTCAAGAACAAAAACCATAAAACTTTTGGCAATGGTTTCTTAGATATGGTACCAAAAGCAGAACAACAGAAGGAAATGTAAGTAAATCAGATATAATCAAAATTCAGTGCTTCAAATGACACTAACAAGAAAGTGAAAAGACAACTCACACAATGGAAGAAAATATCTGCAAATCAAGTATCTGATAAGGAGCTAGTATCCACAATATACAAAGAACTCTTACAACTCAACAATAAACAGACAACCCAATTTTAAAATAGGCAAAAGATTTTAAGATTTCTCTAAAGAATATACACAAATGGCCAATAAGCACATATAAATAGATGCTTAATATAATTAGTCACCAGAGAAGTACAAATTAAAACTATTAAATTTGGCTGGGCATGGTAATCTCAGCACATTGGGAAGCTGAGGCAGGTGGATCACCTGAGGTCAGGATCACCTGAGGTCAGGCCAGGCTGGTCTTGAACTAAAAACGAAAAAAAAAAAAAAAAAAAAAAAAAAATACAGAAATCTATTAGAAATAACAAAAATTAACTGGGCATGGTGGCATGTGCCTATAATCCCAGCTGCTTGGAAGCTGGGGCAGGTGAATCATGTGAACCTGAGAGGTGGAGGCTGCTGTGTACCAAGATCATGCCACTGCACTCCAGCCTCAGTGACAGAGCTGTCTCAAAACAAATGAACAAACAGACAAAAAACCACCCATGAAATTTTGATACCATTTTATAACCATTTAGGATGTCTAAAATAAAAAAAGGCAGATAATAATAACAAGTATTGGTAAGAAAGTGAAGACACTGGAACCCTCATATATTGCCGGTAGGATTACAAGATAATGTGGCACTTTGCAAAACAGGCAGTTCCTCAAAGATTAATCATATGTCACAATCTGACTTCTAGATATACACCCAAGAGAAATGCACTCGTAACTACAGAAAAACTTGTACATGAATGTTTATGGCAGTATTAACCATAACATCCAAAAAGTGGCAACCATCAAAATGTCCATCAGCTCATGAATGAATAAAATATGGTATACCCACATAGTGGATTATGATAAAGCCATAAAATGGAACAAAGTACTGATACATGCTACAACCTGGGCGAACTGTGAAAACATTATGCCTTGACATTATGAAAGAAGCCAGAGACAAAAGATAACATTGTATGATTCCACTCATATCAAATGTCCAGATTAGGCTAATCCACAAAGACAGAAAATAGATTACAGGCTGGATAAAGGGAGGAATGGAAAGTGACTATTATTGGGTATAGGGCTTATTTTTGGGGTGATGAAAATATTCTGGGATTGGAACAGAGTGAAGGTCACATAATTTTGTGAATATACTAAATGCCACCAATTGTACACTTTAAAAACTGAGTTTTATGGTATGTAAATTATATCTCAATTTAAGAATTCGATTAAAAGAAATACCTGAGAGAAGGATTTCCATACTTTAATAGTTAATTTAATAATATTAACTATAAATAGTTGATATTATTCTGAATCCTTCAAAAGACAATTTGATCTAGCAGACCATATGATTTAAACACTAATTATAAGATTCCATTCATATAAAAAGGAATTTGAGTACTAAATATGTTTTTATATGCACAAGAAAAATTCTAGATATTCCTAACTGTTTAGTTGCTTCTGAGAAGGAGGGTTACAGTAAAGAAAAGAATAACACTTCTTACTTAAAAGTACTGAAAAAAATGAAAGTTTTTTCCTACCATTCATAGTGATTTCATATGACTCCAATTTAAGAATTTTCTCCTTGAAGAGCTGCTGCTGAACATCACTCTCAAGATCATGCTGCCCTTTTGTAAACCATTCAAAACACATCTGTGAAGTAAGACAGTATTACTCTATAACTAAGATCTATTGCAGGCAAATACATATTCCAAACTGGAAAAGTAAAGATAAATTAATACTTCAAATGTTTATATTGTCAAAATACCACTCAAAGCTAAAATGCTTGGAACTCTGAAATTAAATGAAGCCATTACTAGCAATCTTTTCTCTAGAAAATGAAAATATCTACTCATATTTTTCACTGGATTTTGTACTTGGGTTTTTCCAACAACATTTACTGCCTGCTTATGCCAGGCACTATGCTGGGCACTGTCACATAGTGAACCCTTTCAACAAGTCTATAAAATAGTTAATATTATTCTGTCAAATAAGATGAGGAAAATGAAATTCACTGTTAGAAAATGTCAAGGCAGGTGTTTTCTTCCTGATCTAATCTATCTTTGGCTGTTTAATTATAGTTTAAAAAAATTTGTCCAGGGGCCAATTCTTCTTTACTGTTTTTGGGGTGCAACATCATTATAGGAACTCAAAGTTTTCTGTTGGTAACTTAAAATTAGTTTCATGTGGAAGGGAAAATAACTTAAAATATATCTAGAATTCTTAATCTATACTTATTTGGTTAAATTTGGTATTTTATCGAGAATGGTACCAAAATTACCAAAGAACTCGCATATTTATTTTTATCATAATATATACCATATAAAACATTTTTTCAGCACTCCCAGTTCTTGGCCCATACTACTTATGCGTACATAAACCGAATATAAAGTATTTAGAAGATGTGAGACACAGAGAAAAAGTGAACTATGTAATATTTCTGCCTTCCTTTATCCACAATACTATCTTCTTACCTCTCTATCTAATTCACAAACATCCTGGCCAGTCACAAGACACTCCCAGATCTCCCTGGCACGATTCCAACCCAGATACAGAGTAGCTTCTTGCAAGAAAAACGCCAGAAATTTTAGATGTGCCTCTAAATACTGCAAAAAGAAATAATGCTACTTAGTTAACTCCAGGAATTCATTCCTAAAAGCAACATTAAAATAAAACTAAACTTTAAATTTTAACAACAGTTTTACTTAATCCTTTTTCATATAATTTAGGGTAAATATTAAAAATAAAAATCTGTTTACAAGTTGGTAGTATAATGTAATAGAAGCTATCTCAAGTCTATTAGAAATCTGATTGATTTGGGGTGTCAATAAAATGTAATTTCAGCAATCTCAAAGTAAAATACAATAAACTCACAACTGATGAGTTTTTTCCTAATTTTTAAAGAAACAATAATATTACTGATCAATTGATTTGAAAAACAAAACCCATTATCCACAGAATTAACAATTATTATTTCAGATCAAAGACAAAAAAAAAAGATGTTTATTCCTTCATCCTATGAAAGATAACCCACAAACACCAAGATACAAAACTGTTCCATCACTACAAAGATAACCTCATACTACCTCTTCATAGTTACAGCTAACAAAAATTCTTTTTATAGTACAAGTATAAAGAAAAGCCAAATGAATGCTGTAAATCATGAAGCAAAAACACAAGGCCTGATACCTCCCGGTAAGTGTACCGGCCATCCACTAGTGTCGAGCCACTTAAGCCTCCCGGCCCGGCCACGGCAGCTGCAAGCCGATGACAAGCGATCAAACTTCCAGTTACCAATTTCACTATTTCAAAATTTTTCTTCAAGTCTTGAATGATGCTCTTGGCAAAAACAAAACAAAAAAAGTGGTAGTGAGAACTTGCAGTTATTCTGTTGGTTTAATACTGCTATTTAAAGATGTAGTCCTAGGTGAGACAAATCAAACATAAGAATTTCCTCATTCAATATTTCCTACATACAAGTAAATAAAATCAATCTGTACATTTACTAGAAAATAAACTTCTTTACTAACATTTTCCATCTAAAAAACATTCCTTTTATTTAAAAAAAAAAAAGTCTTTAAAAATAACTATTTCACTTCCTGTCTACTTTTCTGGATCATTCTTCCCAAGTCTACATACTGAGGAAATTCTAGTACTTTAAGCAAACTAATCCTTTTGTCTTACAAAACAAGCTTTATAACTTTTCAAATCAATTTTTAAAATACCATTCTAACTTTTAAAAACTGGCTTATTTCAAAATTAAGCAAACAAAAAGGAAATGAGTTAAGGAGATATATATATAAAAAGTTCCACAGAAATGAAAGCAGAGTGATGCTTAAACTCAAGATTATTAAATGATATAAGTGAATTACATTAATAACCAAAAAAATAGTGACTATAAACTCAGTAATTTTAGTCGTTTTGTTATTATATAAGGTTATGCAAGTAACTGTATAATAATAAAAAATAGCTATACCCTTACCTTGTCTTGCTTTTGATAGGTTTGTTTTATGAATGAGCGAGTAATTTCATGGAGCTGACGCAAAGCTGGTACCACCCATACAAACTGGGGATTATTAAGTTGAGATGACTAGAGTTAAAAAGAAGTTACATTAATTAAACTTAGAATAAACAGCAGATTCACTTATTAGCTATAAAAAATTTCCAAGTCAATCAGGTTTACTGTTACACATTTTATTTCACGCTTTGTATTGACCATTTATAGCTTATCTCCATGCACTCATAAATCAGTCTTCAACTTCTTATTCTGCATGCAATTTCCTAAGGCCAAGAACTGCAAACAGGAGTGGATGTGAAGTGACAGTAAATGTACAGGGGTACATCAGCAAAAAACAGACAACAAGGAATTAGCAACTTCAGAGGATAGATTAAGTAGCACAGGCTGCCAAGTCATGTTGACACAAAATAAATTGATGGCCAAAGCTTAACTTGGATAATACTGAACTGGATGGTGGAGTAAGAATATTTCTTTCTATAATTATATGATTAAGATACCAATGATATGATCAAGACACTGATAGTGGTCTAAATACTAAAGAAAATATTCATAATCTGTATTTCCTAGTTAAAACACTTTCATAAGAGGTAATTCTACTTTTAATAATTATTACACTTTACACTTATACTGTAAATTTTTCAAACATTTTCAAATATATTATTTCTGAAACTGCTACATGACAATCCAGATCTTCATAGTACAATCTAAAAAGTCTACTGTTCATGTAATACTCTTTATAAAGAGAATTGCTTTTTAATAAATAGCATCTTTCGAAATATGAAACTTCAAAATTTGGTAAAAATTTCAGTTTAAACATGACTATTAAATCTCTAACCAAAAAGCTGAGTAAAAACTTAAGTCCTCAGCATTCTTCAGAGGCTAAAATTTTTGTTTTAAAGCCTCCTTGTTCTATCGAGCCTTAGTGTGAGATGAAGACCCTTGTGGAGGGGAAATATACTTTTGGTGTCTTTGTAGAAAAACATCTCACTATTGAATATGTAAATGTGAGCAAGTTATTGTTACACAATACTTTTTTCCTTGCCTCATAGGGATCAGCCAATCATCAATCAGCAAATACCGTATTTCCTAGATTCTAAGACACAGACTTCATATATTTTAACACTTCTGAAATCGACACTTCAAACAATTATGTCAAAAGAAACTCACTAGCCACTAGGCACAGAAGTAAGTTTTTATATAGCTGTGCTTACCTGAGTATGTGCAAACCTAGCTGTACACAAAAGGTATTTGTTCATCTACCTGTCATTTCAGTTTTTACCTGGTATAGGTAGTACCAAACAAGAATGGCTTTCTCACTTAAATTTGGATCACTAACTTGTTACTTAAATATTATGAAAAAGATTACACCCTAATGCAGCACTGACTAACCAGTTGTGTGCATCAACACAATTAAAATAAAAGAAAATGGTCAGTGGTCTCACACTAAAGCATTTTCCAAAGCCAGGGGAAGTTGAGATGACAGACTCATACTCTTTGAAGGGCTATACCACTCAGCAGTAAATGTCTCTCTGTCCTAATCTGCACCTTATTTCCAGAGAAGGTGTTTAACTTGTAACAGTGTATACAACTCAATTATGAAAAAAAGCAGCTTGAGTTTTACAAAAGAGAACAAGCACACAAAACTCCATATTCATCAAAACATGCCTCAAAATTATACAGCCAATCTTAAAGATTTCAGAGACGTTCAAAGCATTACTATATATAATGCAAAGCAGTGTGCTCCTATTAAGCTGTTCATAATTGCTTAAAAAAAGGCTTAGACTCAACCTCTGATTAAGAATCTAAACCAGTGGTCCGTAACTGCAAAATGAACAGTTTCTTTACTCTTCTTTGCAAATTTATTAAGTCTGAGATGCAGGCTGCAATCATCGGCATCTTAGAATCACAGAAATAAGGTATATATATAAAAGGCCAACTACTTGTGAAATTAGCTAGAATATTTCTGGCTACATTGTAAAAGTTGCAAAATGACAATAATAGAAACTGTAAGGTTTAAATCCAAACAGATACCTTCACCAAAGGATTACAAAATTAGGACATAAATATGAACTCTTCAGTCATAAGCAAATATATTAAAAAGTATCATCATGGCCAATTAAGTCAATTATAATGACCATATTTTTATTTAATATTGAAAATTATCCTTTGAAGTTAACTCATTACACAATAAAATTCAAAGAAAAAGTCTATAAAATTAGAATGTAAGAATTATTTCTGATATAGCCTTTTTAAAGTTTAGCAAACAGGAAAGATGTTATTTATTTCAACTTATCTATGACATGGTGCCAAGTTACAAGAAAAATTTAAAATACTCTTTTCCAATTATAAAAGAGGCAAAAGATTGTAGTGAACAATTAAAATGAAGATATCTGATAATGTCATGGAGTGGAGGTTTCATAAGAAGGAGCTAACGGGATGTCTAAATTGGACTCAACATTAGATGAAGCCTTAGAGGTCAATTGGTTTAGCCTGCAAATCTATGCCTAAATTCTCTTTACTCATTTTTTTTATAAAGTGACTGACTTATAGTATTTCCAATGATGAGGAACTCACAACCTCAGAAGGAACTGAGTTCTGTTTTCAGACTGTTCTCACATAAAGTTCATTGACATTGAAACATGCTTCTGCATAACTTCTTAGGAGACAGAAAAAGTAAGTTGAATGAAACTTCTCTGTAACAATGCTCTACGTATTTAAAGAAAGCTTTCACATTTTCTTGAGTTCCCTCTTCTCAAAGTTGAACATTCCCACTTCCTCATCTGTCTTGCTTTTCCAGATCTATCCTTTTACCTAGGACCACGGCAAAATTTTTTGATTGGGAGGACGATTTCTAAAAGTATTTTCTCCTGTACTAACCACATCATGTGAAAGTATCTGTACTGAGGACATCTTGCTACTTTTACTTTCTGTTAGGTGTTTTGGCAGTAGAGATGATTCAGCTGTATCTATGTGAGGCTTTTGGCATCCTCATAGGGTGAAGGGGATGAGGTAAGAGGAAGGGAACCAACATTTGCTAAAAGCCTGTCAGGCACTATAGTAGGTGGCCTGAAGATAAACGACTTAAGGAATATGCAGATAAAACTAACTGAGGAAAAATGAGTTTTTTTTCACTTAGTAATTTTTTTTTTTGGATGAGTACATTTAAACTTTTTAATTGAAGAAAAACAGAAGTGAAATAAGAGGGAAAGGACTGGGGTAGACAGTGGAAGGTATAGAAGCAGCAAAGGAAAGAGGACCAGGGGAGCCGAGGGTACCCTGCAGAATCTACAGAAATAAAGTTAGGAAATCAAGGTCAGAATTTCTGAACACAATAGTGGAACTTGGGGATTTTAAGAGTGTCAAAAGCAGGGGGAGGGGGAATCAGTTGGGGGAATAGAGGTAGCTGAGGGCGGGAGGGGAGTTAAGAAGTGGGTGATCTTGTCTTACCCTTTGCTTAGTTTCTGTGTAGCCTGGCAGGGAGACATAATCCCCAGTCAGCCCACCTTGCTGCCTGGCAGGAAAGGGCATAGCATAGAAAAACACCTTTAGTGGAAGTAAATAATTCACCCCCCTGCCTGGAGCCATATCCAGGGGGCTTTGACCTTCCTACTGCCCCCTTCAGCAATGTGTACTTTGCGAAAGTCCATGAAAGCACTTAGTAAATAAACTGAAAAGTGCTACATAAAAGGCAAGATATTATTGTTTGGAATGAAATAACGGTACACCAGAATTTCTTTATTGGGAGCAGTGGGGAAATAAAAAAGAAAGAATATTCAAGTCTCACAAATAACTCCAAAAATTCTCCTTTTACTTTTTGAGTTTTGAGTTTTGTTATAAAACAACAGACATGAATGAAGTGACTGCAAAGAGAAGCAATAAAGATGCAGTGATGCAACTGACTAAAAAAGCTAAGAAATGCTTAGCCGTAACAAGGAAGGAATAATGGTCAGGAGGAATATACTGGTTTCAAACGCCGTTTCCCTGGAGGGAGGGAAAAGTCCATTCAGCTTTGACCTTTTATACACAAAGAAATGGGTCTACTGCTGAGAAGAAAAGACCATTTTTCTACAGATACCCTTTTCCTATTCCTATTACTATTGAAGGTTACAAACGTCTTCAGTAACTCTAAATGAATTTTAATCATAAGGAGTGACTGCTAAATTATCTGTATCACTGAGCTAAGGAGACTAGAAAAATTCAAACTGTATTTGAGTGAAAAGAAAGTAATGTTGTTGAGTTAAAAGAAAAATTCCTCATAACCTGAGAATTACCAGCTCTAGTTTGCAAATACCTTTTAAAATCTCTAAAGCTGGGTTACATGTAGAAAATTCACTTGGTCACATTTCAGTGTCAGAAATATAAAACATAAAGTTCACCAATGCCCCCAACTAAACTTTACGATCAAACACAACAGAAGAAATAAAAGCCTAAGAGTCTCCTAACATACCAATGAAAATCAGTTAGTGGTATCCAAGTTTCTTTAAAGAAATACTTAACAAAAGCCAAGAAGTATGTTTTACCAGTGAAATTACTAACTAGCTATTCTACCAAAAACTTTCCTTATGTGAATAATAAAATGAAAATCAGAAAGTGAAAGCCTTCCCAGTGCTAGGTTTTCAGTTTGATCTGGGCACCCTGAGGGCCCAGGTGAGAGGACAATGCTGCTCCAATTGGGGCTGCTGCGACAACAGACTCACAGTCCAATGAGCTGGCCACTGTGATCAGCCCTCTCAGAGGAGAGGCTTGAGGCTTAGGGACTGGAACAACAGGAGAGCTGCAATCATTACTGCTCAATCTGCTAACCACCACCTCCAAGGACAGTTCACAAGTTCACAGTAACCTAGAGCCTTAGGCCCTCTTGTAGAAGTCACTATCCAACCCTGCTTTCTCAAATCAAGCCCCAGCAACAGGTACTCACTGAATGACTTTGCCTACAGAATTACTCTAGGAACATGTCTAAATGAAGAACCCGAAACACTACTACGTGCCATCGATGACTGAACCTCCTTCCTTTCTCTCATTCTATGAACGTTCCTCCATTTCTCCCTAATGGGAGAAAAAAAGTATAATATTTATTTAGAATCCACTGTACTTATTATGCATACCTTGGGTTTAATTTCAAAAAGAAAAACTAAGTTGAAAATCTTTTAATTTTATGACAATTATATAATAAAATTACTCTTTGAATGTGACCCTAGATTTTTTTCCCATGAAGGGTCAGTAACTACCCAAGCTTTAAATAATAAAGCATAGGTCATAAATATTTAGACATCAAGCTTGAATATGAACATTAAGAAACACTAAAACACACTATTATTTTAAAACTGTGATGCAATTTATTAAAATAAATTATTAAACTAGTATACCTTTTGGTTGGTTCCATCTGCAAATTCTTACCTTGAATCCATCCTTCTTGTTTTTTTCCAAACCTGACCATTCTCCAGGCTGAAAATTCATTTTAAGAGAAATATAAGTGACTTTGTAAAAGCAATACTAATTTCCCAATCTTGGACTTTAAGGTAAGAGCTTCTAGACAGGGCATTTAGTTTAATTTATATAACAGGGGAGGAAAATTATTTGGCTCTAATTACTCAGGGAATACTATTGGTCTAACAACAAAATCAGATCAAAGCTGAAACCAACCCTCTTAATATCTTCTATGCACTTGATGATGTAGCTCCTCTTGATTGCTTCTTTCACTGCATACGCATCACTAAGGATTGTCAGGTGCTCCTCCAAGGCCTGCTGAATAAGGCTACTGGGCAGGGTTGGAAGGTGAGCCAGTTCCCAGAGTACGTCTAATACCTACAATAATATCACATATGATCAACCAGCCAATATGCAAACATCTGCTTTGAGCATTTGTAGCTAGAAAAATCCATTTGATTCTCCTGCCTTTCCAGAAGTGGTCTCAAAGCGAGCTTCCCGGCCTATTCGTCCAATCAGGCTCAATAGCTTCTGTCTTACTCTATCACTCTCAGTCTCCCAGCTCTGTAGAATGGAAAAGACACAGGAATTGCTTCACGATCGAACTGGCAAAATATGCAAAAACTTTAAAGTTGAGCTAAAAACAGTAACAACGTAAGAAAAGTATATTTAAACACTGCTAATTGGGGAGTGGGGAGGAAGGGTTCCAGGACCTAAAAAGAACTTATTTTAAGAAAATTTAAAAGTAAGTAATTCTGACTGAACACATACCTTCTGAATGAGAACAAACAAATGATTAAGCTGATCTGAATTAAATTTCACAGCCGCCGCAGCAATAATAGTGTGAATGTTCTCAATCACAGTCGATGATTGTCCTGACTGGAAAAGGAAGCATTGGAAAAAGAGTTAAGTCTTGGAACATGGAACAACCTGAGTCTTCCTCCTTGTAATTTACAGAAGCATAAGCAAAAATATAACAAAGATAAACTGACTGTAGTCTAATCAGCATCCACCTGCATGACAATACTGGCAATACTATATGAAGCAACCACTATTAATTGTTATCAGCTGGCCTTATTTAAATTCCTAGCAGCATTAATTCTTTAAATGAACAATGTAAAACAAAAACAAAAAACAAAAAGCAAAACCACGGAATCAAGTTCTCAATCGGACATATTTCGCTTTAAGAAGAGAACAACATATTTTCAAATGCTAAAAGATTTTGATTGAATTATAAAACAAATGTGCCCACTTTGGGCATTTTATAAATGATCCTGAAGGTTCCAGTTGAGCATATTACCAGCCTTATTTTTCATTTTACTCATATTCTGTGATTTCAATTAATGTTTATTTATCCCATGGGCAATAAGTTTTTGCTGCAGAACTATAGACCCTATTGTCAACCTTAAGGTTAAAATTCACTTTATAACCTCAATTGTGTCACTGTCATGCCTCATTGTTCATGTGAGAGACTTGAAAGGCAAGAGGACATTTTTAGATTCAATTCCTTAAGAATTTTCTCAGTATCTACTAGGTATGTAGAGTCATTGATTGAATATAGTAGGAATATACAATATATAAATCATGGTCTCTAATCTTCAACCTTATGTGGATTCCAAATTTATACTCGCAAAACAGAATTACATGAGTGTATTCCACCAAGGTCAAGACATAGGAAGAAATATCTTGGGTCCTGGGACTGTTTTCTTTTACTCCTGCACCTGACTTTTTGTAGTCTGCTCTGTAATGCTGAGCTGGGAGCCTGCCAACTACATTTCCCAACTCCTCTGCCAGCTATCTTCCTGTTACATTCTGCCAATGAGAGGAAGTGCTGGGAGGTGAGCAGCAGGATGAAGGATGAAGTATGTGTGAATTAGGCTCAGAGTGGATGCAGATGCTGGTTGTGGCAGCAAGGGATTCTGGAAACCTTGGTGCTAGGAGCACCTCTTTGACAGTTCCAGCACTTAAAGTAAGAGTACCTCCAAGAGCAGCTTCTTTTCCTTGAACTTAACACCCCTTCTTTCTTTTTGTTTCTCCAACATTCTCTTTTTTTTTTTTTTTTTTGCTCCTCTACCTTACCTAGCAGCACCTTTGTAAACAACCCCTTGTAGTCAATTCCCTCTGTTGGATATACCTAGCATAGTTTCTGCTTCCTGACTAGATTCTAACTGATATAGTGACTAACTTAATATAGTCAAAGTGTGCTCCAGGTTTTTCTCTGGCTTACCAACTAGATGTAGAATAATACCATTAATGAAATAGACTGGAGAATGATTAGGTTTGGAAATAATGAATTTGAGATGCCAATGCATTACACATGTGAACATGTGTGACATATTTAGATATATTGCACTGAAGCTCCAAGAAGAGATCCAAATTAGAGATATAATTCATAGAGTCAACAGCATACAAATGGAGTCAAAGTCACAGGAGTTCTTGCAACTGACTTATGAAAGCTAATGCAGTGAGAAAGGGGCTAAGATCTAAGGCATGAAAAAAAACAAAGTCAAAGTAGAAGAGAGTAAGTTAGTAAACGGGACACAGGAAGGAATGCCAGGAAAGTTAGGAAAACCAGCAAAATGGACTATGACCAAAGTGAAGAAAAAAGAAACTGAAGACTGTGTTGGATTCTGTCATACCTCTTGACAGTCCTAGTAAGATGAGATCTACAAACTTATCTATCATCCTTATTTAATAGGGACTAAATGGGAAAAAATATTAATGAATATTAATAAACAATATAATCAAAAGAACACTAGATTGATAAACAAAGACACACACCTATTCTTAGCTCTGCTACTGCTATATAACCTTTTCATTTTTTAATTTAAAACTGAGAAGACCAGACTAGATCAGCAGTTTGAAACTTCTCGCAGTGAGTGGAATCGTTTTCAAATATACAATCTTAATAAAAACCTGAAACTGTAAAGTGGATTAGGTACAGCTGCTTTGTTTAAAGCAAGATAAAGTTTCCGTTTTCCTGCTCATTCACCACACCCCTCCCTCTTCTGTAGTCCAAAACCATTAAGAAAAGGCAAAAATAATTCTGATGGACCTACCTGTATCTTCCAAATTTTAGTGAGCTCATCTAACGATAATTTACTGCCCAAGAGTTCAATAATTCCCTTTATACGGTCACAGTATTGTGCTTGGTCTATGTTGCCTAATTGAGGAAACATGAGAGAGAAAGTCAGATATAGTAAACACTGACTCTCTAAATAGAATTATATTAATTTAAAACAACAGTAACTTGCTATAAAATCATGTAAAAGGTAATACAGTCAAAGCAACAATTTTGCATACTTTTTAATACTAAGATATATCACTTAAATTATGTTGGGTAATTTTAATTTTTTTGAAAGCAACTTACCTTCCAGTGCAATTGACAGAACTGAGTTTTCAACTAGCCAATCTAATAATCTGTCTGTATCTATGGCATTCTTCACAGATTTGGATAAAGTGCTATCTTCTATTAGTTTGGTTACCTAAAAAGACAAGATTATTGTGACTGAATCTAACATACATTATCAAATATTCGTATACACATAATTTTTACAATGTTACAATGTGCTTTGATAATTAGCCAAAATGTATCAAAGGCCAGTTAAAAGAAGTTACCATTTGTGACGTCCCTTTAAAAAGAACATGGAGGGCCAGGGCACAGTGGCTCACGCCTGTAATCCCAACACTTCGGGAGGCCACAGTAGGTGGACCACTTGAGGTCAGGAGTTTGAGACCAGCCTGGCCAACATAGAGAAACCCCGTCCCTAATAAAAATACAAAAAATTAGCTGGGCGTGGTGGTGGGCACCTGTAATCCCAGCTACTCGGGAGGCTAAGGCAGGAGAACTGCTTGAACCCGAGAGGTAGAGGTTGCAGTGAGCAGGGATTGTGCCACTGCACTCTAGCCTGGATGACAGAGTAAGACTCCATCTCAAAAAAAAAAAAAAAAAAAAAAAGAACATGGAGTCATTCTTACAGCTCTCATTCCCTGGACCACTGCTAATTACTCAGGGATGAACATTTAACCCACACCTCAATCAGAGCACTATGTGGAAAGTACACACAAGTGTCAGGAAGACACTTCATATACAGAAAGAGTCAGTCTCTCACTGGTGATGGGAACTGCAGGATGTGAAACATGGGATTTATTTATTGTCTTGATCTCTACCATATGAAAAATGTTGAACTGTAGGCAGAGAGGGAGCAAGGCCAAGATACCAAGAAAAGCAGGGATGAGATTTGGACAGAGTCCTGACAGTGGTTGAATCTCAAATTCTAGTTGTTCCGTTGTCCACACGTGCCCACCCTTTCTTGGTCTGGCTATTGAATCCTTCATTCATGTGAAATAACCCAGCCTCTTTTCAATAAACTCCTCTTTTGGCCTAAAATGGTTCAAGATGAGTTTCTTTCACTGGTACCAAGAATCCTAACTATACAAAACTGAAGGAAAAATAACTGAATTTTAACTGAACTACATGGACTCCATGTGTCACACACCAAAACCAACTGCACTGTTTCTGTGGATATGATAAGTTCAGGAAGCTACAGAAAAGTATTTCCATCATTTCGCTTTGACCAACACTGTTGCAGTCATTTTGTTTTTGTCTCAACCCCAGTTATAAGATTTGGTTTAAGTAAACCCACATCTGAAATAAAACAAAATGAACAATACCCTTAGAGCAAAAGTAAATCTCAAACTGTATATCCTAAGGGATTATATTCTAGGAAATTTCACAAAAACACTAAATACTGTAAATATTTCAGATGTAAATTTTGAAAGTAACACAGAAGATGTCTTTACTAACAATTATATAAAAGACAACATTTTATACAAATCATCTTTTTATATGAGTATAATAAATCATTCATATTTCCCAACATTTTTATATTAACAAGCACAACCTTTGGTAGAACTAAGTATCTGTACATTAGGTCTTATAGAAACAAATGCAAAACTTACTTCTTTGAGAGAATTCATTTTAGCACTAAAATGTGGTGATTTCAGCATGCGCAGTAGAATGTCTAGTCGAAGGTCATCCACAATTGTCACCAGATCCGGTTGGAAGCGCATGCAAAGTAACTTAATGGCAGACAACAGCTCAGGGATGCTAACCAATCTCTTTCATTTAATAAAAACAAAAAACAAAAAAGGAACTGTAAAGACATTTTGATCCCAATTCTTATAACATACACAAGAATATGGGGTAACAACAGTGTGTCGCTATCTGATATTCTACAAGGCCAATTAACTTCATTTTGCTTAGAAACAAAAGTTAGCACACGGGTGAGCAGCAAAGGAAAGGGAATGGTCCTGTGAACAAATTAGGGTAGACAAAATAAATCATGTTAAATTTAAATGGCAAAATTGCTTTAAACAACTCTGGGTAAGTTTTAATACTGTATTATTTTTAAAGCTTCCTCTATGCCAATTGTGATACTATCAAAATCATGTTAGTAAAATTCTGAATGGTATCACTTACTAAGAACACTATATTAACTCTATTGACTGAGGTAACAACTATCACTGGTGCTTCAGAAACAGCACTTTTTAATTAGAAAATGTAAAGTTAATTTGATGTGAATGCATGTGACCAGAATCCAAACAGCATGGTGTGTGAACCCTGCCAAGTCCTGGCTCTGCTGTGAACTACTGGCACTAGGGCCTATCCGGCTGGAGAGAGCGTTTACCTTGTCTTTGAGGTCTTTCTCTTCTACGCTCCGTACATCCTGGATTGTGGTAAGAATGACCGGATCTAGCATGGGCTGCAGAAATAAAATGCTACAGTTATTAAGAATTCTCAAAGCTGTCCCCAAAGTAGAGAGAGACAATGCTTCTTCATCTACAATTTCCAAAGAAGAGAGTGCAATGAAAAGATAAAAATTTTTGTATCAGAGCAGCACTATCTACTACTACCAAATAAACCTTTAACTGACTCTACTTAATCTGAGGTGCCTCAGCTTCTTTAATATCTTATAAAGGTATCTTATAAAAGTATCTTATAAAGGTAATTTTGAAGAATGACTCAAGATACACAGTCTAACTTTTAAAACACTAAGCATGAGAATAAATTGTTTTTATAATAAATATTTTAATTTTTAAAAATGAATATAAACACAGACCATGAAAAATATGCTGTCATATGACTTACTTTTGCTTACTGATGTGAATAAGGCCAATAGGTGAAATTCATATAATACACTGCTCCAGAATGGTAACACAACCAGATAACTAACTCTAAAGAGTATGTGAGAATGGTAAAATATTAGCTACTAATACATCTAAATTACCACTTCCATATAAGTAAGAAAATATTTAAAACTTAGCTGATGAAGAAAGAAGATAAACAATATTTGGCTGTTAAAGCCAAGAATAGATTAGCAATGAGCTAAAATGACATCAGGCACTTATCCAGAAGAATTTCTTCATTTACACTTATGCCAACTGTACAGGAAGGAGACAGGGCTGTTATGGTTAAGAGAATCACAATTTTCTTTTCAGCACGTGCTATGCCCTGTTTAATCCTTACTGCAACTCTTGAGATAGCTATTACTATTATGGTTATTCTACAAATGAGAAAATTGAGGCACCAAGTTAAATAAGGGTCTTCTGAAGTCATACAAGTAGCAAGTGGTAGAGTCAGCTGTTATGTAAGTAACATGGATTATGGTATGAATTTATTGCGGAATGAATTTAATTTTGGATGGTTTGATATAATTAAAGATGAAGACAGAAGTGCTTGGTTGGGAATTCATACACTTCTTGTTTTTTTTAAAGTACATTCTGTTTATATATATAAAATCTACAATTTCTAAAGACCTTAACATTAGTTAGCAGCTGGGGTATTTATGCTAAATTCTCTTCCACAGAGCAAGGCATGAGTAAAGAGCATGCATTTAAAACCCAATCTGACCCTCAATATTAAATTATCAATGTTTATTATTAAAATATTAAAAAGTCCAATCACTTTGCCTCTTTATGTCTTAGTATTTTAGCTATGAAATTAATGATTATATTTATATGCTTAATAAACTGAAGGAGCATTCGCTGTTTCTAAAGAGTTTAATATACAGAATGAAGAAATAAACAACAATCCTATGTCACCTAAAACTCTTGTAGTATTACCTTGACATCTAAAGAAAACATTTAACATTTAGAAATAACATAAATTGGCCAGGCACAGTGGTTCACACTTGTAATCCCAGCACTTTGGGAGGCCAAGGCAGGCAGACTACAAGGTCAGGAGTTTGAGGCTAGCCTGGCTAGCACGGTGAAACCCCATCTCTACTAAAAATACAAAATTTAGCGGGGCATGGTCACTTGTGCCTATAGTTGCAGCTACTTGGGAGGCAGAGGCAGGAGAATCGCTTGAACTAGGGAGGCAGAGGTTGTAGTAAGCTGAGATTGTGCCACTGCACTATGGCCTGGGTGACACAGTGAGACGCTGTCTCAAAAAAGAAAAAGAAAAAGAAAAAGAAGCTACAGAAATTTCCAGAACCTACTGGAAAAAAAAAAAAATCCCATTTCTTTTATTAACGTGGCCCTAGGTAAATGTGACATTGGAAAGCAGGAACAGTGCATTTAAAAACACTGCTCCGAAGGACACTATGCTTTCAAAACCACTTATGGTGACTTTTTAAAAGCTCTATAAAAGTTACAAGGTCCACTGACTTATTTGTAAAAATAAATAAATAAATAGCAGTATTTTAATGTGACATTTTGTTCTGTAAAACTTGTTAACTGAAATGAAAAGGAAACAAGATGGTAGAACAGGCTTTTAGTATTAGAAAACTCAACACTCCCAGCTTGACTGTTCTATGACCTGCTGACTTACAATCCTACAGAGGCAGGAAATCAGGCAAGATGTGCTGTTAAGCTGATATTCAAAAGTGAGTGACTGAGCCAGTAAGTGAGCCTAGCCGATTTAATACATAAATACTAATCTGATTTAATACATAATGGCATTGAATCCTTAAATAATCCTGTGAGGCAAATAAGGATATGTTGCCTACTTTATAGATAAGAAAATGAAAAATAAATAAAAATTATATGTGATAAAATGATAAACTGAAAAGGTAAACAGCCTTCTCAAATGTTAGGTCTCCTATACTTCAAATTATTCAACAATTTTTATTATCTGATGGCATTTTTATTAAAAGGATAGCTAATGCAAAAAAAAGGAGATATTCTGGATTAAAGACCATTCTGAATAACCTGATAAAAGGAAGTTATTACTGTTTGCATGTCTTCAATCATATGAAGTAATGTGAAATGGCTTAATCCTACCTGTACCACAGAGGAATTGAGGTACTCTGCACACACTCCTAAGGGTTGAATCAATGCTGAGACAGCCTGGAAAAAGACAGTGAAGATTAGAAATACATTTGAGAGGATTTTTTTTCCTGTCAAAATTAAACAAATCCCTTTTCACGTATCAGAGAAAAATTTTAAATGTGATTTGATCAAGTCATGAATAAAAGACTAGAGAAACGAAACTCCTGGATAGAAAGAACTGATATAAAGATGTCAATCCATTTAAATTATTATAGAAATTTAACATAATTTAAATCAGAATATGTCAATAAAACTTCTTTGGAGAATTAGATAAAATGATTTTAAAGTTACATTGTAGAACACTAAACATTTTTTTTTTTTTTTAAAGGAAAGAACAGTTGAGGAGTGAAATATTCCTTAAACCAAAAACACTGAAGGCTTACTTGAAGAAAATTATAAAACTTTACTGAACTAAATTAATGAAGCGCAAATAAATGGGGAGATATCATGTTGCTAAAAATGACCAGTATTGTAAAAACGTCAATTCTCCACACATTGACCTAGAAATTTAATGCAATTCCAAACATGATCTCAGTGGAATTTTCTGCAAGAGAACCTGACAGGTTGACTATATCCAGAAGATTAAAAATATGGGAACAATAAAAAAAAATGTTAGAAAAGAATGATACTGGGCAGAAGTGGCACTACCAGTAAAGAAAACGATGTTGTAACAGTACAGAAATGAACCAAAGAATGAATGAATAAATAAATTACTGGAACAGAGGTCCAGAAACAAATGCATTGGCACATGGGCCTCTAATATATTATTAAGCCAGCAAATATAAATAATAAGGAAAAGAGAGATTACTCAGTAGAGGATCTAACAACAATTGCTTACCTATTTGGAAGAAAACAAAATTGAATTCTCTTAGAATTTATTTATATAAAAATATTTATATAATATAAAAATATATGTTTTATATTTATATAAAATAATATATTAATAATATAAAATTATTTATATAAAAATAAATTCTAAGTGAATTCAAGGACTCAGTTTAAAAAATTAAAATATGAAAGGATAAAATATATATTTTTATAAACTTCAGGTGGGAGAACATTACTTAAGCAAGTTAGAAAACTTTTAAGCCATTAAGGAAAAATTCAACTACATAAAAGATTGAAACTTCAATATAGCAAAAGCCACCATCAATAAAAATGAAAAGAAGCAAAATACTAGGAGAAAAGATATACAAACATGCAAAACAGATACAGCATTGATAAGCTTAATATAAAAATAATTCCTAAAAATAAAGCAAGTCACCCAAAAGAAACTGAAATAAACTAGGTCAATTCATAGAAGAAATACAACCAACCAATAATCATATGACAAAATTCTCAAGTTCATTAAGAAATCAGAGTATTACATATTAAATAACTTTTTTTTGTCCATCATACTGGAAAACTGAAGACTGAAAATATTTAGCACTAATGAGACTATTATCAAATGGGTTTGTGGAAGTACAGATGGGCAAAACCTTTTTACAAAGACATTTAGCACTGCCAATTATAATTTTAAAACAAATATACAGTTGACCCTTGAACAAACAGGCTTGAACTGCATGAGTTCACTTACATGCAGAATTTTTGAACCAAAGAAAGACTAAAAATACACTATTCCCAGGATGCAAAACCTGCATCTATGAAGGCTGACTTTTCATATATAGAAGTTCTGTGGGGCTGATTGCAGGATTTGAGTATACACGGATTCTGGTATACCCAGAATCCTGATACCAATACCCCCGTATACCAAGGAATGACTGTAATCTTTAACTTAGAAATCTCTCTCTCTAGGAATTGATCTTTCAGAAATAGTTGCATGTACATAAAGATATATTTATAAGGAACACTCTCTGTAACAGCAAAAACACAGAAATAATCCAATACCCATGAATAATTGTCTGCAACATGGTATACCATTTGCAGAAATATACCACTTGCAGTCATTAAAAACACTGATAGTACTAACCTGGAAAGATGACCATGATATTATGTTAAATGAAAATATACAACTAGGTATAGCTTGATAATTTGGATTTAGGAGAAAAAAAAGAGAGAGAGAGAAAGAACATGCACAGATTTATATCAATTTAGGGAAAAACCAGAATGGCATGTATTAAACTGCTACCTAGGAAGTAGGTATGTGTGGGGATCAGGAGGAAGGATGAGCAACAACTTTCATTTCTTGTTTTGTACAGGTGTTTTTAACTGGTGGGATTGTGAGTGATATTTTTTTTTCCCAATATTTTTAAATTCCAAAGTTGTACTCATTATTAATACAGCCTAAATTTATTCTGGGACACAGCCAGCTTAACGGGTCAGAAATCCAGAACTTGTGAATTTTAATTATACCTGTCTCCTAAAAGAGTCTCAACCTTTGGAATCTCTCCAATACCTGAGTGTTATCATCCCTTCAATACAACCTAAACAATATAATTCTGGGTCAACTGCAGCAGACAACACAATTGTTCTGAAAAATGGTCTGACCTTAAGGAAAAATCTTGCAAGACTCTTTAACCTCACCACATTTGATAATAATGAGGGCTAAGCCCAGATTCCCATCTATCTATCCTCAGCCAATTTTCATCCAAATAGGGTAGAAATTTAGGATTGCTCTGTATTTTTTTTTTTAACCCTAGATCTGAAGAGGTTTTGCTTTGGTTTTGCTTTTTAAGTTGTTATATGCTGTCTTCCAAGACAATAAAGTCATTTCCAACATACTTGACCTAATCAATGGGGATCACAAGGACAGTTCAACAACCTAGTTAACTCCCAGGGAAGCAAGAGGAGGCTTCTGCATCAGTGTCTGTAATCTGGCAGACATCTGACCTTCAGGATAAACACTGGGTGGAAAGAAAGGGTCAATCTATTTCTACACCATCAGTCTCTCTCCTTGACCATTGCTATTTCCTTCATCCAGAGAGGGACCAATAGGAATCAATTAGTCGTGGTTTCACAGAAATAACTGCAACTGTAAGCACAATCTTTAACACTTAGGTATACTATCTTCTGCATTGATCAAATTACAGCAGATAGCACAGTGTCTTACTCATGCCAAGTATGTGATAGTTTTTAATTGAATGATTAAGTCATTAGAGAAAAGAATAAATCACTCTTAGCAACAAATAGGTTAATAGTATCTGAAAAATTAAAGATTAGTTTTTCCTCTTACTATGGGGTTATGTGTTTTGAGAAAATGAAGTTGAAACGAACACTGCACCTGATGGGCGAGTCTAAGCTCCCATGTTATAGCCATCTGTTATCTAAAAGTTTTTGTAACACTAAAAAGCTTACTAAACATGAGACTATGAAGTAAATTCTGATTTTATATAATCATTTAACTGAGCCATAAAATTGTTATGCATATATATACTTGCCACATATAGCAACCAACTTTAAAGAGTAAGATAATTTCACGTAACCATTACAAATTAAGAGAAAAATACCATAGGTAAAGAAAAAATAATGAGAATCAAACTCTACATGGCAATTTGGTTATAATTAGGAGTAAACATTTCATTTCTTTGGTTATCAGGACCATGGAATCTGCTCCTCTAAAGATGAGCCTTTAATTTAACATTTAACTTGGCATGTCCAGGCCCTGTCTTCTGGCTGTACACCAACTCAAAGAAGTAAACTTCCACACTGGGCATAACAGTGGTTTAACTTACCCCAAGTTCTATATCTTCTGAATGGAGCTTGGCTTGGATTGCTGCAAATCCACCTAATTCTCCAAACTGAGAAGAAAAATGGCACATATTAATTTAATTTTTCAATTTTTTTATTTTGAAAATTTTTTATTGGTACATAGGAGGTGTACATGTTTATGGGGCACATGACATGTTCTGATATAGACAGGCAATGTAAAATAAGCACATCATGGAGAATGGGGTATCCATCCCCTCAAGGGTTTATTCTCTGAGTTATGAACAATCCAATTACATTAAGTTATTTAAAAATATACAATTATTATTGACTGCAGTCATCCTATTGTACTATACATATTAATTTTAAAATGCTATATATTAATAATTTAAGCAAGGGAATTAAACCTAACATTCTACTCTATCACTGTGTTCTACAACATTGGTCTTGAGAGAATCCTTGCATCTATCCTCCTAATGCTCCTGTGGCATACTGCAGATAGTGCTAAGTCCAAAAACTGATGTTTACATGCCAGTATTATACATACAAAAAAAGGAAGAATCTATGAAATCCAGTCCTTAAAGCATTTTTTTGATTATTATCTGGAGCTGCTATTTGCTTGATATACCAAATTCTAGGATATCTCATTAGAAAATTGAAAATATGCTCCATGACAATATTAATAAAAGTCGTATACCTTATTCACCAAATCCACAACCCATCCATGAGGCTCCTATGAGAAAAGAAAACCAAAATTAAGATGGCAATATAAAAGCTTCCCCTGAACCCTTAACGTTTCTTTTATCCTATATGAAAAGTTAGAGGAAACATAATAAAAGTTTGGAAACTATTTTCCAAGTTTTTTCCCAAATGCTTCCTAATATGTCTTTAACATTACTGTATATAATTTTGGGAGTCTGTAAGTCTGTATTTTGATGGAATTGCCACAATGTGGGGCATCTGTGCATTTTTGGATAGCTGAGATCAGTTGTTTAGCTCTCCAACATACAGGATAACTTGAGTTAAATTCTCTAAAGAAGTTTTATTTTAGAAATTAAAAATTAATTATTAACATAAAAAGTAGTACCTCAGCAGTCAAGAGATGAAAAGTTTTAGTCCCAGTTAGATCATTAAAGAATGCTCTCAGGCAAGCTCTCTTTTCTCCTCCCTTTTCTTTTTTGAGCATTCAATGTTTTAGTGACTAGATATAGAACAGCGACTAGGAAGAGATGTACCTGTTTTTACAAAGCTCATATTCTAGCAGGGTCAACACAACCAAGTAGAGCACCATACACAGAAGATAATTCAAATTGTGCTAAGTGCCACAAAAGAAAAAACAAAAAGTCCTCAAAAGAAAAATAAGAGCTTCCTCTACTTGGGGTAGTGGTCATCAAAGACTTCTCTAAAGACGTCATCTCTAGAGGAAGAGATAGATATAGCCGTTTAAAGAACAGTCCAAGCAGAGAGGCTAAAATAGCAAAGGTCCTGGGATGGCAGAAAAGAGCCTGCTGTGTTTAAAAAACTCTCCCAGCTGGGACATGGTGAGCCAGGAGTGGCAGAGATGAGGTTGTACAGTGATGCAAAAAATGTAGATCATGGAGACACTTAACAGGCCATGATTAGAAAGAAAGTAACAGAAGTATTTTCAGCAAGAGTGTTTTATATTTTAAGATCACTCGTGCAGTTCTGTAGAGAATGGAATGGAATGGATGAATGGGAGAATGAGACATGATCAGACACAACCAGTTAGAAGGCCAGTGGGGTATCTAGATAGTTCACAGCTGTGTGTGGAGTAGGATGGCAGCAGAAGGAGGGGAGAGAGGTCAACTGGGGACATATTAGAGGTTAAATCAAAGGACTTGTTTATGGTTTGGTTATCCTTTATTCAAGGAATGAATCCTGGCTGACTCCTATGTTTCTGGCGTGAGCATCTAGATAGATGGTGATGTTACTTACTGAAAAGGAGAATGAACGCCAGGGAGGCAAAATAAAATTCCACTTCAGACATACTAAGTTTTGGCACTCTGTGTGGTAACCAAAAGGAGATAATTGACCCTTCAAGTCTGATATACTCAGAGAAGAGGTTTAAGCCACAGAGATATGAACTGGAGGACCATCGGCCTAAATATGACATTTAAATCCATTAGAGAAAGCGTAGTGAATAGAGAGAGGAAGCCCTGAAGATCAAAACTGGATAGAGGTGAAGAAGTCAACAGAGGAAACACGGCTTGGGGGCAGGCAGAAGCATAAGGCGCTGGAATGTCCTGAAAGCCACGGAAGAAACATCTCCAAGGAAGGAGCAACTGTGACCAGTGCTATTGGTGCGGTCAAGGGACATTACTTTCCAATCTGGAAACATGAAGGGCTGTTGGTGCCTTAAGAATGATTTCAGTAGATGGTGGACAAAGGCAGAGTGGAATGCCCTGAAAAGTTAGTAGACTTCAGTCTAGGTATCCTAAATGGCTCTCCAGCTGAAAATAATACTACTAGATAAAAACATTAAAATATAATCTTTCAAAACATCTAGGCTGAGTTGGCCAAAAAAAAGCTCAGAAGTTTAAAACAGAGAAAGCAGGATCCCGTGAGGCAGGCAGGAAGGCTCTGAAGCCAGCTTTACCCACAGGCAGCTGCAGAGCCCTGGTGACCCTGAGCTTCCATCTGCAGGAGAAAAGGGACACAAAGCCCAGGTGGGACAGGGTGACTCAAAAGGTACTGTAACGTAAAGCTAGAACTAAAGGGCTACATCTTTGGTGTCAGATGAACTGAAATAGATTTACCTGCAGAAAGGGAAAATCAGGATGCCTAAAGGGAGAAAAATATTCTCCAAGAATTCATAACCACAGAATTGCCCTCATATTTATATTACTGCTCCAATTCACGCTGACGTTATGGCCTGAAAAACCTTAAGCTGATAATTTATTCTAAAATGGTCACAGAATGGAGTGCTTCCAGGTATCTGGAAGAAGTAAAAGCAAATCCTTTTTGGAAGAAAGAACTTTCAACTTAGGCCTCAAACCACCCTCCTAGATTAAATGCTAAGAAACATGAGTTCACAGAAAAATGAACAAACAAATAAGTATAAACATATTTCTATACACCTACATACATACACAAAGCAAGTGAGTAAAGCCGGCAGAATCAGACCTATGGATATCAGACACAGAATATAAAGTAAGCATTAAACAAATTAGGGATTGAAAATAAGAGTCAAGAACATGAGACAATAAAAAATTAAAGAGTCAAATAAGAACCAAACAAAATTTATATAAACGAAAAATTCAGTAACCGAAATTAAAGATTTAAATAAACAAGTTAAACAGCAGATTAGATACAAATAAAAAAATCAGTGCATTGTACTACTATAGATCTGGAAAAAAGTTACCACAATTGCAACACAAGGAGACAAAAGATGGAAAATGTGAAAGGAGTTAAGGGACATGGAGGACAGAATGAGACAGTCTAACATGTATCCAAGTTTCAGAAGAAGAGAGACTAATGGGGAAGAGGCAATATTTTAAAAGATAAAAGGCTGAGAAATTTCCAGAACTGATGTAAGACATTAACCCTAGATTCGGAAGCCCAATGACTCTGAAGCAAAATAAATAAAAAGAATACCATGGTTAATCACATTAGGGTCAAACTTACAAACATAGAAGAGAAAGAAAAGATTTCAAAATACAGCCATGGAGAAAAGACAGACTTCTAATAAAAGAACCACAGTCAGACCAATAGCCAACTTCTTAACAGCTATAATCAAAGTCACAAGACAGTCAAATGGTTATCTTTAATATTCTGAGAGAAAAAAATATCATCTAGACTTTTGAACCCAGTGAAAATACACACTTTAAGGAATGAGAAAGTTCAGGCCATCAAAAACCAAGCCTTACCCACAAATAGAACCTTACTAAAGGATTCTCTATAGAGTGCACTATCTATTTTGCCGGGTAAAAAATGATAGGAGGGGACTAAGACAATGCACAATTAAGATGAAGAGGAAATGAATCATTTGAGAGGGGAGTGAGCACATCCTACATTCTAAGGTCTTTATGCATGGCTCAAGAAGGAGAAAAGATACTGGTCAAATTTAGATTTTGCTTAGTACATTAAAATTTTAGGGCAATCACTAAAAGAATAACTGGGAGAAAGGACATGGAATCTTCAGGAGGTCTGGCTGGGAAGGGGAGCAGAGGACCATATTGAAACTACAGAGGGATACGATGTTAAAGGCAGAATATTTAAAGATGGGAGATACCGGATCACGCTGCATACAAAGGTAACACTCCAACAGCAAGGAAAAGGTTGAGGATACCAAAGAAAGAACAGAAAGCAGAAAGGAGGAATATGCTTGAGAAGGCAAGAGAAGAGGGTATCTAGAAGAGAGAATTCCTCTGTGGTAATGAGAGGAAACACAAAGACTGCACCTTTCTGGGTCTCAGTGGATGCATATGTAAAGTGAAGGAAGAGAATGAACACCTGCCAAGAGCTCACTACAGTGAACCGCCATGTTCAGTATTTTTACGTATATTTGTCACTTGATCTTCGCAACGCATCTGAAGAGAAGGTTTTGCATTTGGGGAGGCAGTGCTGCATATGGTTAGAGAACACTGACTAGCTGCCTGCATGGGTTCTCCCTATAACTAGGTATGGGAATTGGGCAAGTACTTCACCTCTGTTTCAGTTCTCACCTATGAAATGGGGGTAAAAGTAGTACCCAACTCAAAGAGCTGACGTGGGGATTAAATTCCAAAGAACATACTCACTGTCCTTTCCACTCAGCTCTTTCCTCCTCTCTGGGGAACTGTCTGACTCCCCAAGGTGGAAATAACCACTCCTTCCCCTGGATTCTATGCATAGTCCATGTTATTATAATTCTACCTACTGTTTACCATGCTGTCATTTTTTGTTTTCATATTTCCTGCACTATACTACAAGCTAGTAATCACGTATTATTACTATTTATATTAAGACAGAACTGTGTACTTATGCTTATATCTCAAACTTAGAATCATGCTAGACACATAGTAAATGTTAAATAAACAAATTGTTGACCTAAACCTCTGCTTCCACTAAAGCAGTGGACAAGTTTTCTACTGATTAAACTCAATTTCTTTCAACTGTTTCTCAAATCAAACAGTGTTTTAACTAAAGAATTGTTTAGATTATGCAACTCTTGTGAGTATACTGTTATTACAGACTGTAGTCTTTTGAATATAAAATATATTGGTTCTAGGCCTGAAAAAGCAAAAGTTTTAATGCATATGAAGTTTAAAAGAAAACTATATATGAGATTAACTACTGGATTATTTTTTATAGGTACAATTAATCATTTATTAATCATTTCGAATGCTCTAGTCTCTGAAATCTAAGAAACTGGAACATCAACTAAATTGGGGTTCTGATAACCTGACACATGACATTAAAGATATTTCTCATTTCACTAAACATCATTTCAAACCTATAAAATCTTCATATTATTTAAGAGCTATAGAAAAATTATGCACTATCTGAAAAAAAAAATGTAGGTGATTTTATAAGCCAGATGGGATATTTGTCATTTTTGAGACTGTTTTAATCCTTCCATATAAATTGTCATTTTTATAGCACAAAAAAATCTTTTTCAATAGATTTTTCTATAAAAAGATGAAACTAAACTATGTTTACCTTTTGGAAAGTCGATACAGGTGAAACAGCAAACATATTTCCCTCTCCAAACACTTCTGCCCAATTCCTTTGAGACACTTTCATTCTGTTTTTAAAATGGTATTCATTATCAGGATTGAAAGCCTAGATTCAAAGAGAACAGAGAAACATTATTATCTATTTCTATAGCAACACATATTAGCATGAGAAAAAAAGATAAAAATATAGCCTTGGACTCCCCTCATTAATGGAATCTTTCAAGAATACACAGAAAGCATACGCCTTAGCTAGTGCAGAGGAACTGAAAAGTAATGTGCTATTCTCCTGTCCTGTTCAGTGTTCCCTGTGAGGGAAGAGGAGGTGGTAACGGGATGATGTCTGACTCAAGGCACTGTGATGCCAATGTCCCAGGTGTGCTAGGGCTACTGGGGACAAGATGAGCAACAGAGGCACTGAAGGCAGAAGTCAGGAGGGGAAAATATGAGGGCCCCTTCTTCATGCAGCTGCTGTTACCTGTTGGGGGATAAGGCCAGAAACCAAACTACATCTACATGAACACTCCATATGAAAGTACTTAAGAATGAATAATCAGGAAGAGATAAGGGAAAGGCATTTAATCATTCTATAAGTTGAAAAACCCATTAAAATTAGGAAAGTACTTCCTACAAACTGAGAACACAAGATAGCTGCTCTGCTTTTAAAATAAAGACAAAGTATCCTAATATCCTCAATGATAAAATTATTATGACTCATTATTAATTACCAGTCAGAGAACAGCAAGTATTTTAAACAAAATCAAAACATAAAGTACTTCATTTTAGAAATACTATACCATTGTAAGCACACCCAGGAGACCAATGGGAATTGGATCTTGTTTTATTCTCTCTGCAACCAGCTCTATTAAAAGCATCAACATGTTGTAGATTCCTTCATGAATTTCAGTACCCCACTTGTGAACAGCACTTGACGTCAGGAGCTATGAAAACATAAAGGATAGTCTAGAGTCTCACTCGAAAAAAGAAAATATATCTACAGTTTACCAGGTCCATCTCAAATAATTGAGAGATTATGATGAAGACACTTTTTCAATGCAGATGATTGGCTTTTAAAAGACCCATAGCTGTAGTTCATCTACTTGCCCATTTATTTCAAAGTCAATACAGAGTTTGGCTTTTGAATTTTAATTCTCTTGCACTAAAGCACTTTGTTTAAAAGAAGACTTTATTTGGTCCTCTACTTTTCATAATTACTAGGGGAGGTCAAGTGGTACAGAGCAAAGTAAAAACCTGAGATCAATTCCAATGTTACTGTTTTCTAGCTGTGTGGCCCTGAAAAAATCTACATGAGTTCTCAAAGGCTTGGTTCTCTCATCTCTAAAGAGGCATAATTCCTATCCACTTCAGACAAATGTTATGAGGACTAAAAGATACAACAAACATGCAAGCATTTTATAAATGGTAAGGCATTATTAATATATCTTGATGGCTAGCTGCCCATATTAACATTTCTGGAACCTAATAAATGAATGCTGTATTGCATGGATTCTAACAAACATATCCTTTGAACATTTTTTAACATCTCAGAAATAGGATAATATCTTTTTCTACCTGTTGACTAGATGACAGCAGGACTCAGAATGTGAAAAAAAAAAATCTTAGAAACACCTTAACAGTTTATTTTGCTTACGTTTTCCTTTTTGTATGTACAAAATAATATTTAATTTTTGAAATGTTTAAGCAAATCTAAAATAGCTCTAAGTCTTAAGACATTCAACTGTTTACTTTGTAACTATGTTTCTTAAATATAAACATCAAATGTAAAACAATGGTACAAATCTTCTAACTAGAGAGCTTCTTAGATTCCTTAAAATGTAGAGAAATTGGATGTCTTCTGGTCTTTGGGGAAGTGTAGAACAAGTACCAGCACAAAAAATGAGAAATCAAAGGATTTCACTTAAATTGATATGGTGGTTTCATGTTTTTGTAAGATTTTTCAAAGGGAAAATACTATGTAACAAAAATTTCATCTTGGCCTCACTGAGAACCTCTTTAAAAAGAGTAGGCTAGAAGAGCCTAAACTGTAATAACTGCAGAGAAAAACCTCAGTTCCAGATTTTCTAAATACTAATTAGCCACAGTATTTGCTCAAATTAGCAAAAGTCGTAAGATTGATTTTATATAAACCAACGAGCTACTATTTTTGCAGGTTTTTTTTTTTTTTTTTGCCTGACTACATATCCCTCCTATACTTAAAAAATTAAATTATGAAGCAAAACAAAGCAGAGATTAACATTTGAGAAACTTCGACTGATTACAAAACAAAAATGTATGTGGATTAAGCACCAATCCCTCTGGAGCCATTCCATTTGCCCATTTTTTACTTTGAAAATACAATTCTGTCTACATTCTAGAAGAGATAGGGAAAGGCAGGCAGTACCTCGTGGGGAAGATGCACACAAGGTTTAAACATAACCATGCATTAAGGCCAAACCTGAATGATCTTTTCTGCCTGAATATACTATTAAATATCCAGGCTAGGCTGAAGGTAAAAGGTGAAGAAGGTGAAAATGACAACAAGCTCCTTTGTGCACCTTATTCATGCAATCATGTATTATTCATACCCTTACTTCGAAAAGAAAATGTGAGGCAGCTTATGAGAAAAGCCTGGCGAACTGGGGAGAGGGATGGTCACTGAACCAGGAAACAAAGCTAGGGAAGTAGTACCAATTATATCAAATCCTCCTGAGTTTTCTGGCAGACAAGCCTAAAGGCACACAGAACTCTGTAGCTCTTCTGATTTAATAAAAGAAAGTATGCCTAATTGACAGGGAGGAGAACATTTTTAATAGCTCTAAAGTGTAAACTGAGTAACATAAGGCAGGAAACCTTTGTACTCATAGTTTTACAGAAAAACAACCAACCATGCGACCATTTATTATACTGCTACTAACAGCTGAGGGCATGAGACAAAACAGTTTTCTGAAGTATCTCTGCAGAGAGTTAGAGTATTATACTCCAAATGTGCAACTTGCTGGTGAATGGACTGGATACAGGGATTTCTGGATCTGGAGATCCTCAGCCTTTCCTTAGACGGGTAAGCCCTTTTCCACAACTCTGAATACATTTTTCATTTTAAGTTTTTAAATCTACTGTGATATGTGTCATAGTATGTTATATTATAACAATTTTGCTATTTTTATTTTACTTTTTAAAAAATTTTGTAGAGACAGGGGTCTCACTATGTTGCCCAGGCTGGTCTTAAACTCCTGGCCTCAAGATGTCCTCCCACTAAGGCCTTCCAAAGTCCTGGGATTATAGTGTGAAGCACTATGCTTAGTCAACTTTCCATTTTTTTAAAAGCTGCTATAATTCTTAAAAGTTTAAAATTAAACTACAAATTGATAGATGAGCTAATCTAAAATGGAGATAAACCTTGATTTCATATAATCTCTGCCCAGATGACAACTTGAAAAGATTTCTCCCTTTTTTCAAATATGAAGCTATTTTGCTTATAAAATTAATTTTATTATTTTTAAAGGCTTGAATCAATGGAGACTCTGTCTACCAAAATGCAGCTGGGAATAACAATTTGCAAATGAACTGTTTGCTTTTCTGCATCTTAAGATAAATACAAACATTACCCATCTGTAGTTCTAGTGACTTATTTGTATACTGGACAAAAATGGATGTCAAAATCCAGAAGTTAAGTCAGCAAAATAATCATTCATTCATCCTTTTCTGAGCTCTTTCTATGAGCTGGGCACTTAGTTATATGTTGGGGGAAAATAGCAGTATCTTAACAGACATGGTCCTTGCTCTTATGAGGATTCAACTCATCTGCTAAAAAGTGAGGCTGATTCAGTCTGCTTTAAGAAACACAATTCTCGTGATCTCCTATTGCCAGTGTTAATAAACACTACTTTCTAAGACATGTGACCTTAATGGGAGCAAGCATATCACTCTGGCTCAGAAGAGATGCTGCCATATGCATGCTATTTTGGCAGTGAGAGTACCTAGTCAATCTTTCAGTAGTTTAAAATGTCTTCTCCTGTCTCACACACTTAAAGTGGCTCGTATTTTTAAGTGTATACTGTATTTCTATGTGCCACAAGTCTTTGTTTACTAATATGTGCAATATCCTAGTATAATTAAGTCTTAACTTATTCTTTAGCAATTAAATAGTAGGAAGTATTTATTATTAATAAAAGTTGTATTTAATCAGAGACACATGCAGACAATATAAAAGAAGTAAATCATTCATAAGCCCCAAATTCAGAGCGCCTTTTTTCATATTAGAGGATTCCACACTTGAACAAGATTCATAAACTGGTCTTATACATGAAAACTAAAATTACAACAAAAACCTTCTCTTCCTTCACCCCACCCCCACAAACCAAAATCACATCAGCTCATTCTTCTTACCTTTTTAAATGCTTCAGGCATACACCTATCCATAAATCTTTTACAATTCTCATCAGACTCAGAAAGACCTTAGCAAAATAAAAATATTTTATTCAGATCTTTGGTAGTTTGTAAAAATCATATACATCATTCTAAATTCATAAATATGGAACTATGTCATAGTAACCTTAATTCTTAAGAAATTATTAAAAGTAGAATATATATCTTTGATGAAGAAAAGGCTGAGAAACAACTATAGCATTAGATTAAACTTGTGTTTCTATGTCAGAGTAACTTCAACGATCTGATTAAATAGCTAATAAAACACCAACAGCCACTACTTACTAGCCATTATTATTTCCCTAAAAGGTTCTATAGAAATACAAATATTTTCTAATCCCAGAACTTTGAGAGGCCAAGGCAAGAGGATCACTTGAGCCCAAGGGTTTGAGACCAGCCTGGGCAACATAGTGAAACCCTGTCTCTACAGAAAATAAAAAGCCAGGTGTGGTGGTGCTTGCTTGTTGTCCCAGCTACTTGGGAGGCTAAAGTGGGAGGATCCCTTGAGCCTGAGAGGTTCAGGCCGCAGTGAGCCATGATTGCGCTACTGCACCGCAGCCTGAGCAACCCTGTCTCAAAAACCAAAAAACAAACAAAAAAACCCCACGCAAATATTTGCAATAAATGCCGAAGTCACTCTTCTTCCCTAAAACAAATCAATGAACTCCATTACACAGATTTGTGTCTGGCACAATTCACATAGTAAGTGATAAATACCAATTTAATTCCCTGTAAAATCATCTTTTGGAAAAAGCACATTTCTTTATTAAACTCAGTAATGGATTTTGCTTATCATTGGTAATACTGCTAAACACACTTTCTTTTTTTTTTTCAGACCCAATGCTTAGCATAGTACCGAGATCCTAACAGGCACTCAATGAATTCTACTGAGAAGCCAATCAGAAATACACCATAAAAGGATATTAGGGTTAAATCTAAACCTAGTCAAAACATTTCCTTTTGATATATCTTGCATTTATTCATAGGAGTAAACTATGCATACTCTTAATAAGAAAAAACTTCCAAAGAACAGTGGGCCTATTCATAACTGAATTCAATATGAAAAATAAGTTATTTTCTCTTTTTTAGTACAGGTGTTTGTATTGACACCCAATCTTCCAACCTAATGATATTTTATTATTCTACTAGCTTAATATTTATAAATCTTAAAACAATGTCGAGCACTTAATAAGCACAACAAATTGGTTAAATATTACTTTCTTCTCTTAAAAAAGAAAAGCTATTGAATTGAGCCTTAATTTAAAGTGCTCCAAGCTTCTGTAGAAACAGTTAATTTCAATTTCCATTAAGCTTTTCAATTATATTTTAAATAATCTTACACTCCATCAAAGGTAGAAGCAAACAGTTAATTTAGTTCAAAGCTTTTCTTCTGCAGGAGATAAGTGAAGACTAACAGAATAAATGATCTGTCCAATATCATACAGCTAGGCAACAACAATGGCTAAGATTAAACTCAGGCCTTCTATGAAACAAATGTCCACAAACAAATGTTCTCATGTCTGAAAACTTACCAAGTCTTGCTAGGTAGGTAGATGCCAACAGGCACTTGCCTAGTGATTCTTCTCGCTTGTAAGGGATGGACCAATGATCAGTCAAAACACGGCTTTCCAGTTCATATAAATTTGTTGTAGGGAATTCAATTCCTTCCCCTGAGCAGTTTCCATTTTCATCATTCTTCTGACAAAAAGGGATAAGATAAAAAGCAAATAAACTAATTAGTGATTACTCTAAAAATTTCATATGTAACACAGAGCAGACACTTCATCAATGGTAGCTATTAACACCAATAGTGTGGATTCTACCTTTCTTTCCTATAATCACATCTTTCACCAATATCTCAAATATTCTCAAATTTTATCATTCTGGCAACCCTACTTGCTCTCTCAGAAGGCGACCTCATCTCCTTCTTTAAAAATGAACTGTACAGTGGTCTATTTTGTTGATCTTTTCGAAAAACCAGCTCCTGGATTTATTGATTTTTTGAAGGGTTTTTTGTGTCTCTATCTCCTTCAGTTCTGCTCTTATCTTAGTTATTTCTTGTCTTCTGCTAAGTTTTGAGTTTTTTTGATCTTGCTCCTCTAGCTCTTTCAATATTGATGATAGGGTGCCGATTTTAGATCTCTCCTTGCTTCTCATGTGGGCATTTATTGCTATATATTTTCCTCTAGAGACTGCTTTAAATGTGTCCCAGAGATTCTGGCATATTGTGTCTTCGTTCTTGTTAGTTTTGAAGAACATCTTTATTTCTGCCTTCATTACACTGTTTATCCAGTCAACATTCAAGAGCCAGTTGATCGGTTTCCATAAAGCTGTGCAGTTCTGAGTTAGTTCCTGAATTCTGAGTTCTAACTTGATTGCAATGTGGTCTGACAGACTGTTATGATTTCCGTTCTTTTAAACAACTCTATGCACATAAATTAGTAAACCTGGAAGAAATGGATAAATTCCTGGACACTTGCATCCTCCCAAGCCCAAACCAGGAAGAAGTCAAAACCCTGAATAGACCAATAACAAGGTCTGAAGTTGAGGCTGCAATTAAGAGCCTACCACCCAAAAAAAAAGCCCAGGTCCAGATGGGTTCACAGCCGAATCCTACCAGACATACAAAGAGGAGCTGGTACCATTCCTTCTGAAACTATTCCAAACAATCCAAAAAGAGGGAATCCTTCCCAAATCATTTTATGAGACCAACATCATCCTGATACCAAAACCCGGCAGAGACTCAGCAAGAAAAGAAAGCTTCAGGCCAATATCCATGATGAGCATAGACACAAAATCTTCAATAAAATACTGGCAAACCGACTGCAACAGCACATCAAAAAGCTTATCCACCATGATCAAGTAGGCTTCATCCCGAGGATGCAAGGCTGGTTCAACATACGCAAGTCGATAAACATAATTCACCACATAAACAGAACCAAAGACAAAAACCACATGATTATCTCAATTGTTGCAGAGAAGGCCTTTGACAAAATTCAACAGCCCTTTATGCTAAAAACCCTCAATTAACTAGGTATTGATAGAACGTATCTCAAAATAATAAAAGCTATTTATGACAAACCAACAGCTAATATCATACTGAATGGGCAAAAACTGGAAGCATTCCCTTTGAAATCTGGCACTAGACAAGGATGCCCTCTCTCACCAATCCTATTCAATATAATACTGGAAGTTCTAGCCAGAGCAATCGGCAAGAAAAAGAAATAAAAGGTATTCAAATAGGAAAGGAGAAAGTCAAATTGTCTCTATTTGCAGACCATATGATTGTATACCTAGAAGACCCCATCGTCTCAGCCCAAAATCTCCTGAAACTGATAAGCAACTTCAGCAAAGTCTCGGGATACAAAATCAATGTGCAAAAATCACAAGCATTCCTATACACCAATAACAGACTTAAAGAGGGCCGAATCAAGAACAAACTGCCATTCATAATTGCTACAAAGAGAATAAAATACCTAAGAATACAACTCACAAGGAACGTAAAGGACCTCTTCAAGGAGAACTACAAACCACTGCTCAACGCAGTAAGAGAGGACACAAATAGAAGGTGAAACATTCCATGATCATGGTTAGGAAGAACCAATATCGTGAAAATGGCCATACTGCCCAAAGTAGTTTACAGATTCACCGCTATCCCCAACAAGCTACCAATGACCTTCTACACAGAACTGGAAAAAAAACCCTTAAACTTCATATGGAACCAAAAAAGAGCCCACTCAATTCTAAGCAAAAAGAACAAAGCGGGAGGCATCACACTACCAGACTTCAAACTATACTACAAGGCTACAGTAATCAAAACAGCATGGTACTGGTACCAAAACAGCATGGTACTGATACCAAAACAGATACTGGTTCCAGACCAATAGAACAGAACAGAGGCCTCGGAGGCAACACAACATATCTACAACCATCCGATCTTTGACAAACCTGACAAAAACAAGCAATGGGGAAAGGATTCCCTGTTTAATAACTGGTGTTGGGAAAACTGGCTAGCCATGTGCAGAAAGCAGAAACTGGACCCCTTCCTGACACCTTACACTAAAATTAACTCCAGATGGATTAAAAACTTAAACATAAGACCTAACACCATAAAAACCCTAGAAGAAAATCTAGGCAAAACCATTCAGGACATAGGCGTAGGCAAGGACTTCATGACCAAAACACCAAAGGCATTGGCAACAAAACCCAAAATTGACAAATGGGACCTAATCAAACTCCACAGCTTCTGCATGGCAAAAGAAACAGTCATTAGAGTGAATCGGCAACCAACAGAATGGGAAAAAATTTTTGCAGTCTACCCATCTGACAAAGGGCTGATATCCAGAATCTACAAAGAATTAAAACAGATTTACAAGAAAAAAATAAACAAGCCCATTCAAAAGTGGCCAAAAGATATGAACAGATACTTTACAAAAGAAGACATACATGAGGCCAACAGACATGAAAAAATGCTCATCGTCACTGGTCATTAGAGAAATGCAAATCAAAACTACATTGAGATACCATCTCACACCAGTTAGAATGGCGATCATTTAAAAATCTGCAGGCAACAGATGCTGGAGAGGATGTGGAGAAATAGGAACACTTTTATACTATTGGTGAGAGTGTAAATTAGTTCAACCATTGTGGATGACAGTGTGGCGATTCCTCAAGGACCTAGAAATAGAAATTCCATTTGACCCAGCAATCCCATTACTGGGTATATATCCAAAGGATTATAAATCGTTCTACTATAAGGACACATGCAAATGAATGTTCATTGCAGCACAGTTTACAATAGCAAAGACTTGGAACCAACCCAAATGCCCATCGATGATAGACTGGACAGGGAAAATGTGGCACATATACACCATGGACTATTATGCAGCCATCAGAAACGATGAGTTCATGTCCTTTGTAGGGACATGGCTGAACCTGGAAACGATCATTCTCAGCAAACTGACAGAAGAACAGAAAATCAAACACTGCATGTTCTCACTCATAGGTGGGTGTTGAACAATGAGAACACATGGACACAGGGAGAGGAGCATCACACACTGGGGTCTGTCGGGGGGAAACAGGGGAGGGAGAGCAAAGGGTGGGGAGTTGGGGAGAGATAGCATGGGGAGAAATGCCAGATATAGGTGACGGGGAGGAAGGCAGCAAATCACACTGCCATGTGTGTACCTATGCAACAATCTTGCATGTTCTTCACACGTACCCCCAAACCTAAAATGCAATAAAAAATTAAAAAATAAACCGATGAATGCAGGGAAAAAAAAAAATGAACTGTACAGGCAGGGCGAGGTGGCTCATGCCTGAAATCCTAGCACTTTAGGAGGCCAAAGCAGGAGGATCACTTGAGCTCAGAAGTTCAAGACCAACCTGGGCAACACGGTGAGACCCTGTCACTCTCTAAAAATAATAATAAGAAAAATAAACTGTTCATTTCTCATGATAAAATATCAAAGTCGCCTTCATCAACAGCCCTCCTGTTTCACCTCTTTTCTCACTGAGGGGATAAATTCTTCAAAGAGGTATCTATATTTGCCATCTTCATCTCCACACCACACATACTGTCAGGATTCATTCCTGACAATACCCCAATCTTCAGTTCAGAGTCCCTATTCTCCAAAATGGCTACCATGAAGGTCACCACTGAACTTTATTTCACTAAATCCAATTATGTCTCAGTCCTAACTTTACCTCTTAGTAGTATCTGACCTTCTGCTCACTCCCACCTCTTGAAATGCTGGCTTCTCTTCCCTGCCTCCTAGAACAGCACACACTCTGCTCTCCTCCCATGAGTCTGGCTGTTCTAGTCTGTCTCCTCTTCTGGTACACCTTCTTCTTCCTAGTCACCAAATATTTGAGTTCCTCAGACCCCAGTGTTAAGCCCTCTTCTCTTTTTGTTCCCATCTATTTCCCTGGTTGACTGTATTCACACTCTAAATCTCAATTACCTCCTATCTGTAGATGCCTCTTACATTTCTATCTCCAGCTTAGACCTCTCCTACGAGCTTCAGGCCCACAGATGAAACTGCCTGCTTGACATCTTCTCTAATTCAATGTTTGCCCCAAACCAAATTCATGATCCTTCCCCCATAAATCCTGGTCCACTTCTGGTGTTCTTCATCCCAGTGAATGGTACCAGATTCATCTAGTAGCATAGCCAGAAGCCAGGGGATCATACTAGACACTTTGTTCTCCCATTCCCATCCCCAGGACCTAGTGATTGGAACCCATACATTTCTCTCCAATTCCTCCTTCTGTCCATCTCCACAGCTACCACCTAGCCCTGGTGTATGCCTAGATTACTTCACCAGCTTCCTGCCTGGTCTCCCTCTACCTCATAAACACATTTACTCTCCACACTGATCTTCATAAAGCACTAATCTGACGTTAACCTTAAAATCTTCATGGCTTCCTTTTGTTCTTAAGAGAAGTCCAAATCATGTTTAAAATATTTTACAAGGCCTTGAATAGTCTAGCCTCTAACTCTCTCTCCCCAGCTTTCTGCACTCCAGATCATTTCTCTGGGATTTAGCGTATGGCCCGGCATAAAGCTCCCTGTATCAGACTATTTTCCCAAAAGGCTACAGCAGTATTTCTTGCCCCACATACTCTTCCAGAACCTTGTCACTCTTCATCATAAAGTGGCATTTACTTCCCCTGGATCTGAACCAGGGTGGAACTATGTATGTGCATGCCTCGGTGAACAGAATACAGCAGAAACAGACACAGCTAAGCCTGGGTCATGAAAGGCGATACAGCTTCCTCCTGGCTCTCTCTCGGGACACTCCCACCTGCAACGTGGACACCATGTCCTGAGGGAACGCAGGCTAAATGCAGAGGTCCTGTGTGGGTGTTCTAACCAACAGTCTCACTAAGGCCTCCCTGGACAGCCAGCTGCTGAAGGCGAGAGAAGAGGCCTTCAGATGAATCCAGCCTCCAGCCATCAAGTCATCCCCAGCCTTACTGTTCTAGCTGAGGTAAACTGCTATATGAATGCCTTCCCAATAGAATCTATGGGCACAATAAATGGTGGCTTTATGCCACTGTTCCTGAACTCATCTTTCTGTCCATTTTAACCTATTTAACTCCTACACATCTTTAATTCTTTCAGGGAAGCCTTTCCAGAATTTCTAAGGTAGACAAATTCCTCCAGTTAATATATACCCTTCCCATCCTCAACCTCTCCTTCACAGCACTATTTACAGTGTAATTTTACATTTATCTGTGATTTATGTTTGCCCCTCGCTAGACCAAGCTGCCTAAGGGCATGGACCCTGTCTGTTTTTGGCCACCTCTGTATCTCTAGAAGCTGGTATCCAGCATAATGTAGGTGTTTAATAAATACTGGTTTTTGGTTTTTCTTGAGACAGAGTCTTGCTCAGTCACCAGGCTGGAGTGCAGTGGCGTGACCTCAGCTCACTGCAACCTCTGCCTCCCAGGTTCAGGTAGTTCTCCTGCCTAAGCCTCCGGAGTAGCTGGGGTTACAGGCAGACACTGCCCTGCCCGGCTAATTTTTGTATTTTTAGTAGAAATGGGGTTTCACCATGTTGGCCAGGATGGTCTCAATCTCTTGACCTCATGATCCGCCTGCCTCGGCCTCCCAAAGTGCTGGGATTACAGGCATGAGCCACCATGCCCAGACACATATTGTTGAATGGAAAAATAATCCCTATAAAGCTTCAACTATTAATATGGTAACTGCTAGACTTTCCTTCAGTTCTCACCAGGTTAATTTACAATAAAGCAAACTGGACCCCAAATTGCCTAATACCTACACTAGTTTTTTTTTTTTTTTTTTTTTTAAACGACATACTCTCACAACTTACTCGATAATTTAATCATTACAAAACAAAATAATCCCATTAAAAATCATGTTTAGCCTCAATGAAGAAAAAGACCATAAACATAAAGCAGAAATAATAAAACACAGAAAAAAAAACTAATTTCAATGCCATATCAATGATATCTAAAGAAATCCAACACATTTCTTCCCCCCTACCCTTGCCAAGGTTGGTAACTGACTGAGAAAAAAATAAAACAAAAAATGGGAAGGTAATTAAGCATAGAAGACAATGTAAATTGGGGAAGGGTAGAAGGAGGGGATGATGAGTTAAGTAGGCTTAGAATCGCAATGCATGGGAAAAATTCAGTTTTCAAAGTGTAACACTTTTCCGAAATACATTTAATTCATAAGTACTATAAATAAAGAAGTTTTACTTAAAGGAACCTGATGGGACTCAAAGAGTAAAAAATTTAGGATAGTTTTAAAATTGCACACTTGTTAAATGCTTAAATTTATTACTTAGGATTAAAGGAGAATTAAGTCATATAAAAACAAAAAAATTCACCTAGCTGATTCTGAAGTGGGTACATGTCATTACTATGGCGTATCTAACATTAATTTCTATAGAGTTAACACATCAAATCATCTATAAAATCATCAAATGTACCAAGTAGCTATAAAAACTAAGAGCCTCTTTGGTGAAAGAAACAAAAGTCCTCTAGCATTATCAGTGTTAAGGACTGAATTGTGTCTGCTCCTCCAAATCCAAGTCATCTATTGAAGCCCTAACTCTTAATGTGACTATATTTGGAGATAGGGCCTTTAAGGAGATAAACAAGGTTAAATGAGGTCATAAAGGTAGGGCCCTAATCCAATACAACTGGTGTCTTTATGAAATCAGAAATCTCCCTCTTTGTCAGTACACAGAGAAAAGGCCAGGTGAGGACACAGAAAAAAGGCAGCCCAGAAGAGAATTCTAACCAGAAACCAACTCTAATTACTTCTTGATCTTGGACTTCCAGCCCCAACTGTAAGAAAGTAAGTTTCTGTAGTTTAAGCCACCCAGTCTCCAGTATTTTGTTGTGACAGCCAGTTCAGGCAGAATCTGAAGTGGGTATATTTCATTACTATGGAATATCTAGAATTAATTTCTACAGAAATTAATAAATCAAATCACATATGAAATTGTCAACTGTACCTAGCAGATATTAAATCTAGAGCAAGGGGGGAGATCCTTATTATGTGCCTCCTGATATGGTGCACCGTGAACAGCACAATTCTCACTTCTTTGATATTCCCACCAAAAATGTATAACTTGAATCTAATGATGAGAAAACCCAAAATGAAAAACCGTCTTTTTATTTTTTTTTTTTTGAGACGAAGGCTTGCTTTGTAGCCCAGGCTGGAGTGCAGTGGCACCATCTCAGCTTACTGCAGCCTCCACCTCCTCGGTTCAAGCGATTCTCATGCCCCAGCCTCCCGAGTAGCTGCGATTACAAGTGCATGCCACCATGCCCAGCTCATTTTTGTATTTTTAGTAAAGGCAGGGTTTCGCTGTGTTGGCCAGGCTGGTCTTGAACTCCTGACCACAAGTGATCTGCCCACCCTGGCCTCCCAAAGTGCTGGGATTACAGGCGTGAGCCACCATGCCTGGCCAAAAAACAGTCTAAAAATTGTCTAGCCTCTATTCTTAAAAAATGCCAGAGTCATGAAAGACAAGGAGACCAGACAAATATGACAACCAAACACAACATGGTATCCTGGACTGGATCTTGAAGCAGAAATTATTATGTGTTTTATTTTACATTTTGGCTTCAAAGGACTTAGTACTGGATCGATGTTAATTTCCTGGTTTGATAAATATCCTAAGGTTAAGGGAATATCCTCATTTTTAGGAAGTATATAAGGGTAAAGGGGCATGATATCTGTAATTCATTCTCAAACAGTTCAGGAACAACAAAACAGACACACATTTTATACACACATGTACATTATATATGCCTGTATATATAAAAACATACATACAGAGGGAGAGAAAGCAAATATGGTAAAATGTTAACATTTAAAGAACCTGAGTAAAGGTTACTTCTCTGTAAATGTAAGATGTTAATTGTAATCCCCAGGACAACCATGAAGAAAATAAAAATATATACAGTGAAAGAAACAAGAGAATTAAAATGATACACCAGAAAATATGTATTTCATATAAAAGACAAGAGTAATGGAGGGTTAGAGGATCAAAAAGATGTAGAGATTAGAAAACAAAGAGCAAAGTGGCAAAATGTAAAACCTGTCTTACCAGTAATTATATTAAATGCAAATGGACAATAATCAAAAGGCAGAGGTTGGCAGAATGGATTTTTTAAAAATATACAACTACATGCTGTCTACATCAGACACAATTTAGACAAAGATAAAAAGAGATTAAAATAAAAGGATGTAAAAGATACTATACACACGTAAGAGAGCTGGAGTGACTATATTAGACAGAATAGACACTAAGGCAAGAAATCCATTAGTAGAGACTAAGACACTTCATAATAAAAAGGTCAATACAACAGGAAGATAAAAGGATGAAAAAATAAATACCCTAAAAACAATAACCAGAGAGCTGGAGTGGCTACAATAACACTGGGGAAAAAGACACTGTGAAAAGAAGTTACCCTCTAGAGACAAGAAAGGCTGTTTTCCTTTCCATTCTTTCTTTTTTGGGCGGGGGGGGGGGGGGGGGGGGATATTACTCACCCTCTGGTGTGCGCTGTGGCCAGCCACCTAGCCAGGTAATTTGTAATACCGGGGGGGGGGGGGGGACAGGGTCTGGCTCTGTCATCCACACTGGAGTGCAGTGGCATAATCTTGGCTCACTGTAACCTCTATGTCCTGGGCTCAAACAATCCTTCCACCTTAGCCTTCCAAGTGGCTGAGATTAAAGCACATACCACATGTCTGGCTAATTTTTGCATTTTTTGTAGAGATAGGGTTTTGCCATGTTGCCCAGGCTGGTCTCGAACTCTTAAGCTCCAGCAATCTACCTACCTCAGCCTCCCAAAGTGCTGGGATTATAGGCGTGAGCCACCACACCCAGCCAGGAAAGGCTATTTTTTAATGATAAAAGGTTAATCCATCAGGAAGATATAACAATTATAAACACATATGCATCTAACAACAGAGATCTAAAACACAGGAAGCAATAACTGACAGAATTAAAGAGAGACATACACCAACAATAATAGTTGGAGACTTTAATACCTCACTTTCAATAACAGAATTAGGCAAAAGATCAACAAGGAAATAGAATACTCAAACAACACTATAAACCAACTAGACCTAAAACACATTTACAGAACCCTCCACCCAATTACAGTGTAATACAGATTCTTCTCAAGAGCACATGAAATATTCTCCAAGATAGGGCATATGTTAGGTTGCAAGCAGGCCTCAACAAATTTAAAAGAATTGAAATTATACCAAATATGTTGTCTGACTGCAATGGAATTAGAAATCAGCAGCAGAAGGAAATGTGGAAAATTCAAAAATATGTGAAAATTAAACACATTCCTTAATCACCAATGGCACAAAGAAGAAATCACAAGAGAAATGAAAAAGCCCTTTGAGATAAATGAAAATTAATATCATACAAAACTTCTGGGTATAGCAAAAGCAAT
>NW_016107478.1:505163-535868 GCF_001604975.1 Cebus imitator
AAGGAAGGAAGGAAGGAAGGAAGGAAGGAACCGTGGTAAGATAGACTACCAACAAATGTATGCTAACAAATCAGATAACCCAGGTGAAATGAACATTTCCTAGAAAAGCATAAACCATCAAAACTGACTCAAGAAGAAACAGAAAACCTGAAGAACTGTACCAAGTAAAAAGAATGACTTGTAATCAAGAACTTCCCAGAAAAGAAAGCCTAGGACCAGATGGCATCACCAGTCAATTATACAAAACGTTTAAAGAACTAACCTCAATCCTCAGTCCTCCAAAAAACAGAAAAGCAAAGAACACTTTCCAACTTTTTTATGAGGCAAGTATTACCCTGATATTAAAAATGGACAAAGAAATCTCACATCTATTAGGATGGCTATTATAAAAAATACAGAAAAATATAGAAAAATGTTGGCAAGGATGTAGGGAAACTGGAACCTTTGTACATCGCTGATGAGTGTAAAACTGTGCAGCTACAGTGAATATGGAGGTTTCTCCAAAACTTAAATGGAACTGCAATGTGATCGAGCAACTCTACTGGATATACACATTAAAAAAAAACTGAAAGAAGAGACTTGTGCAAATTTTTGTACACTCAAGTTCATAACTGCATTATTCACAATAGCCGAAAGGTAGAAGCAACCCATGTGTCCATCAACGAATGAATGGATGAACAAAATGATTATCTAGCCTTTAAGGAAAGGCATTTCTGATACATGTTACAACATGGAAGATCTTGAAGATATTATGCCAAGTTAAAAAAGCCAACCACAGGAAAAGAAGTATTATATATGATTCCATTTATATGAAAGTACCTAGAGTAGTCAAAATTCACAAAGAAAGCAGAATGGTGGTTGCCATGGGCTGGGTGCAGAGGGGAGTAGGGAGTTAGCATGTAATGGATACAGAGTTTCAGCTGGGGAAGATGAAGTAGTTCCAAAGATGGATGGGACTGATGGATGCAGAGCAATGTGAATGTACTTAATGCCATAGAACTGTACACTTAAGAATGAATAAAATGGTAAATTTTATGTTATGTATATATTATCACACTTTAAAATAATGTACAAAGATACACACACACATACACACACACCCCCCCCAAACCAATGTCCTTAGGAATAGTGACACAAAAATCCTTAACAATAAACCAGTAAACCAAATCCAGACAGATATTAAAAGTTCCTAAACCATGACCACGTGGCACTTACCTCAAAAATCAAGGTAGGTTTAGCAAACAAACAACAACAAAAAAAAACCATCAATATAATAACACTGTAGTAATGGAAAAAAGGACATTAAAAAATCACATGATGTCATCTCAAGTGACGCAGGAAAAAAATTCACAAAATGCGACATCATTCCATGATTTTAAAACAACAACAAAAACACGCAAACTAGAATAAAGGGGAACTTTCTTAACCCATTTAAAGACACCTACAAAAACACCTACAGTACACATCATATTTAACTGTGAAATACTGAGTGCTTTTCTCTAGATCAGTAATGAGACAAAGATGACTGCTCTCACACCTTCCACTCAACAATGCACTGGAGTATCTAGTCAAGGCAATTAGGCAAAGAAAAAATAAATGGCATTCAGATTTAAAAGGATGAAATAAAACTGCTATTCACTGATGTCATAATTTTGCACATAGAAAATCCTAAGTAATTCGCCAAAATAAGTACCAGAACTAATAAATGAGTTTAGCAAGGGTGCAAAATACAGTATCAATATACAAAATTCAACTGTATTTCTATACACTAACAATGGGTAATCCTAAAATAAATAATTTCATTTACAATAACATCAAAAAGATAAAATACTGAGAAAGTACAAGGCTTGTACACTAAAAACTACAAAGCATCACTGAAAGAAATTAAAAGAACTAAATAAACAAAAAGACATCCTATGTTCATGTACTGGAATTTGAAACTGTCAAGATAACAATATTCCCCAAATTGGTATACAAGTTGAACACAATCGGCATCCAAATTCCAGTTAGCTTCTTTGCAAAAAATGACAATCTAACTCCAAAATTTACAAGGAATAATCAAACAACAAAGTTCAAGAATTCACATTTCCCATTTTCAAAACTTACTACAACCAAGTTACTATAGTTCAAACTTGGTTACTACTTACTTGGCTACAAACTTACTACAACTTGGTTACTACAGCAATCAAGACAATGTGGTATTGGCATGATGAATCAATGGAATATAACTGAGATTTCATAAATAAAACCTGGTATTTATGGTCAATTAAGTTTTCAACAAGAGTGACGAGGCATAAAAGTACAGTAATGCAATGGAGGAAGGACAATTTTTTCAACAAATGGTGCTGAGACAACTGAATACACACAACAGGGTACTTTGGCCAAGATAGCCAAATAGGAACAGCTCCAGAGTGCAGTTCCCAGCGAGAGTGACGCAGAAGGCCAGTGATCTCCGCATTTCCAACTGAGGTACCACGTTCATCTCAATGGGACTGGTTGGACAGTGGGTGTAGCCCAAGGAGGGCAAGCCAAGGCACGGTGGGGCGCTGCCTCACCCGGGAAGTGCAACAGGCAGGAGGGCACTCCCTCCTACCCAACAGAGGCCATCCGGGAAGTTTCTGGCCACTCCAAACCTCCGGTTCAGATGCTGAACTTCTCCCACGGTCTTTGCAGCCCACAGACAAGGAGATTCCTGAATGCCAACAGGTGCCGTGGGTTTCCGGGGCAAATCTCGGCAGGCGACTCAGCCGGCACCGTGAGTTCCTAGCACAAATCTGAGCAGCCGTTTTGACTGGTGCCTGGAGCACCTACAAGGCTGAGTCACCCATACCCCCGAAAGAAAGGGGGCTGAAGGCAGGGAGGCAGGTGATCAGGCTTGGCGGGTCCCACTCCCACAGAGACCAGAAAACCGAGTCCCACTGGCTTAGGATTTTCGCAGCCAGCAAAGCAGTTTGAGCTTGACTCTGGACAGCTGAGCTCCCAGGAGGGAGAGGCGACGGCCAATACTGAGGCAGACCTACCCTTATCTATGTAAACAAAAGCACAAAGAAGTTTACACAGCAGCTGGAGGGAGCCTGCAGCAGCTCAACAATGCCTCTGCAGACAGACTGTGACTAGACTCCCTGATTGCTGGGCAGGGCATCTCGGAAAAAAGGAAGCAGACTGTCAGGGACTTATAAGTAAAGCCACACCTTCCTGGGACAGAGCACCTGGGAAAAGGAATGGTTTTGAGTTCCGCTGCAGCAGACTCAAACGTCCCTGCCCAGCAGCTCTGAAGCGAGCGAAGGAGCTCCAACACAGCACTAGAGCTCAGACAAGGGGACAGACTGTCTCCTCAAGTGGCTCCCTGACTCCTGTGTATCCAAAGAGTCACCTCATACAGGAGAGCTCTGACTGACATCTGGTAGGTAACCTTCTGAGACAAAGCTAACAGAGGAAGGAACAGGCAGCAATCCTTGCTGTTCTACAGCCCCCGCAGGTGATTCCCTGGCAAGCAGGGTCTGGAGTGGACCTCCAGCAATCCTGCAGCAGAGGGGCCTGGCTGTTAGAAGGAAAACTAAAAAACAGAAAGAAATAGCCTCAACATCAACAAAAAGGACATCCATTCAGAGACCCCATCTGAAAGTCACCAACTTCAAAGATGAAAGGTAGATAAATCCACAAAGATGGGAAGAAACCAGCGCAAAAAGGATGAAAATATCATAAACAGAATGCCTCTCCATCTCCAAGGGATCACAACTCCTCACCAGCAAGGGAACAAAGCTGGAGAGAGAATGAATTTGACGAATTGACAGAAGCAGGCTTCAGAAGGTGGGTAATCACAAACTCCTCTGAGCTAAGGGAACATGTTCTAACCCAATGCAAAGAAACTAAGAACCCTGAAAAAAGATTAGACGAAATGCTAACTAGAATAACCAGCTTAGAGAAGAACATAAATGACTTGATGGAGCTGAAAAACACAGCATGAGAACTTTGTGAAGCATACACAAGTTTAAATAGCCAAATCGATCAAGCAAAAGAAAGGATATCAGANAACATAAACAACCTAATGGAGCTGAAAAAACACAGCACGAGAACTTTGTAAAGCATACACAAGTTTCAATAGCCAAATCGATCAAGCAAAAGAAAGGATATCAGAGACTGAAGATCAACTCAATGAAATAAAACAAGGCAAGATGAGAGAAAACAGAGTGAAAAGAAATGAACAAAGCCTCAAAGAAATACGGGATTATGTGAAAAGACCAAATCTACGTTTGATCGGTATACCTGAATGTGATGAGGAGAATGAATTCAAGCTGGAAAACATTCTTCAGGATATCATCCAGGAGAACTTCCCCAACCTAGCAAGAAAGGTCAACATTCAAATCCAGGAAATACAGAGACCACCAAAAAGATACTCCTCAAGAAGAGCAATCCCAAGGCACATAATTGTCAGATTCACCAGGGTTGAAATGAAGGAAAAAAATACTAAGGGTAGCCAGAGAGAAAGGCAGCGTTATCCCAACGGAAGTCCATCAAACTCACAGCACATCTCTTGACAGAAATCCTACAAGCCAGAAGAGAGTGGGGACCAATATTCAATATCCTTAAACAAAAGAACTTTCAACCCAGAATTTCATATCCAGCCAAACTAAGCTTCATAAGTGAAGGAGAAATAAAATCCTTTACGGACAAGCAATTGCTGAGACATTTCATTGCCACCAGGCCTGCCTTGCAAAAGCTCCTGAAGGAAGCACTAAACATAGAAAGGAACAACCAGTGCCAGCCACTGCAAAAATGTACCAAATGGTAAAGACCATCGACACAATGAAGACACTGTTGTCAACTAATGGGTAAACAACCAGCTAGTATTAAAATGGCAGGTTCCAATTCATACATAACAATATTAATCTTAAATATAAATGGGCTAAATGCCCCAATCAGAAGACACAGACTGGAAAATTGAATAAAAAGTCAAGACCCATTGGTGTGCTGCATTCAGGAGACCCATCTCATGTTCAAAGACACACATAGACTCAAAATAAAGGGATGGAGGAAGATTTACTAAGCATGTGGAGAGCAAAAAAAAAAGCAGGGGTTGCAATCCTAGTCTCTGATAAAACGGACTTTAAACCAACAAAGATCAAAAGAGACAAAGAAGGGCATTCCATAATGGTAAAGGGATCAATGCAACAAGAAGAGCTAACTATCCTAAATATGTATGCACCCAATACAGGAGCACCCAGATACATAAAGCAAGTTCTTAATGGCCTACAAAGAGACTGAGACCCACACAGTAACAGTGGGAGACTTTAACACTCCACTGTCAATATTAGATCGAGACAGAAAATTAACAAGGATATTCAGGACTTGAACACAGATACCGAGCAAGGGGACCTAACAGACATCTACAGAACTCTCTACCCCAAATCCACAGAATATACATTCATCTCAGCACCACATCACACTTACTCTAAAATTGACCACATAATTGGAAGTAAATCACTCCTCAGCAAATGCAAAAGAATGGAAATCATAACAACGAGTCTCTAAGACCACAGTGCAATCAAATTAGAACTCAGAACTAAGAAACTCACGCAAAACTGCACAACTACATGGAAACTGAACAACCTGCTCCTGAATGACTACTAGATAATGAAATTAAGGCAGAAATAAAGACGTTCTTTGAAACCAATGAAAACAAACACACTACATACAGAAACTCTGGGACACATTTAAAGCAGTGTCTAGAGGGAAATTTATAGCATTAAATGCCCACATGAGAAGCGAGGAAAGATCTAACATCGACACACTATCATCAAAATTAAAAGAACTAGAGGAGCAAGATTAAACAAATTCAAAAGCTAGCAGAAGACAAGAAATAACTAAGATCAGAGCAGAGCTGAAGGAGATAGAGACACACAAAACACTTCAAAAAAATCAATAAATCAAGGAACTGTTGTTTTGAAAAGATCAACAAAATAGATAGACCGCTAGCCAGACTAATAAAAAGAACAGGGAGAAGAATCAAATAGCTGCAATAAAAAATGATAAAGGGATATCACCACCAATTCCCCAGAAATACAAACTACCATTAGAGATTACTACAAACAACTCTATGCACATAAACCAGTAAATCCAGAAGAAATGGATAAATTGCTGGACACTTACACCCTCCCAAGACTAAACCAGGAAGAAGTTGAATCCCTGAACAGACTAATAACAAGGTCTGAAGTTAAGCCAGCAATTAATAGCCTACCAACCAATAAAAGTCCAGGTCCAGATGAGTGTACAGCCAAATTCTACCACACATACAAAGAGGAGCTGGTACCATTCCTTCTGAAACTATTCCAACAATACAGAAAGAGGGAATCCTTCCGAACTCATTTTTTGAGACCAACATCATCCTGATACCAAAACTTGGCAGAGACCCAACTAAAAAAGAAAACTTCAGGCCAATATCCATGATGAACACTGATGTGAAAATCTTCAATAAAATACTGGCAAACCAAATGCAACAGGGCATCAAAAAGAGTATCCATCATGATCACGTAGGCTTCATCCCAGGGCAGCATGTCTGGTTCACCATATGCAAATCTATAAATATAATCCATCACATAAACAGAACCAAAGATAAAAACCACATGATTATCTCAAAAGATGCAGAGAAGGCCTTCAAAAAAATTCAACAGCCCTTTATGCTAAAAGCTCTCAATAAACTAGGTATTGATGGAATGTATCTCAAAATAAAAAAAGCTATCTACAACAAACCCACAGCCAGTATCACACTGAATGGGAAAAACTGGAAGCATTCCCTTTGAAAACTGGCACAAGACAAGGGTGCCCTCCCTCACCACGCCTATTCAACATAGTATTGGAAGTTCTAGCCATAGCAATCAGGCAAGAAAAAGAAATAAAGAGTATTCAATTAGGAAAAGAGGAAGCCAAATTGTCTCTATTTGCAGATGACATGATTGTATATTTAGAAGACCCTGTCATCTCAGCCCAAAATCTCCTTAAGCTGATAAGCAACTTCAGCAAAGTCTCAGGTTACAAAATCAACGTGTAGAAATCACAAGCATTCCTATACACCAATAACAGACTAACAGTGAGCCAAATCATGAGCAAACTCCCATTCACGATTGCTAAAAAGAGAATAAATTACTTAGGAACACAACTAACAAAGGACATGAAGCACCTCTTCAAGGAGAACTGCAAACTACTGCCCAAGGAAATAAGAGAGGACACAAACAGATGGAAAAACATTCCATGCTCATGGTTAGAAAGAATCAATATCATGAAAACGGTCATACCGCCCAAAGTAATTTATAGATTCAATGCTATTCCCATCAAGCTACCATTGACCTTCTTCACAGAACTGGAAAAAAACAACTTAAACTTCAAATGGAACCAAAAGAGAACCCACATAGCCAAGACAATCCTAAGCAAAAAGAACAAATCTGGAGGCATCACACTACCTGACTTCAAACTATACTATAAGGCTACAGTAATCAAAATAGCATGATACTGGTACCAAAACAAGAGATACAGACCAATGGAACAGAACAGAGGCCTTGGAATTAACACCACACACCTACAATCATCTGATCTTTGGCAAACTTGACAAAAACAAGCAATGGGGAAAGGATTCCCTTTTTAATAAATGGTGCTGGAAAAGCTGGCTAACTATGTGCAGAAAGCTGACACTGGACCCCTTCCTTACACCTTATACAAAAATTAACTCCAGATGGATTAAAGACTTAAACGTAAGACCTAACACCATAAAAACCCCAGAAGAAAACATAGGCAATACCATTCAGGACCTAGGCATAGGCAAGGACTTCATGACTAAAATACCAAAAGCATTGGCAACAAAAGCCAAAATAGACAAATGGGATCTAATTAAACTTAAGAGCTTCTGCACAGCAAAAGAAACAAGCATTAGAGTGAACTGGCAACCAACAGAATAGGAAAAAATTTTTGCAAGCTACACATCAGACAAAGGGCTAATATCCAGAATCTACAAAGAATTAAAGCAAATTTACAAGAAAAAAATAACCCCATCAAAAAGTGGGCAAAGGATATGAACAGGCACTTTTCAAAAGAAGATATTTATTTGGCCAACAGACATATGAAAAAATGCTCATCATCACTGGTCATTAGAGAAATGAAAATCAAAACCACACTGAGATACCACCTCATGCCAGTTAGAATGGTGATCATTAAAAAATCTGGAGACTACAGATGCTGGAGAGGATGTGGAGAAATAGGAACACTTTTACTGTGTTGGTAGGAGTATAAATTAATGCAACCATTGTGGAAGACAGTGTGGCAATTCTTCAAGGATCTAGAAATAGAAATACCATTTGACCCAGCAATCCCATTACTGGATGTATACCCAAAGGATTATAAATTGTTCTATTATAAAGACACATGCACACGTATGTTCATTGTGGCACTGTTTACAATAATAAAGACTTGGAACCCCAATCCAAATGCCCATCAAGGATAGACTGGATAAAGAAAATGTGGCACATATATATACATAATAGAATACCATGCAGCCATAAAAAAGGATGAGTTCATGTCCTTTGCAGGGACATGGATGAATCTGGAAACCATCATTCTCAGCAAACTGATACAAGAATAGAAAACCAAACACCACATGTTGTCACTCATAAGTGGGTGTTGAACAATCAGAACACATGGATACAGAGAGGGGAACATCACACACTGGGGTCTGTTGGGGTGTGGGGGGCTAGGGGAGTGACAGCAGGGGATCGGGAGGTTAGGGAGGGATAACATTAAGAGAAATACCTAATGTAGGTGACGGGGGAAATGGAGGCAGTAAACCTCTATGGCATCTGTATACCTATGTAACAATCCTTCAAGATCTGTACATGTATCCCAGAACTTAAAGTATAATAAAAAATATGTGAGAAAATTCGATGTAATAACCAAAGCAATACATAAAGCTCTACTGTATCAAAAAGAAATTAAAGAGAGAGTCAGAAAGGACATTATAATAGATAATATTGTTGTATCCATGTGAAATTTCCTAGGTTTAATAATGGTAGTGTAATAATGTAGGACAGTGTCCTTATTCACAGGACATAAATACTAATGCTAAAGTTTTTAAAGTTGAGGTGACATAATATCTGGAACTTATACAAAGATGTATGTAGATATCAAATAAAGGAGAGAGAGAGGGAGAAAGTAAATGTCACAAGACGTTAACATTTAGTAATTTAAGTGGATGTATGCAACTTTATCAACAGTCTGGCAAAAATGTATGCTTCGTAACTTTTTAATTAAGTTATGAGAAAAATAAGAAAGATTTTATATGTTTTTATTGAGTTTTGGTATTTCATGCTGTGAAGAATTCTGAGGCCAGCTCAATTTTCATTCTTTTGTGATTAACTTGTTTTTTCCCTGGATGTTTGCAGATTTTTTTTTCACTTTTCCTTGATGTAATATCATCTTGAAAAGATATGCTAGGTATAAATATTTTCACTTATTTTGCTTGAAATACTGTATTTTCAATCTGCCAACATGAATTTAAACATTAACATAAAAGAGGGCTCAGCCTGACTTCACCACTACACAATACATTCATGTGACAAAAGTATACTTGTACCATATAAATGTATACAAATAAAAAAATTAAGGGCAAATGTAAGCAAGCTTTCTTGAAAAACAAAAAAGAACTCAGAAAAATTTTCTTATGTTACATATTTAACTATTGCTTGCATTTAATTATTCTAATAAATCTCAAAGAAATGTCAAAAAGAAAAAAGAATGAAACGACCCCCACCTCAAACCACATACTAAAACTAACTCAATGTAACACAAGAGTAAATCTTCATGACCTTGGATTAGGTAATTATTTCTTGGAAAAGCAAAAGCAACAAAGGAAAAAATACATTGAACGTCATCAAAAATAAAAACTTTTGTGCAACAAAGGTCACCATTAAGAAAGTGAAAAAAGAATCTATAGAACGAGAAACAATATTTGTCAATCATAGATCTTATAAGAGATTTGCATCCAGAATACAAACAAAAAACCTCTTACAACTCAACAATAAAAAGACAAATAACCTAATAAAAATGGGCAAAAGATTTGAATAAATGTTTCTCAAAAAAAGATACAGAAGTGGTTCACAAAAAGATGCTAAGCATCCTCAGGAAAACACAAATCAAAACCACAAGATAACACTTCAGATACTAGGATGGCTAAAATTTAAAAAGATAGGAAATAAGCCAGGCACGGTGGCTCATGCCTATAACTCCAGCACCTTGGGAGTCTGCGGTGGGTGGATCGCCTGAGGTCAGGAGTTCAAGACCAGCCTGACCAACATGGTGAAACACTGCCTCTACTAAAAATACAAAAATTAGCTGGGCGTGGTGGCAGGCACCTGTAATCTCAGCTACTAGGGAGGCTGAGGTAGGAGAATCACTTGAACCTAAGAGGAGGAGGTTGCGGTGAGCCAAGATCACGCCAATGCACTCCAGCCTGGGCAACAATAGCTGAAACTCCATCAAAAAAAAAAAAAAAAAAAAGGCAGGGAATAACAAGTATTGGTGAGAATGTGAAGAAATTAGAAACTTCACACATTACTGGTTGATTATAAAACGGTGCCACCAACTTTCCAAGACAGTTTGGCAGTTCCTCAAAGGTTAGTCAGTTTCCACATGACATAATTCCATTCCTACATATATTCATAAGAGAAGTGGAAACATATGTCCATATAAAACACGTGTACACGAGTGTTCATGGCAGCGTTGTTGCTAACAGCCAAAAGGTTTGGAAATTACCCAAATGTCCATCAAAAAGAATGAATGAACAATCCATTTTCTATCCATGTGTTATATCCATACAATCAAGTATTTTTTAGCTCTAAAAATGAACAAAATACTGATAAGTTACAGTATTTTGTATAAGCATAGTGAGTTGAATGAATTTCAACAAAAATGAGTTCTGAAGTTCAGTTCTGAATGAACTCCAAAAATATATCAAGTGAAAGAAGCCAGGCACAAAAGGCCACATATTGTATGATTCTGTTTATATGAATTGTCCACAATAGGCAAATCCATAGACACAGAAAGTAGGCTGCTGATTGCCGGAGGATGGCAGGAGGAAGAAAAAGAAAGTATGAGGTTTCTTTTGGAGGTGATGAAAATATTCCCAAAATAAATGGTGGTGATGGCTGCACAACTCTGTGAATGCACACTTTAAAAGGGTGAACTTTATAGTATGTGAATTATTTCTTAATAAAGCTATTATTTAAAAGAGTTGATTTACAAAAATGAGTTCGATGATTATAGTTACTAAACAAGTATACATCTAAGAACTGCAAAACACAGAGTTGTACCTAACGATCTGCAATAAAAATTTAACACACATGGCAATTAGTTTTAAAACAGCAATTAAAAAATATTATTTAAGGCCAGGCACAGTGGCTCATTCTTGTAATCCCAGGACTTTGGGAGGCTGAGGAGGGCAGATCACTTGAGGTCATGAGTTTGAGACCAGCCTGACTAACATGGTGAAACCTCATCTCTACTGAAAATACAAAAGCTGGCTGGAGATGCTGGCAGGCATCTGTAATCCCAGCTACTCAGGAGGCTGAAGCAGGAGAATCACTCAGACCTGAGAGATGGAGGTTGTGGAGAGCCAAGATTGCGCCATTGCATTCCAGCCTGGGTGACTCAGCAAGACCCCACCTCAAAAAAAAAAAGAAAGAAAGAAAGAAAAGAAAAGACAAAAAGAAAGTATTATTTAAGACTTAACATGTGAAAAATACCGTGCTGCCTCCTAGTTAACATTCTTGGTCTTAAAAATGGAGGGAGCAGCGTGTTATACACAGGGTTAAGGAACGATACAAAGCAGCACATTTTCAGGAGGGTGCTGCCAACACAAAGAGATATGCAATCACAGAGGGGAAAAGGATAGTATAAACCAATGTGTACGTTGGTTTGGTATTTTGAGTTATGCCTTTAAGTAGAGCCTGTCCTTAGCAAAAATTACATACTGAGCAAGAGAAAACATGCAAAGCAGCTCAGCATCATCCTATGGCAAAACAGTCCTATCTCCCAATAGACATAATGTACTGGGCTTTTAATAAGATGTCTGGAATTTACTATTTTCTCATTAGATGCCAGATCCAAATGATACAAAAGTAACCAGTAATGGTCACTGATTCTAATTAAAAACATATTTATCGAGAGTGCTATGCTCCAGACAAAATGTTCAGTGCTGAGGAGAGAGATGCTGACACAATTCTTGTCTTTAAAGAACAGGATAATGTGAAAGTAGAGAAAGTGGTGGTGGGTGCCAAGCCAGCTCATGGATGTCCATGTACATACGCAGTGAGAACAAATATGTATACACAGTTGAAGAAGTTTAAAGGAAATTGTGCTCCAGAAAGAAGATTATAGATTATACTATTTTAAAACAAGTATTACTTTATTTTTCAAGTGCATTAATAAAACGTCAACACTTTTAGCCTTTTGACTACTTGAGTCAATATCTTTGCTCCTTTTTATCATATTCCATCAACTTCATTTAAAATTGAAAAATAATTTTTATAAAATATTTTACAATATTCATGTAAATCCAGCAGTTGTTAGGAGACACACAGCTCTGGCACAAAGGCAGAAGAGAAATGAGCTTGCCAACAATTATTGAATGTCACTTTTAACCTGAAAATTCTCTTTTTTTTTTTGAGACGGAATCTTGCTCTGTCTCCCAAGTTAGAGTTCAGTGGCACGATCTTGGCCCACTGCAACCTCTACCTCCTGGATTCAGCAATTCTCCTGCCTCAGTCTCCCAAGTAGCTGGGATAAACAGCGCCCACCACCGAGCCCGGCTAATTTTTTGTATTTTTTTAGTAGAGACGGGATTTCACCATCTTGGCCAGGCTGGTCTTGAACTCCTGACCTCGTGATCCACCCGCCTCAGCCTCCCAAAGTGCTGGGATTACAGGCGTGAGCCACCACACATGGCCTAAGCTGAAAAATTTCTAATAACATTAAATCTCGTGTATTAATTTGTTCAAGAAAAATGATACAGATAAACTAATGTGTTCAATTATGATTTCTAATTAGTCAGTTTAGAATTAAAATAAAAACAATATTGTTGGATACATACTAATATATCTTCAGTATTTTCGGCTACTTTCTAAATAGGTATTATTTTTACGCCCATAAATACAAATGAAAATATAAATACGTCTCTGTAACTGCCATATTACTTTATAGTGTCATAAATATGCTAAGAATTCAAATAGTTGTGATTATGCCTTCATCTGTGTGCCAAATGTTTGGACTAGTAAGATCAACATGGCACTTTTTTTTTTTTTTTGAGACAAAGTCTTGCTCTATTGCCCAGGCTAGAGTGCAGTGGCGTGGTCTCTGCTCACTACAAACTCTGCCACCCGGGTTCAAGTGATTCCCCTGTGTCAGCCTCCTGAGTAGCAGGGACTACAGGCGCATGCCACCACACCTGGCTAATTTTTTGTATTTTTAGAAGAGACAGTGTTTCACCAAGTTGGCCAGGCTGGTCTCGAACTCCTGACCTTGTGATGTGCCTTCCTCGGCCTCCCAAAGTGCTGGGATTACATGCGAGCCACCACACCTGGTCTGGCACTTTTAATTGTTGGAACTGCCATGTAATTGATAAACACTGTCACTGTATAGTATGAATCTACCGCCACACAGTTTAGCAAATACCTTTAGGTTTAAAATATAGATTATTTTGACAAAAATATCTTCTGCATGCTATCTTTCATACTAAAAATTGTAGTTAGACATGTTTGTACATATGTTGCTATCCATATCCAGAAACTTGCCTGTTTGAAAAATGCAAATGAACCAACCTAAGTACAAACAACATCTTAACTGGGAGTTAAGTACACACACACACAAAATCTACCTAATCCTTATAAATGATCTTTAAAAAATCAACATGCAAACTTTTATGTTAATAATAGAGTTTAATATTTATTGAGAAAAGTACCCTTATTTTTTTTTTTAGAGAAAATAAACTGATTACTCTTGAACACAACAAGGATACATTATTACAGTTTAAGCCTTCTTTGTTGAAAGAAGTAAAACCTACTGGGGAGGTAACTACCACCTGCTAGTTTAGAGATAAGCTCCTGTCTGCCCACTGTCTCAAAAAATACAGATAAAGAAAATTATTCAACTTAATGGATAAGATACTGCCAGTGTTGCTTAAAGTTTATTTGAATACTAAATTCAATTACTGAACTCAGCTATCAACCAGCATGTACTCAAAAGAATCTCTGTCTGATCAATATATGGAAAAATGAGGATGACAGACTGATTTCCCCATGATTATTTTAAGCAGATTTGTCTATTATTTGTTTATTACAATAAACAATTAGTAACATATACCAAGAGCTTAAGGAAAAACATGTAAACATGGCCATTTGATTCCAAGTCACTAATTTATAACAACTTTCATTAAATTTTGAGGTTTTCAGTCCTTTGGTTATTCAGGTAAAGTCAGTCCTCCACAACCATGGGTTCATCCAATTGTGGACTGAAAATATTTGGGGGAAAAAAATGAATGGTTACATTTGTGTTGAACAGATCCAGACTTTTTTTTCCTGTCATTACTCCTTAAATACATAGAAAATAATGTATTTACAATTTGCAATTTATATTACAAATAATGTACTTACATACAGTTTAACAACTATTTGCACAGCATTTTTATTGTGTTAGGTATTACGAGTAATCTAGAGATGATTTAAAGCACACATGAGGATGTGCTTAGGATACATGCAAATACTATGCCATTTAACATAAGGGATTTGAGCATTTCAGTATCTGCAGGGCAGGGTTGAGGGGGATGATCTTGGTATCCCCAAAGGGGTCCTGAAACCACTTCCCCACGGATACCAACGGAGAACTGTATTTGGAATACAGAGAAACAAGGTTTTCATAAGAAGTGGCTGTTCTATAATCCAAAGATGATATCTTACATACAGAGTATAACCTTCATTTAATATTTAAAGTTTGGGACATACAGATCATCGATTCCTGGATCCAAAAAGTAGGTAACTGCTCCAGTCCCAATTTCCTTAAGGCATCTCCAGTGACTGGAGTTATGCTGGACCCTCACTTTTCGCAGCCAGCAGGAAGGAGAGATATGGTAAAGGGGATTGAGAGCAATATGAGTGAGCAGCAAAGGAGAACTAATACATCTACTGAGGAACTAGCTGCTACATGTCAGGAACAGCACTAGTAACTATGGAAAGTGTACATATAATTTAATTTTTCACAAACCTTAGGATGTAAGAGCATCCTCATTTTTTACATAAGCAATCAAACTGAGGCTCAGATAAGGCAAAGTTACTCACCTAAAGTCACATTTCTTATGATCACTTGCCTAACACCAACAGTCAATGTGTTCAGACTGGAATAAAAATTTAAATCAAGCCTTCCCCAAATCTCATGCTCTAGATTAAGCACACTTGAAAGTATTCCAATTCCTCCTAAAACTGGTAGCATGGCATGGCCTCGAAAAACACCAATGCAGAATGGAGGCAAAATGCTTTTACAAGAAACAAACAGAATTTATATAATGGACCCCAAGCCAAGGATTGGGAAGGTGAGAAAGGATTATCCAGTAAAACTTATTTTCTTCCAAAGCACTCATATTTTTTAATCCATTAAAACTTAATCTAAAGCTCTAAAGAGCTATCTAGCATAAGCAATCAACTTTCATTCTTAATTTTGCTGAAATTTCCTTTACTAAGTATTCCCTCCTAACAGATCTAATTTGAATCTTTCACTACCATTTGCTGGCTGTGTCACCCTGAATAAGCTTCTTAATCTATTTTCCTTTGTTTTCCTCAATGAGGAAAAGAGAGCATGGTGCCTGATTTGCATGATTCCTACACAGTTGAGGGATAATACACTACAGGGCCAGCTACAACACACAGCAACATGAGAAATGTGGCCCAGGCTGGGAGCGGTGTGTGCATGCCTATAATCCCAGCGCTTTGGGAGGTTAATGTGGGTGATCACTTGATCCTAGAAGGTTGAGGCTGCAGTGAGCCACGTTCACGTCACTGTACTCCAGGCTGGGCAACAGAGGAAGACCCTGTCTCAAAAAAAAAGAAAAAAGAAACAGTAGCCTAGGCTGTTCCTCAGGCTTCAGATGAGTCTTTCTTTCTCCCTGTCTCTCTCTGCTAAACTCTAACCTTGGTGCTCTCAGGGTACTCCAGATTTACCATATCCACAAAGAACTCAGTGTTGTGACTCCAATCTTTTACTTCTCTAATGTTCCTAATGTCTGGAACTCTGTAATCTTTCCCACCAGCTGGTCATCACACCACAATGATTCTACCTCATAAATTTCTTCTGAATAGTCTGTCCCAGGCAAGCCTGCTTACTTGAGGTCTCTGTTGTGTGTTGCTTGGACTGGGGCAATTTGTAACTTCTACCAGTCCATATACCACTCCTGTGCCTCCTCCAAAGGGCCACCAGAATGAACTTCCTTAAAACAAAACAAAACAGAAACCCCAACCCCAACCCCAACCCAAACCAAAAAAAAGGAACCTGAACCCGTCGCTCAGTAGCTCAGAAGGCTCCCTTTGCTCCCAGCCGCCTAAAGGTGCCTAGAAAGTAAAAGCAAGCTTCTCGTGTTGGCAGGCAAAGTTCTTCATCCTCTGACTACAACCCATCACAATACATGGTTTGCCACTTGTCAAACCTTCTGCTGGAGCTACTACACACAAGGCCCTGTCATGGAACCATGCATAGCTGTAAGCTGTTCTCTCTGCCTAGATTGCTCTTTCTCAGCCTGGTAAATTCCTACTTCTTCAAAGCCAGTTGAAGCATCATCTCTCCAACAAAATTTTCAAGGGTCGATGATTCCTCCATCAAAGGAAGGTATTCTGTCTTCTATTTTTATAGAGAATTCTCATTCGGTATCTTCAAGAGGCTATGAATACATCTATGAATAAGACAAACATATTCTGCCACTGAATCTTGGAAATATTCTTTCAGGGAAAAAGACAAATAAGAAATTACAACTTCTTGTTAGAAGTGCTATTGTAACAGAGTATTATGAAAGTACATAAGGAGGCCCGTTCAGCCTTTAAAAAGAAGGAAATCTTGCTACATACTACAACATGAACAAACCTTGAGGACATCATGCTTAGTGATATAAGGCAGTCACAAAGGCAAATATTGTACAGTTCCACTTATATGAGGTATCTGAACGAATGAAACTCAGAGACAAAGTAGAGTGGCAGGTGCCAGGGGCTGGGGGTAGGGGAAAGCAAAGGTTGTTGTTTAACAGGTACAGAGTGTCAGATTTGCAAGATGAAAAATTTCTGGAGATCTGTTTCACAACAATGTGAATATACTTAACACTACTAAACTGTATGCTTATAAAAAGATGATAAATTTTGTTATGTGATTTTTACCACAATTCAAAATCATAGTCAAAGATAGTCTACTAAATGAAATAATACTTAAGCTGAGACCTAAGTAAATATCGACGTTCTTCACCACAGCCTCATATACATAGTTAATTCTCAGGGCTCACCTTGCCTGACCCATCAGCAACATTTAACACAGCGGATCGATCCCTCTTCCTGGAAACACCTCTTTCACTTCGTTTCCAGGACACAGGTCTCACTTGGTTCCTCACCTCACCAGCCACTCCTCAGTCTCCTTTGCTGGTTCTGCCTGACCATCCCAGTCTCTAAATATTGGAGCACCTTCAAGCTCAGTCCTCAGACTTCCTCTATATCTATAGGCACCCCCTTGGTGACCTCAGTGAGTTGAATCTAACGCAGTGTTTTCTACATGATTTTCATTATCATTATTCCAAGGAGACCTTTAGACATCTTCTTTTTAACCATCCTGTCCCCCACAAAATTAAATACTAAGGAAAGACTGTGTTGGGTAGGATTGCGTTTTGGTGAGATCCACTGTAATATCTAAGATTTTTTTCCATCTCCCTTAAGAACCAATTTCTGATCCCCATAGAGTTCTATTACTCCTGTTAAGGACAGTTTAATGGTTTAAGTACTATCACTACATTGAAGACTCACATTTTGGCTCCAGTACAGACCTCTTCTCTGAACTCCAGGCATATATCCAACTTCCTTTCTGACAACTTCACTAGGGTGTTTCATAGGCATCTGAAATTAACCTGTTCAAAAACAAACCCCTGATCTTTTTCACCAGATCATAGTATCTCCCTGTTTAAAACCTTCGATGCCTTCCATCCTATTCTGACAAAAAGCTACTGTGACAGTTGCCTGCAAGGCCCTGATGGGGAGCTGACCTCTGCCCATCTTCTGAGTTCCAGCCATACTGGCCTCCCTGCTGCTCCTTCAACATGCCAGCCCTGCTGCTACCCAGCGTTTTTGCATTAGGTGTTCCTTCTACTTAAAGCAGGAGTTGGCAAAGTACAGCCCACCGCCTGTTTCTGTATTTACTGAAAACACAGTCCTACTTATTTGCTTACCTATAGTCTATAGTTGCTTTCATACCACAATAGCTGAGTAGCTTCAACAGAGACTATGTAACCCACTAAGCCTAAAGTATTTACTCTACACCCTTTACAGAAAACATTTGCCCACCCCTTAGAGAGCTCTTCCCTCTGATAACTGCAGTCTGCTTCACCTTCTTCAGGTCTTTGCTCAAATATGATCTGCTCTGTGAAGGCTTCCTTGAATAATCTACTCAAAAAGCAGTGCTTGTCACACCCCTTCCCCACTGCTGTGCAGCATGATCTCTCTCCTGTGCCGCTTTATTTTTTTCCACAGCACTTATCATCATCTGACATTCTACATTTCACTTATCTTGTTTGTTGTCTGTCTCCCTCACTAGGATATAAGCTCCAACCGGGCAGAATTGTTTTGTTTCTTCCATTATCTGTAACAGTCCCTAAGACAGAGTGGGCTCAACAGATATTTGGTGGATGAATGAGTGAATGTTAAGACTTAATATATGCTTGTGAAATGAAAGAAGGGAAACAGATCCTGAGCACTGAGAACTGTATGTGTGTTCAGGCATGAAAGAGAAAGTATGGCACATTTAAAGCACTACCTTCATAACATCAAATGCTGAGCTGTAGTAAACTTCACCTTTTTAAGGTTTGGCTCCCCAGTAAGAGTGTGTTACTCAGTGGAGCTCTATCTAATTCTCTGCTCTATCTCCAGTTTCTATCCGATACCTAAATCACCTGTACAACATCCTCAACAATATCCCAGAACCTCTGCCTACATGTATTCAGTGACGAGGCGCTTAGATCATTTTGAGATTACCTGTTCCTGTTTTCCCTGTTTAACTGAAATCTATCTCTACATAACTTTGACTAATATCTTACCTGACCACAATTAGATGGGGTGTTATTTTCTGGGAAACTTCATTTTCTCACTTGTGAAAAGAAAATGTTATGTGCTTTGCTCATTATTTTAACTACAAAGGGTTTCTGTAAGTACCAAATAATGTATGAGCAATTATGGTTACCTAAACTGCTCTTAAAAATGCAATCTGCACAAATTTTTACTTATAAGAATAAAATTCCACTGAAAACACATTTATATTTCTTTTCTTTTCAAAAATATTAAAAATAATTGTTTGGTTTTTAATAAAGACAAGATCTCTCTCTGTTGCCCAGGCTGGTCTCAAATGCCTCACTTCAAGCAATCCTCCTACCCTGGCCTTCCAACATGCTGGGATTACAGGCATGAGCCACCATGCCAAGTATACATTTCTTATTTTGGAAAGACACTCCATTTTCTTTCAAGCAGTATGTTCTAATTTGCCTAAGTCCTTATAGTCATAAAATAATTCATTAGGCTTAACAAAAAATGAATATGGGGAGGATGAAGGCGTCAAGAATGAAAGGAAAAGAAAGCAAAGCATTTCAGTTCTTGAGTGTAGAAAAAATACAGAATTGAGTGTCAAGAAACATGGTTTTAAGTCCCACCATTAGCTGTGTGATTTTAGACAGAGTTTCTTAACCTTGGTTCTACTGACATTTTGGGCTGGGCAATTCTGCTCTGTGCACTGTAAGATGTTTAGTGGCATCCCTGGCCAGTAGCACCTCCACGAAAACATCTCCAGACATACCTAATGTCCCCGGGGTGGGATGACAAATAATCCCTCGTTGGTTAAGACTTGATATCTTCATACCTCAGTTTCATCTACAAAATGAAAATATTTACCTACAGATCCAAGATCTCTTCTGGATCTAAAAATACTAAAACTCTACTATAAATCAAAATATAGGTTGTTGACAAATGCAGTCTTACTAACAGGGAACAAATTATGTAATGAAAGAAGGTAAATATTTTTGTTCAGTGTGCCTTAATAAATAGTAAAACATCCTTGGGTATTTAAAATGATTCAATCATAAAATCTTTTAAAAATAAGAGATTTGAATTAGACATTTCACAAGTGTCAGTATAAAAAGATGAAAAGACCATTCTAGAATCTGGATTAAAAGAACATGATAAGCAGGCCAGGGATGGTGGCTCACACCTGTAATCCCAGTACTCTAAGAGGACTAGGCAGGTGGATCACTTGAGGCCAGGAGTCTGAGACCAGCTTGGCCAACAGGCAAAATCCTGTCTCTACTAAAAATACAAAAACTAGCCAGGCATGGGGGTGGGCACATGTAATCCCAGCTACTTGGAAGGCTCAGGCATGAGAATCACTTGATCCTGGGAGGCGGAGGTTGCAGTGAGCCAAGACTGCGCCAATGCACTTTAGCTTGGTCGAAAGAGCAAGATTAAGAATCCCAAAAAAAAAAAAAAAAAAAAAAAAGAATATGATTAAAAGATGTAATAGATACTCTTTGATTCAATCCTAGATGATGATTTTTATAAAAGCCTATAGAGGATATTTTTAGTATAAGTGGAGAATTTGAATATGAACTAAATAATAGACAATATTATTAATGTTAAATTCATTTGGTAGAATAACGGCACTGCAGTTCTGTAGAAGGATGTCTTTGTCCTTAGGAGATTCATACTAAAGTACTTAGGAGTCAGATGTCCTGACATTTGAAACTTATTTTTCAAATAGTTCAGAAAAAGTGCGTGTGTGTGTGTGTGTGTGTGTGTGTGTGTGTGTGTGTGAGAGAGAGAGAGAGAGAGAAAGAGAGGAGCTAAAGCAAATGCGACGAAATGTTTGCAAATACTGAATTTTGAATACTGAAAAGATGAAGGGTATGCAAGTGTTCACTGTATTGTTCTTTCAACTTCTGTAGACTGTAAACGGTTCAACATAAAAGCTTGGGAAAAATACATTTAGTATTGTATCAGTCCACTTTCACGCAGCTGATGAAGACACACCCGAGACTAGGCTCTTTACAAAAGAAAGGGGTTTAACTGGATTTAAAGTTCCAGGTGGCTGGAGAAGCCACACAATCATGGTGGAAGGCAAGGAACAGCAAGTCATGTCTTACATGGATGGCAGCAGGCAGAGAGAGAATGAGGAAGATGCAAAAGCAGAAATCCCTGATAAAACCATCAGATCTCGTGAGACTTATTCACTACCATGAGAACAGTATGGGGGAAACTGCCCCCATGAATCAATTACCTCTCACTGGGTCCCTTGCACAACATGTGGATGTGGGAATTATGGGAGTATAATTCAATATGAGACGTGGGTGAGGACACAGAGCCAAACCATATCAAATGTCAAATCAAATTATACCCAGTTTAAATTGTAGCAGACCATTTTCTAATATTTTACTAAGTACTTTTCCACAAAATTCCTCACTCTGTCAGAAGTTCCTAGGATAATTGGAGGTCCTTATGGGGATAAGCTATATTGAAAAAGCAATCCAAGTAACTCTGATCTGATGTTGGCCATCCCTAGCAACTCTTTATAACCACTGGAATAGGTTATGAATCCCTTAAAAGCAGAGGCTGTATCTTAGCTCTCGGAAGCCAGAAGAGAGCCAAAGACACTGAAGATTCCTCAGTGTTGAACAAATGGTTACCATACTATTGTTTCTTTCCTCCTCCTACAAATGGTTACCATACTACTGTTTCTTTCCTCCTTCTACTCTCCCTCCACATGCCTTTTTTTTTTTAATTTTGGGAGGAGAAAAGAGAAAAAATGAACAGTGTCTCAACAGCTTTACTTCAAAATAAACTCATTTGGATTAATAGTATCATCGTTAATTATTACAGAAATAAATGAAACAAACAAATGTGACAACTTGAAACAAAATCAACACTAAAAGTCAGTTTTCTGCTTTGACTATACTGTGACATGTTTTCTCTTTTCTCTCTTTCCTCTCTAGAAATGACAATCTCTGCAAATAATCTTCTCCATACTAAAGTAGAGCTCACCTAAGTGATGTAACAAAACCATATAAAAACAGGCTGACAAACAGTCCTTCCTACTAAAGGTTTAAAAAGGGTTTGTTTAACATCTACTATGTTCTTTTCTTGTGTGCAATATTTTTCTATGTGAGCTAGAGAAAAAACATAAAGCAAAGGAAGTGGTACAGAATACCAAAGTTCAAATTTAACGTGTTATATCCAAAAATTGTATACATTATAAAGACACCGGCAACAGCTCAAAAAAAGTTCCTTCCTACCAACTGTAATACAAGGTAAACACGATGACAGAAATCTGTTAAAAGACTGCAGAAAAAAAATTATGCTACTTTTAAGCTATGGTGTAGGGTACTTTAGACAAAGGTAGCTTTAAGAGACTATTTGACAAGAATGAATGGGGAAAATGTGTTCCAAAATGGTGATGCAAATAAATATTTTCCAGATCAGATTCTCTGGTTTAGTTTATTATCTCCTGTGTCAACTGTTTTCCTGAAGATTTCAGGAAATACAGAAAATCTGACCCTGCTCTCAGAAGACTCAATTTAGGCCTGGGTATGGTGGCTCACACCTGTAATCCCAGCACTTTGGGAGGCCAAGGCAGGTGGACCACAAGGTCAGGAGTTAGAGACCAGCCTGGCCAAGATAGTGAAACCCTGTCTCTACTAAAAATATAAAAATTAGCTGGGTGTGATGGTGGTCACCTGTAATCCCAGCTACTTGGGAGGCTGAGGCAGGAGGATCACTTGAACCTGAGACGCAGAGGTTGCAGTGAGCCAAGATAACACCACTGCACTATAGCCTGGGAGACAGAGCAAGACTCTTTCTCAAAAAACTAAGAAAAAAGAGAGTCAATTTCATAAGGGTGACAAAGGAACAATGCCAATACAATGGGATGTGACAGAGGTATGCAAGGGTTTCTATTAAAACTCAAGAAGGGACGTTTAGGAGGAAGGGAAGAAAGACTGAAAGGAAGTATAAAGGAAGGCATCAAGTTCTAACAAAACCATTAGCAAGAGCGATTAACAGTACAGCTGGTACGTGAGCATTCGGAGTCTCTTGGGACTTGCTGGACTGAAGGAAGGAGGATGTTCCTACCTTATCTCTGCCAGCTGCAAGGCTGTGTTAAATGTTTTGTAGAGAAAGGATCAAGTGCAAGGATCAAATTGATACCACACACATAGTGCTTTGGCACAGCCAAATATGGCAAGAGGAGAGAGAGAGAGGAGGACATGCCAGGCAGGAGGAAACAAATGTGCACAAGCAAGGAGTCGTAAGAGGATCTGGCATATTTTAAAACTGACTTCCTCTTTAAGTATCCTCTAAGAGCTCATCAATATTCACTGTTTAATTTTTGTATTCACTAAAATATATAACCTATGGCAAATGTTATATTTTCAGTATATTAACACCATTCCAAGGTATATTTCAAAATGTTTAACTTCAGACGAGCACAGTGGTTCATACCTGTAATCCCCGCACTTTGGGAGGCCGAGGCAGGTGGATCACCTGAGGTCAGGGGTTCAAAACCAGACTGGCCAACATGGTGAAACCCCGTCTCTACTAAAAATACAGTTAGCTGGGCGTGGTGGTGCATACCTGTAATCCCAGCTACTTGTAAGGCTGAGGCAGGAGAATCGCTTGAACCTGGAAGGCAGAGGTTGCAGGGAGCGGGGCTCATGCCACTGCACTTCAGCTTAGGCAACAAGAGCGAAACTCTGTCTCAAAAAACGACGACAACAACAACAAAAACCAAAATGTTTAACTTCAAGCCTGCAAGTATATAATACATCCCAGTAGATACTTGTAATCATTACTGTTTGATACATAGAGAACAAAAAGGCTATTTTAAGAAACTAAACAACACACATCTGAAACAGAAGATGATTAAATTAGGTAGTACACTGTTTCAAGCGATTTGTATACAAACTTTTTTTTTTTTGAGTCACAGTCTCACTCTGTCACCCAGGCTGCAGTGCAGTGGTGCGATCTCGGCTCACTGCAAACTCCACCTCCCAGGTTCAAGTGATTCTCCTGCCTCAGCCTCCTGAGGCACTGGGTCTACAGGCACCCGCCACCATGCACAGCTAATTTTTGTATTTTTAGTAGAGATGGGGTTTCACCATGTTGGTCAGGCTGGTCTCAAACTCCTGACCTCAGGTGATCCACCTACCTCGGCCTCCCAAAGTACTGTGATTACAGGTGTGAGCCACCACACCCGGCCTGTATAGCGACTCTTAAAGCTTATTTTTAAAATATTCCATACCATGTGCAAATATGGATAGATTCAGGCAGGGGATCACTTATACAAGGATGCTAAGTCAAGGGACCCATACAGCACCTTCACAAGTGATAGCAATTCCTCAATCTTCCTTTCCTCAACTCCCACCATCTTCATAAACTTATGAATAACTGAAGTTAAAAAGTACCTAATGAGAAAGCAAGCTAAAACTATAGAATAAACATCTTAGAGGGTGAGTACAATAAGACATTTTAAGTGAGAGAGATCACATTCATAAAACTTTTACTACAGTATATTGTTGTAATTGTTCTATTTATTAGTTCTGGTTGTTAATCTCTTACTGTGCCCAATTTATAAATTAAACTTTATCATAGGTATGTATGTATAAGAAAAAACAATATACATAGGGTTCAGTACTACCTGTGGTTTTCTGAACCCTCAAGGGTTCTCGGAATACATCCCCCACAGATAAGGGGAGACACTAGTGTATATCTAACAAAGGAAATGTGATGATTAAATAGAGACAGTTTATGAGGAAGGATATGTTAAAGATAACCTACAGTCAAAGACTTCCTCACGTCAGAAGAACATTATGGTAAAGTAAACAAAGTATATCTCAAGAGGCAGAAGGCTAGGCTCCTTTTCTGACTCTGCTGAGACAAGAGTCAAGGTCTTCCTCTCTAAGCTGACAAGACTTACCACCACCAGATCTCCATGATCCCAGCTCTGAAACAAATCATCAATTTTAAATCTTAAAGCTTCAACTTTTAGTTTTGCCTACTGGAATAAGGAGAGGGAAAGGCAGGAAATGGTTCCACAGATAATTTTGCTGTTTTATAAAGTATACCTTGCTAAATAATCTTAGTATTTCTCTTCCATATTATAGTCACTATGAACAGGGAGAATACAGGGTAACTGCATCATTTCTAATCTTGATTCTCTTTAATAAATGCTTAAAATTCCTTTACCACAGACATGTTCTATACCTCAACCATAAAAAGCTCTAGTAATAGAAAGCAAAAATAACTTGCTTGTTATTCTCTAAAGATGTCAGTATATCTGCACATACACCATGAACCAATTGTTTTAATGATATAAATCATATATTTTTGGCTGATATAATTCAACACTGAGAGTCTGGTTGCTCAACGGACACCTGATATTTTCTCAAAGCTAAATACATTACATACATGTGTGTGCACGTGCACATATAAAATATTTTAGCTGTTAACCAGGGAATTATAGGATGATCTGCTGCTACTCCAACTCACCAAAATATTTCAAAACGAAGTAGACATCATGAGAAGTGATTACTAAAAGAAAATTCATTAACATTTTCCAAGTTTTAGCACAGTCTAGTCCAATATAAAACTGACCACAGGTCGGGCCCGGGGGCTCACGCCTGTTATCCCAGCACTTTGGGAGGCTGAGGCAGGTAGATCACCTGAAGCTGGGAGATGGAGACCAGCCTGACCAACATGGAGAAACTCCATTTCTACTTAAAACAGAAAACTAGCCAGGCGTGGTGGTGCACGCCTGTAATCCCAGCTACTTGGGAGGCTGAGGCAGGATAATCACTTGAGCCCGGGAGGCGGAGGTTGCGGTGAGGCAAGATCACACCACTGCACTCCAGACTGGGCAACGAAAGTGAAACTCTGTCTCAAAAAAAAAAAAATAAATAAAATAAAACTGACCACAAATGCAAAACACTCATAATAAACTAAGCAGTCCTAATGTTATTAATGCCAGATAGGTTTTTATTTACAAATATGGCTATTTCCACCATAATTCAGTTTTTCTAAAATTACCAAGTTTCTCTAAAGTAATTTTTTTGAGTCAACAATCATTAAGAGATTTTTAGCCTACAATAAGACCAGTTCCTAAAGCCGTTTCTCTTTTATGGAAAAACAGATACATTTACTCTTTTAGGATAAAAAGTAATGCCATTTTATTAAAGTAATTAACATCACTCTTTAAAAGATACTGGTTGAAAGAATCATCAATCTACTAATATTAAACATCTAACAGGAAAATAAATACAAAATCTGTATATTCTATGACACTAAAGAAATACTCCTTGAAAAAATATCATTTGGTTTCTTGGCAATGGGTACCACTACGGATTAAATCACATCACAAAAAATTCTTGAGGGACTATCCAAATGCTTTTGGATCTAAGCTTTCATATTTAACTCACAACTTTTTGAGGCCTCTCTCTAGTTTCTGAAATCAAATATTAAGATTTATTAGACTTAGGAAATCAACTAGGCTTGAAATTATAATAGAGAAGAAATATGTCTGATTTTTCACCATTGTATTTATTTCTAACATCTAGCTCAGTGCCTAGCACACAATAGGTTCTCAATAAAAATTTCCTGGTTATTTTGTTAAACTGGGTCATAGCTGTTTTGCTACTCTGACATTTTCGGTATAATGCCTATTCTAACCATCTGAATTTGATCTAAACCATTATTTAAATCCAGTTTTTATTCTGAGAACTCTTTATTTTCTACTTAATAAAAACAACAGAAATAGCAGTCCAACCTTCTTAAGAATGTGCAAATAGACATGAGAGTACATTAAAGTATATAAATGACAGAAAGTTAAGTAACAGATGAGACTGTGAGCAGAACCACAATGAGCCCCACAATGAGTAATACTGCCACAGGTCACAGGAACAGTGGTCAATAGGGAAGGATACATCAGCCAAGTATGTGTTTCTATCCCATCCCTTTGGCCAAAACAGGGGCTCTAAACACAGCTGTTTTTAAAATACAGTCATCACAGAACCTTGAAAGTCTTCAAATCTGGCAGATAATCTAAAGGTCAATCAAAATACACATGGGAGTCATATATAACAATGTCCTAAAAACAATTAGCAAGGCAAAATGCTGTGAGATATGGGGGCAGGACATGGGGAGCATGAAGAAAACAACAGAAAGGGCAGGAAAGGCAACTAAATAGAAGCCATTAAAGCTTAAACTGTGACTCAAATACAAAAAGTCCTGCTGAACTGCATCTTCTGAGCCAGTTTTCTTCAAGTTAGAAATAACTATATAACATAATAGTCAAATGTGAATTCTAGATTTTAAAAAACAGCTCCCAATGATGTGCTAGGAAGCAGTATACTTTTTTCCATATTTCAATTAGATAAAAAGCAAATTAAATCTTTTTATATTTCATTTTCCTCAATAACCAAGTTTTTGAATAACTTTAGAGTCTGCAAAATTTTCCTAAGAATTATGCCATACTTTAATCTTTTTAACTACTCTCATTTAAACACAGTTTGGTTTGCTTTTAACTTTAATGAAGTTTATATATATTTTAAAACCTCATTAAAGAAAAATTCTAAAACTCAGAAAAATAGGGAAAGAATAGCCCCATCACCCCAAAATAACAGTATTAATGTTTTAGTACAAACTTATTTTCCAAATTAAGTATGCATATTTACATGTATACATGAGAGGCCTCATAGCTTTTCTCAAAGGAGTCAATGAATGAAAAAATTAACATTTTGGATCTAGTCTAAGACGCCCAGTTTATAGAGGAGAAAATGAAGTTTCAGAAAGGCAAAATGACTTGCCAAATAATAGCAAGCAACAGAACCCCGAACAGAAAAGTAGTCCCCCAAATCCCTAGCTGAATACTTTCAAATACCATGAGACTTTTTATTTTATTTCATTTAAGATTTTCTTTCTATCCAACCACTTAGTTATCTCTCTATCCAATTAATTATCATAAGCCCAGAAGTACTAAGGACACAGAGATAAAAATAGTCCTGCTCAATGCCTAATGGGAATTATCAATACACACTTGCAAACACAGAAAATTTTCTAACTGAAACGTTTTACTTGATGTTCATGCAAAACGCAGTGGAAGGATGTAGTGTTGTAAGACAAGTGTTCCTCATAGAGAAGTGGCAACTGAGCTAACCTTGAAGAATGACTTAGTGTTAGGCAGAAGAGATATCGGGGAGTAGGAATGAGAATGGGGAAACAGCACGAGAGAAAGAGCTTCGAACAGGAAGGCAGGAGATAAGACCAGATAGGTAAGTCTGGAGACCTCAAAAGAAAAGAAATTTAGGTTTTACCTATACGAGATGAGGAACCACAAAACCATTTTACCAAGATTATTCCACAGTTAAAATTTACATTTTAGAGAGATCTTCTTGTGCCAGCAAATGGCAGAGAAAAACAAAAAAAAAAAAAAAAAAATGGGGGGGGGGCATGAGGCAAAATAGAGTAGTAAAAGTGAGGATAGAGGGAAGGGGCATGAAAGATATTTAGGATTAGAATTAATAGGTTATTCCATAAAAAAGAGAGCAAGGAGTCTAAAATAACACACACGATTAATAACAGTGTGACTATTCACACGGTGCCTTCATATTTTCCAGGACCTGAAATACATCATAAATTGCTGCCAAGGCCGGGCATGGTGGCTCACATCTGTAATCCCAGCACTTGGGGAGGGTGAGGCAGGTAGATCGCCTGAGCTCAGAAGTTCAAGACCAGCCTGAGCAACATGGCAAAACCCTGTATCTACAAAAAAACAAACAAACAAATAAAAAACTTGGCCAAGTGTGGTGGTACACACCTGTGGTCCCAGCTACTTCAGAGGCTGAGGTGGGGACGATCACTTGAGCCTAGGAGGCAGGGGCTACAGTGAGCTAAAATTGCCTCACTGCACTGCAGCCTGGGTGCCAGAGTGAGACCCTGTCCCAAAAAATAAAACAAAATAACAAATTGTTGCCAAAATGCTTCATACTATAGATCACCAACTACGGTTCTCAAAAAGCAATTTAATGTTCAACCAAAATTAACAACATAGAAGAAATGGAAAGGGAAAAAAAAAGGAAATGCTGACCTGTTTATGAAAAGCTGGATTGTAACAGCACATGAAGCAGAAATGTAAAAAGTCTTGGATTTGAATCTGTGACCAACAAATCTTTCTCAAAAAGATTTTAATTTCAGAAACAATTTTGGAAACCTACTGACACAGGAGGTGAGTGCAGTTAGCTCTCTGTATCCATGGGTTTCATGTCTGCAGATTCAACCAACTGCAAATCAAAATTATTTAGAGAAAAAAATTGAATACAACAATAAAAAATACAAACAAGAAATAATATGATGTAATAACTGTTTACACAGCATTTCCACTGTACTAGGTATTACAAGTAATCTAGAGATGACTTAAAAGTCTACAGGAGGATATGCATAGGTTAGATGCAAACACTAGGGACTTGAGCATGGCGGGCAGGGTGGCATCCTGGAACCAGCCCCCTATGAGTACCAAGGGATGATTATATCGTGTGGCTTAGTAAGTAACGGTTTTATAAAATATTCTTGATATAAACTTAAGTGAAAGTATAATAATGTCAAGTGAATTTCACAATAGAAATAACTGGCTTGATGCTAGGAAAGCAAATTGTATGCTGGAACAACTACTTGTTAGTGTTTATCTTTAGAAGTGGGAAGCCTTTGGTGAGTACCTAAAGTATTACTTATTTTTTAAGAGAACAATCACATCTTCAACTCAGCCCTTGAAAAAGACTCCACAGACTGTTGCATAATGGCTGAAACATTTTAATTTCTGGAAAGACTGTAGGAATACAATTTAAACCTACTTGTGTTAGCTCTTCAGGGAAAATAAAAACAAATCAAATCTACCATTCTATGTTCCATTAACTAGCTAAAGTTATCACCTCTAAAACAATGGATTCTACTTCTCACACATAACACACATAAAGAAATAAAAAATGGAAGCTATCAATGGTGGGAGCAAGATTTCTCAGCAGTGGACAGACAAGTGACTCTGCAAACATACCATGAAAATAAAATGGTTAAAATACTTTGCCAAAAACTCACCACAGAGATTACTGACAAAAAACAATAATGCTGGCCAGGTGTAGTGGCTCACACCTGTAATCCCAGCACTTTGGGAGGCTGAGGTAGGTGGATCACTTGAGGTCAGGAGTTCGAGACCAGCCTGGTCAACCTGGCGAAACCCCATCTCTACTAAAAATACAAAAATTAGCTGGGCATTGTGGCAGGTGCCTGTAATCCCAGCTACTCAGGAGGCTCAGGCAGGAGAATCGCTAGAAACTGGAAGGCAGAGGTTGCAGTGAGCCGAGAT
>NW_016107478.1:535886-563067 GCF_001604975.1 Cebus imitator
AAAAAAAAAAAAAAAAAAAAAAAAAAAAAAAAAAAAAAAAAAAAAAAAAAAAAAAAAAAAAAAAAAACCATTAATGTTACCTACTACCAATATGAGTTTAAGAAAAATTTTTATGCCAGCTGTGACTAAAAAATATAACACTAAAAAATTCCTGATAATGATAAATACAAGCTTAAAAAAGGAAATAAAACTCCCAAGAAAAAAAGGGAGAAAAAAAAATTTACCCTTTTGAAAATGAAGCACAATTCTCTTAGTAGTACCTCTGCAATCTAGTATCATGACTCAAATGTCCTCAAATCTCAATCCTCCAGGTGTCAGAGGCCTACTTCTCTACCGATCCAACTTTCTTCTTTTTTTTTTTTTTTTTTTTTTCAGGAAAACCTTACTGAAATATATTAAACATTTAAACATTCCTGACCCTTGACTGTGGCATCACTGAAAACACAGTTATCCTCTCAGGGCCATGAAACACATAAAGCTGTTTCAAATCACCCTACACAAATCGGCTCGTGTGATTTGGTTGAATCGGCTTTTAAAGCTTTCCTGTCCCCTCCCTGACCACTAAGCTGCTACTGTCACTTCTCACTATTGTCAAATGGGCTTGTCTCTAAGAGCTCATCATCTTGTGTTTAGAATACCATAAACCATTCTAATTTGATAGGAAACCTAATATTAAAACTTGTTTGAACTGTATTTTTTTTTAAGTTTAAACACAAGTGAATGAAATGCATGAGCTTTAGTGCACTTACAACACTTAGTGGTGGAGTGCATGAGCTTTAATGCATTTATGAAGGTGTTCTGAAATGGTTCAATCTTATGTACTTATGTGTTCACCTCTTACTTCTCTCTAGGGTTCCATATATGGAAAATTTCTAAGAAAGCTCAACTCCAAATTTGAAAGATTCTACTAAATCTTTCCTAATATTTCCTTATTAAAAAAAAAAAAAAAAAAAAAAAAAGCCCTCCACACTCGGATTCAAGTAATTGGTATATGATATTATGATATTGTGGGCAGTTAAGAACATATTTTTCTATTAACGTTGAAACCTTTTCCTCAAATTGTTAAAAACATTACAACATTTACTTTTCTAACATTAAAATTGGTTTCAAAATTTAAGCTGACAATATTATTATGCTGCATAAAGCTGTCACAATCTACTATGATTTCACTAAAACCACATTCGTGGACACACAAAAGGTACTCCCTTCATACCAAATTACATTCATTCTAAAAGTGAATGGCCAGGTAATTACAAGGTGAGACTCCAACCATTAGATTAACTCAAAGACGTAATTCTCAAAGGAGATAAATACATACACACAGACACACACACACACACACACACACACACACACAGGTTCAAAAATAAATTCTTATTTCAAAATTAGGCTATGCTGATTAATCTTTAATTCTCTATTTTTATTTCATCTACTTTCAACTGATTTGTGAAATTATTTCATTTTTTACTCTAAAGCCTTCAAAGGACTTTTTTTTTTTTTTTTTAATTTATCAAATCACGGTAATTCACAAACCACAGGTCATGTATTCAAATCACTAATAGTTAATTAAAAGCTAGTCATCTGATATTTACTCCACATTCATACTAGGATTGTTGTATTTTAGGAAAAGGAGAACATGAATTTTAACATAAACCTTAATTATACACATTGAGACTATTACAATTTTAATCCATTTATAATTACCACTTTCTACCAAAGGTGAAAAAAAGAAACAGGAATGGGTTAAGGGACTACAAATAATATGTTTTTTATTTTTATGTGACTTAGACATACTACAGCAGGACCAACTTTGGGGCTCTAAACTTAAAAAACAAAAAAGCAATGAAATCTTGCAAATATTTCTGACAAAATAACACCTCCAGAAGCTTTAGTGCACTTAGAGCACTTAGTGAGTGGAGTGCATGAGCTTTAATGCATTTATGAAGGTCCACATTAAAACAGGAACAAAACAAGGAGTTCACAATGCTTATCAGATCACAGTATTAAACGTCACTTCTAGGGATATTAATCAACAGCACTAGACATTTAAGAAAGGTATTTCCTCAGTTAATATGGAATTTCCTTCCAAAAACTTTCATTTTAGTATTTTCTAAAGACAAAATAAAGAAACTTAATGAATAAGGTATTCATTATAATATTCATGTATGAAGGTATTCCTTACAGATAAGGTACAGTTTATAATTGTTAAGTTCTGTAAGATGCACAGGATACCTGGTTCAGATTTCTACTGATCCCTGGAGGGATTACAAAGGCCCAACTCTTCCAGTTCTGTAGAGAACAGAACCAACTGGTATGCATCTAGCAGGCCAGAGGAGTTTACATTAGCCATGCAGCAAAGACTGAAGAATTCTGACAGCGGGGTGGTTAAAAATCAGAATAAGTTATTTAGAGCAGCTGTGAGAGCCCATTCTCTTTAATAATAGAACAGACTCCTATGTGCCGTGGAATGATTTTGAAGTAATTCTATTCAAAATCAAAACTGGACAGCTTCTTAAAGTCCCTCCCAGGCCCAGAGAGCAAGAACATTTACATCCAACAATACTAGTGAGAACAAAACACATCTTTTCTGCAAAACACTGTCTTTACTTACTTAATTGGAGGATATTAACAAGGTGGCTTTCTATGCAGTTCTGGGTTTTGCTAGGTATCTAGGTCTTTTTTATCTGCATTCTCCTTGCTTCTACTAAACCGGAAGTTAACAGCTTTTACTGTTCAAATATTAATTTTTAAACTAAATCCTAATTACAGCAGGGCCCCAAACTGATTTACCTAACTAGCTACATGAGCAGTCATTTGCTACTTGGGCAGTCATTTCTTGTAAAATGAGAGGCTTGGACTAAGGCTCACTAGAATGTAAACTCCATGTTCTGTTCACCACTCTCTTCCCTGCCCCTGGGACTTGAAGACATTCAGAGAAAACCACTGCTATCCCCAGACTACAAATATTACAAAACTCAAATCATTTTTCTTTTCTAATCAATTCCTAAACAGATTTTATTCTGTTTTTCACATTTTTAAAGAGGACAATGAAACTGAAATTTCCTATGCAGCAAATAGAAATGTATATAATTTAAAGTACTCAGTTTTTAGAAATAAAAAGGGTTAACTATTCAGTTTTTATAAATAAAAAGGGTTAACTATATAACAGCTGACAAGCTTCACCCAGTTTTTTTACTCCTCTTTTCTTCCTTCCCTTTAACCCATTACTTTGTCCCATTTCTTTTTCCTTTGAAAGAGAGGCCAAAAGAGTGCAGGACTTAGAGCAAAAGGGCTGGCCTGAGTACCAGCCCACCTCTTCTATTAACTGATTCTGTGGGGACAAGCCACTTCCCCTTTGGGGCCTGAAAGGCTGCATTTGCTAAATAAGGGAGCTGAACTAATTATTAATTTCTAAAGTCTGCTTCAAAATAAAATCTACGATTCACCTTATATTCTACCCATTATTAGATTCCTAATGCTTTGGCTGGTGCTCATGACATCATTGCCCAGTAGCCTCAAAATTTGTCATTCCTTCATTATTTTTCCTTAGTATCCACACTGTTACCAAACAAATTTAATCCTAAAGCCATGAGTTGAACAGAGTGAAAAGCACACTGGCTTTGAAGTCAAAGAGATCTGGCTTCAAATTCAGCCTCTGCCACCCACTACATAATAGCATCCCTAAAAAGGCTACGCTAATTCTCTCACCAAGGGTTAAATAAACTGTATAATGCACCTAAGACAGGGCCTGACACATTGTAGATGCTTGATAATATTTATTACCGTTCCTTATTTTCCAAGATCAAAAGCCTCAGTTTCCCACTGTGTACACCAAGGATGACCAAGAAGTGGCATGCATGAATATTTTTAAACCACCGAAGCACATTCTGGGTTAAATGTTCCCAAAAGGCTCCTGTGTGTCAGGAAAGTGTCAGCCTGCCAACCTCTGTCAATATGCTTCATGGGTAAAGCAGCCTCAGTCACCAGCTCATTTTCAACTCTCTTAAGTAAATGGTGCAGCCTCTCTACCCCAGGCCAAATCCACAGGTCTAGGGGAAATGAGGACTTGATGCACTGCTTCAAAAAGATGGAGATTTTCTGGATTTTTACCAGAAAGCAAACTCCTCAGCTTGCCATTCACATAAGAAGCCACTCCCAACTCTTTGTACTTACACGTACTGTCAGTAAGCTAAGGCTGGTGCCAATGTTAATATAAATGCACCAAGCATTGTAATTAAAATTGATTTTCCAATCACAGGAAATTAAAAAGTATGACAAAAGAGAAAAAGAATAAAATTTCTCACATAATGAGAATACACTGGGCTTTGCAGAGTTACACAAACACCTTCTGAAAAAGCAATGGCTTTCTTCCTGATTTCAAAACTGGGTCAAAACTGGAAGGAACAAGGGAGGAGTGATAGGAACTGGCAAAGAGAAGCTCATTTCTTAAAGGGACTTAAGTATAGTTACTCAATTATACGAAAATTTTTTTAAATTCCCAAACTAGGAATAATGACAATCTTTATTTCCATACACTAGTCAATGAATGACACAGCTGAGTTAGTGGGTTACAGAAGGCAATCTAGCAACTGTGTCAAAGTGTGGAAACCAAAGAAATCTTGTGCAGAAACCTGTTGTTGTTTTTTTTTAAGTGTCACCTTCTTGCCCAAGCTACTTCAGCCCGAGGAGCTGCTGCAGAAGCATACAATTAAGAGGATATAACACTGCTCTGGAGAAAGACTTTCAGAAGGCTTAGCTTCATTAAGAATTAACCAAATTCATATCTCTACCTAATAACACAATCCCAATCATTTGAGATCTCTGCTCTTCTGCGGTCAGGCCAAGCTGTTTTACTGGCCCCTGAAATGAACTAGCCAATGAAACTGACCAAAATTCCTGCCATGAGCTACTATTTTCCTGCAAAGTAATTATTCAAAAGCACTGCTGCTTCTGGTCGACCTTTTTTTCTTGATTGTAGGCAAAGTCTGTTTTGTTCCCCCATGTTCCTTGCCCACATCCCAAACTAAACAGGCATAGTTTTACCCCCTTGACTTGAGGTCTCCGATCAAAGCCATTAGCCTCAAGACTCCTCCTCCACTCCCACTGGGGTCCCACCCCGTTCCATGACCCTCTGCATAGCACCCTCAGTACGACTACTGTCTCTTTCCCCATTCTAGTTTTCTCTTATTTCTGACCTTATCAAGGACCAGCACTTCCTCTTTACCCAAACCTGGTCCCAGCTTTATCTTCCAATTCCACTCCCCATCCCTGCCTAGGCCCTCCTCAGCTCCCACCCCTGCCCGGGCCTCCCACCTCTGCCCTCTCAGGGCCATCCCCACTGCTCTATCACCTGATCTTATCAAGTCCAGTGCCCCCAACCCAGACTTCACTCAAGTCCTCATTCCTGGCCCCTGCCCGCTACCTCTTCATTTTAAAACCTAAATGCCCCCTCTTTCCGACCCTTGGCTAAAACCCCAACCCCAACAGTTTTCCAGTGATCCTATAAAAGACCACTACTCTGGCCGGTCCACACCGCTTTTTCTGAGTCTGAACCTGGTGCCTACGCCAATCCTTCACTGAAACCTCGTGCCAATAAATCTCCGACCTAGCCTAGTGCACTAGTACCCCATTTCCGACCCCCTACCGCACGCGTCCTTCCCACCACACGCTCCTGTGTCTGCCTTCTCTTCTCGGGTGATAGCCCCAGAGCTTCCTCCCCATCGTCGGCGGGCAAAGCCGGAAGCCTAAGGGACCCCTCATTACCCCGACCCACAGCCCTGCTCCGCATCCCTAATTCCCTTTCACACCCCTCTCCTAAGTGTCTCTCTCCCTACTTAACCATAATCCAGTGACTTCTGTTCCAAACTGGATCCTGGGGCTTCTCTCTTTCTCCGCTCCACCCCCACTGAAGCCCCCGTCGAACGCCCTCTCCCCACAGCAAGCCCAGCGGGGTGTGTCCCCTCCCAGGAACTCCGGCCCAGTGGCCTCCCGTGGAGGTCAGGGGTAGCCCCACTCACCTCCGCGTCCACCACCTCGTGGTAGGCGGGCGGGGGGTCGAAGCCGCCCCCGCCGCCAGTGCTCCCACCGCGGGAGGGGCCGCCGCCGCCGTCACCTCCGCCGTCGCCCCGCGGGACCCCGCCGGGCCCGGGGCTGGGGCCGCCGCCGCTGTCCATGGGCTCGTAGCCGCCGTAGTCGAGGCCCGGCCGCTCGTTGGTGAGCAGCGCCACGGCCTCGTTGATGTCGTTCTTGGCCAGGCGCAGGGCCTTGCGGATGGTGGCGGGGTCCGAGAAGCCCATGCACAGCAGCGTGGTCATGTGCTGCTCCTCCTCCGATTCCATGGCTTGGGCCTCCCGGCCGCCCCGGCCGGCGCACGGCGAAGCTGCGGGTCCCGGGCCTGGCGGGCCGCGCGGCGCAGCCTCCGCGCCGCCTCCGCGTCCAGGTGGGCCCCTGCGCTCCTGCCCCACGTGCTCCGCAGCCGCCGGGCCAGGCTGGGTGCCGGCGTGGGTGCCGCGAGCCGAGCTAGGGCGGTGGGTCGCTCAGGCGCGGCGGCGGCCCGGCCCAGCCCTGCGCGCCGCCATGTTGGCCTCCTCCCCCTCCGCCTCCTCCTCCCCGGGCTGCGGGGCCGCGCCTCCGCTCCCGGAAGCGGCACGGGAGACCGTGCTCGCCGTTGCCAGGCTAGGGGCGGCGGCGGCGTACTCTGTTGGTTTTAAATAAAGGAGCGGAGGGAGGGGCCGCGCCACCGAGCGTGCCTAAGGTGAAAGGGCTGCCGCGCGGCCCGGCAGAGGCGAGGGAGACTCTGCCGTCGTCGCCACCGCCCGCCCATTTCGCGGGCCACAGATTCCCCGGGGACGGGAGGGGCCGCCGCGCCGCGCAGCTCGCAGCGCCGAACGTCGCCGAATCCCCGGGCCGGCCGAGCCTCCGCAGCCGCGACGCCGCTTCCCTCCGTCCGAGCCCCCAGAGCCCCCGCTGGACTTTCCCCTCCGGGACCCGCGCACCCCGGCGCCGCCCGACCCGCCCCCCATCCTGGAGGGAATTCCCTGCGCGGCGGCAGCGAAGCACCTCCACCCCTCCACCCCGCCACCCCGCCACCCCGCCACCCCTCCACCCCTCCACCCCGGTCTGAAATGTACCGCAGTCCTGAAGGAAATCCACCCTCATCCCGCGCAGATTCACCCACCACGCTGCCTGAATACGCCTCGCCGCCCACAGAAATTCCTGCCCAAACTAGACGCCTGGACCACGGAGCTGAAATCCACCCTCAGGGACACTCGACCTAAGCCCCGCCAGCCCTCGCCGAAATCACCCTAAACCCGTTGAACTGAACTCCCAGCTGTCCGAATTTTCCTTCCAACGCTGACTGACTGACCACCTGTCTCCGCCAAGCTGACTGAACTCTACCGAACTCTTACCCTGAAATTCCCTGAGAGTCCAAAATCTGTTTTTCCAACCCGAAATCTAAATCCCATTTCTCTGTATGAAAACCTCCAGAAACCCAGACTCTGACTTCCTTCTGCCACAGACTCGTTCGTGCATCGTGGGCATCACCTTCTCACATTTTTACCGCAGTGTTTGGCTCCCGATTCTCGCTCTGTCCCTGCCTCTTGGGCAGCATCCCATCCCTGTTTCTTTCTGCCTTTGAGCATACCTCTACACTTTTAAAGGCCTCCTTTCTTTGCTTTCTCTTCTCACCTTTCGCTTTGGCAGACTGGGGCCATATCTTTAGTTCCCTTGACTCCACCATCTAAGCCAAGGGTGTCCAATATTTTGGCTTCCCTGGGCCACATTGGAAGAAGAAAAATTGTCTTAGACCGCACATACTAACAGTAATGATAGTGGATGACATTAAAAAGAAAATCTCATCGTGTTTTAGGTAAGTTGACGAATTTGTGCTGAGCTGCATTCAAAGCCGTCCTGGGCCTAAGTCCTTGCTGTTTTTCCTCTTCAGTTTTCTTCAGTTCATCGTTCTCTAGGTTATTTTCCCATGCTTTCCCAAGATTCGGATGCTTATTCCTTCATTCGAATACTACATACTTGCTAACTGAAATTCACCTCCTAATGTCCTCATCCTGTTTTCTTCCTGAACCTGAAATCCAACTAACCTTTCTTTTTCATCCCACCAAACCCCTGCTGTTGCCAACCCAGCACTCACTAAGATTTCCACATACAAAAAATATTAAATTAGTGGCAGTACCCAGATATTTTCTTTGCACTCTCACTGCTGGCATATTTTGCCCTGAACCATGAACCCTTCATACTTAGTAACTTGCCACCTATATTTATAAGCACCAGCAATTTGATTTACAGGGTGAATTTGTCACTATGTTTTACTTTTAAATGAGTTACTGCATTTGTTATTTCCATTAAAGGCTAGATTATAAAGACTAGCCCTCATGTCCAAAGCAAATAAAGTCTCTTAATTTTCGAATTAAAAATAACAAAAGGAAACCTTCTTACACTTCTGAACAACAATGACGAGAACTTGCCAAGAAGGAATGCCGGCCAGGTGCGGTGGATCAGGACTGTAATCCCAGCACTTTGGGAGGCCAAGGCGGGGAGATCACGAGGTCAGGAGTTAAAGACCTGACCAAGATGTTGAAACCCCGTCTCTACTAAAAACACACAAAAAATTCGCCAAGCGTGGTGGCGGGCGCTTATGGGAGGCTGAGGCAGAGGATTGCTTGAACCTGGGAGGCGGTAGCTGCAGTGAGCTGAGATCGCGGCACTGCACTCCAGCCTGGGTGACAGAGCTGAGACTTGGTCTCGAAAGGAAGAAAAGGAAAGAAAGAGAGGGAAAGAAAAAGACGGAGAGAAAGAAAAAGGAGGAAGGGAGGGAAGGAAGGAAAGAGACTAATTGGTTTGGGTCACAATGTAAGAAAATTTTATTATTAACTTCTAGGTACACAATGAAGTTTTAAATGTTTATCTGTGACATATGAAGAACAAAGCAATATAAACTGATGTAAGCAGGCCGTCATAGGGTACATGCTGAGGTATTTATTCAACAAATTGAATAAATTTATTCAATAAATAAATAATTAGTAAGTAATTATTCAATAAATTTAATAAATAGAATAAAAAATGATTCTATTTACTGGGTGCCAGGTACTGATTTTGGGACAGACAAAAATTTGATGATGGTTAAGTGAGGGCATTCAATTCTGCCCTGTGTTTGAAGAGTTAATGACTAAGAAATGAATTACAAAGAGAGAGAAAATAACAGGTAATGAAAAAATTGTTTGCCACTAAAATTTGAGGTAGAATCTAAGAGGTCATGAGAGAGCCAACTAAATCACGTGGCACGTAAAAAGACTCATCAACAGTGGCAAGTTTATAGAACATGACAGGAAGCTGTGCTTAACTGAGAAAAGGAAGCAGAGAAGGAAGCAGAGAAAAACAAAGTCTGTGATAAAAACTGGAAAGGAGCCACAAAAAGCCACAAAAAACAAGGAAGTCCATTTTGAAACCGGATCCTGGAGTGACTAAAAAGCCAGAGTGTCATCTGAGGATGCAAGTAGTATAATCATACTTTTTTGCACGTAAGAAAGCAAGTGAGTACTTTAAACTCTGTGGAATTGGGAAAGCGGGGGTGGGGCCTATGATATGAATATTCACACTTCTCATTTACATTTTTATTTTTATTGCAGTAAAATCTAGAAAATGTTCAGAAGATTTTTAAAAATTTAAATTACATTCAATTCCCATAATCGTTCTCTAGAAAAGTTAAAAAGGAAAAGAAAAAAGTAGCTAATTCTAGAAGTAAGTTATGGTGAACTATCTTGAAAACAAAACGAGAGTTTTCTCATGTTAATTAATAGTAAATTTTTAAAATTATTTATTGAATGTCTACTCTGAGCCAGGCTGAGGACTAGGGAGGTAATTTGTGAGCAAAACGTTTACACAGTTTCTGCCCCTTTGGCACTTACTGTCTATAATAAAGGGAAATAGACAAAGAATAGTCATAAAGTGTGATAGGTGCTTTGATGGGGGAATTTCAGGATATAAAGCACAAATTCTTGCCCTCGGTGGGGGTAATTACCAAGTCTTGGAAAACTGGAAATTTCCCAGAGAGGATAATCTGATAGAAGGTTGGAAAGCTATGGAAAGGAATATGAAATGAGGGGAAAATGTTCCAAGGAAGAGCATGTGCAAAGGTCCTGTGGTGGGTGAGAATAAATTTGGAGGAATTATAAACCAGTGGAATATAGCTGGAGTGTAGAGTTCTAAAGCGATATGGATTGAGCATTCCTAATCTGGAATCTGAAATGCTCCAAAATTGGAAAAAAAATTTTTCTTGTTATTTTTTGTTTTCTTATTAAGAGATGGGGTTTTACAAAGTTGCTCAGGCTGGTCTTGAAATCCTGAGCTCAAGGGGCTCAAGGAATCCTCCCACCTCGGCCTCCCACAGTGCTGGGATTACAGGCATGAGCCACTGCACCCAGCCCAAAATTAGAATTTTTTTTTTTTTTTTTTTAGACAGCCTCCCTTTGTCGCTCAGGCTGGAGTACAGTGGTGCAATCACTGCAACCTCTGCCCCAGGTTCAAGTGATTCTCCTGCTTCAGCCTCCTGAGTAGCTGGGATTATAGGTGTCTGCCACCACGCTTGGCTAATTTTTATATTCTTACTAGAGCTGGGTTTCACCAAGTTGGCCAGGCTGGTCTTGAGCTCTTGACCTCAAGTGATCTGCCCACCTCAGCTTCCCAAAGTGCTGGGATTGCAGGTATGAGCCACTGTGCCCAGCCCCCAAAATTTGAGTGCTGACATGATGCCACAAGTGGAAAACTCCACACTTGATTTCATGGGATGGGTTGCAGACACAATATGGGTGGAAATTGAAAACTTGCCCTTGTTTGTTGTGGTTTAACAGCTGGGGATGATACTGTGCTGTTTAGTTACCCTGAGCACATTATTTTTTCACTGTATTAAGGATATGTTATGTTTTTTAGTGTTAAGTACTTAAGTGTAAATGGCGTAAGAAAAAAATTGCTTATTGGTAGCATATATATTGAGAGTCAGGAATGATGGTGATGCCAGACAATCACAGATTGTCTACATCAGTAGCTCACATGGTGACACCTCTGCTTTCTGATGGTTCAATGTATACAAACTTTGTTTCATGCACAAAATTAAAAATTTTGTGTGAGGTCGGTACAAAAGTAATTGCGGTTTTGCCATTAAAAGCAATGGCAAAAAGTGTAATTACTTTTGCATTGACCTAATATAAGATTATTTTGAGACAGGGTTTGATAGCTCACACCTGTAATCCCAGCACTTTGAAAGGCTGAGGCAGGTGGATCATCTGAAGTCAGGAGTGCGAGACCAGCCTGGCCAACATGATGAAAACCTGTCTTGGCTAAAAATACAAAAAATTAGGCAAGCATGGTGGTGGGTGCTTGTAATCCCAGCTACTCAGGAGGCTGAGTCAGGAGAATTGCTTGAACCGAGGAGATGGAAGTTGCAGTGAGCTGAGATTGTGCCATTGCACTGCAGCCTGGACAACAAGAGTGAAACTCTATCTGAAAAAAAAAAAAGAAAAAAAATATATATATATATAAGCTGGGTGGGGTAGCACACATCTGTAGTCTCAGCTACTCAGGAGCTGAGGCAGGAGAATTGCTTGAAACCGGGAGGCAGAGGTTGCAGTAAGCTGAGATCACACCATTGTACCTGCCTGGGCAACAGGGTGAGACTCCATCTCAATAAATAAATAAAAAAAATTATCTTGAGCTTAAGTGTATATGGTGTGTATAAAGGCTGGGCACAGTGGCTCATGCCTGTAATCCCAACACTTTCGGAGGCCAAGGCGGGCATATCACGAGGTCAGGAGATCAAGACCATACTGGCTAAGACAGTGAAACCCCATCTCTACTAAAAATAAAAATAAAAATAAAAAAATTACCAGGCTGTGGTGACTTGTGCCTGTAGTACCATCTACTCAGGAGGATGAGGCAGGAGGATGGCTTGAATCCCGACGGCAGAGGTTGCAGTGAGCAGAGATAGCACCACTGCACTCCAGCCTAAGAAACAGAGAAAGACACAGTAAAAAAAAAAAAAAAAAAAAAAAAAAAAAAGGGTTGTATAAAACAAATGACTTTTGTGTTTATACTTGGGTCCCATCCCTAAGATATCTCATTTTGTATATGCAAATATTCCAAAATCCAAAAATGTCCAAAATCTGAAAAACCTGTGGTTCCAAGAATTTCAGATAAGAGATATTCAACATGTGGTAGTGAGAAAGGAAGCTAGGAAGGCAGACAGATGCCAGTTCCAAGAGGGTCATTTAAATTGTGAAAAGGAGACTGAACTTCATTCTGAGAGAATAGGAAGCCACAGAAACATTTATGCAGAGGAGAGAAGTGATGCTACTTAAATTGTAAAAAGATCAACCTAACTGCAGTTTGGAGAATGGTTTAGAAGGGAGAAAGCGTGGAGGTAGAGAACCCAGTTAGGCAACAAAACAAGTTAGCATTCCTAGGTAACCACTTTGAAATGAAAAGTTGAGTTTTGTTTTCTTATGCAGTATACAATTTTTGTCTTTTGTCTTGCTTTGAAGCAGTTTTATTGTGATATGTCTAGATGTGGTTTTCTTTGTATTTATCTTCAACGGAGTTTGTTGAATATGTCATCTGAGGTCTTCCGTTAGCTTAGAAAATTCTTGGTCACTATTTCTTCATATATTGCTGTTGTTTCATTGTCTCTTCTCCTTCTGGGACATTAATTACATAAATGTGAGACCTTTTCACTGAATTACATTTGTCTCCTATGTTTGTTTCTTTATTTTATATTCTTTTTTTTTTTTTTTTTTTTNTTTTGAGATAGGATCTCACACTGTTGCCCAGGCTGAAGTGCAGTGGTGTGATCCCAGCTCTCTGCAGCCTCAACCTCCTGGGCTCAAACAATCCTCTCACCTCAGCCTTCCAAGTAGTTAGGACTAGAGATAGGAGCCACCTGCCTGGCTAATTTAAAAAATTTTTTTGTAGAGACAGGGTCTCACTGTGTTGCCCAGGCTGGTCCCAAACTCCTGGGCTCAAGTGATCCTCCTGCCTTGGACTCCTAAAGTTTTATATTATTCTGTCTCTTCATGCTCATCTCAATATTTCCTTCTGTCTCTCTTCTCATTCACAGATTCTCCCTTCAGCCAAATCTAATCTGCTGCTAAGTCTACTTATTGTGTTCTTAATTTTAAGTTATTGTATATATCTCTGTAAATTCACTTTAATTTTTTATGACTTCTACATCTGTGCTGAAACTATCTTGTCATTTAATTTCACAAACATATTAATCACAGCTGATTTATAGTTTGTGTTTGATAACTTCCATACCTGGATCTCTTGTGGGTCTGTTTCTATTGTCTGATTTTTCTCTTGATTTTCAGTCACTTTTTGTATTTTTATTAGCATAGTTTTTTGAAATGGAAAATTGTGTTTTAAAAACTATAGCAATGACCTGAGGTTCTAGTTGATGTATTATTTAAGGGAGGATCCACTTGAGTTTGGGAGTGTGCATAATAAGTAATTTAATTCCCGCTGTGCCTCCCCACTGTCAATGCTCCCTCTCAGTGCCAGCTTCTCTGAGCCACCGACCTGCGGCTACCCTGGCTGCCGTGCCTCTGGCAACACCATGACAGATCAGGCCTTTGTGACACTGACCACAAATGATGCCTACGCCAAAGGTGTCCTGGTCCTGGACTCATCTCTGAAACAGCACAGAACCAACAGGTCATGCTTGCCACCCTGCAGGTCTCAGACTCCATGAGAAAAGTTTTAGAGACAGTCTTTGATGAAGTCATCATGGTAGATGTCTTAGACAGTGGCAATTTTGCTCATCTAACTTTAATGAAGAGGCCAGAGTTGGGCGTTATGCTGGCAAAGCTCCACTGCTGGTTTCTTACACAGTATTCAAAATGTGTATTCATGGATGCAGATACTCTAGTCATAGCAAATATTGATGATATTTTTGAGAGAGAAGAATTGTCAGCAGCACCTGACTCAGGATGGCCTGACTGCTTCAATTCTGGAGTCATTTATCAGCCTTCAGTAGAAACATATAATCAGCTGTTGAGTCTTGCTTCTGAGCAACGTAGTTTTGATGGTGGGGACCAAGGCATACTGAACACGTTTTTTAGCAGCTGGGCAACAACAGATATCAGAAAACACCTGCCGTTTATTTAAAACCTAAGCTGGATCTCTATATACTTTTACTTCCCAGAATTTAAAGTGTTTGGGGCAAGTGCCAAAGTTATGTGTTTCCTGGGACTAGTCAAACCATGGAATTGTACTTATGATCCCAAAACAGAAAGTGTCAAAAGTGAGTCCCATGATCCCAATATGACTCATCCAGAGTGTCTCATCATCTGTGGTAGAACATCTTTACCATGAGTATTTTACCTCTGCTTCAACAATATGGCCTTGTCAAAGACACCTGCTCATATGTAAATGTGGAAGATGTTTCAGGAGCCATATCACATCTGTCCATTGGGGAGATCCCTGCTGTGGGACAGCCTTAGAAGAATGGAAGGAGTGGTGGGAACAGGGCCAGGCTGATTACATGGAAGCAGATTCCTTTGACAACATCAAGAGGAAACTTGACACGTCCAGTAGAATCCTGTGGACACATCCACTTCACAAGCCTTGTTTCTGACACTTATTATCAAGAGCTGGGTTGAGATAAGTCTGTTACAGTTGCTAGAGGCTTTCAACGAAACTTAACAGATGAGAGGTTTTTGTAGGACAACAGGTGAGAGAACTGGGTAAGAGTTGTGAAGCAGCAGTTCTGTTATATGGACAGTGTTCTGCTTTTTAATTTCTTTTAAATCCTATTTAGCTTGTTTCAGAAATTCTCACTTTTGTTGACTGCCAACATACAAAGTAAGGGAAACTCAGTATTAAACTGTCAAGATGGCTATATCAGTTCTTAAAATCTGCAGAGCCTGGTTCCTAATCAGTCATTTCCTTCAGAAGCAGACATGGCATCTGTTCCTTGCTTGCTTACTGGTTGTACCTACCTTTCACTAGACCTGCATTTTAGAATTTTCCAGTGCTGCAAGAGTGAGTGATTATAATTCTGCTTTCAGGTAAAGATAGCCTATATTAACACTGCTGAGTGATTCATAAACATGTCAACGAATAGCATTAACCCATTATACTTCCTGGTCTTAGTGTCTGAGATGTCGCCAGTTTTCTATGTACAGTAAAGCAGCATGCTAAAATGCTTTTGTTCAGTGCTGCATATTTGAAAATAGCAGTGTGTTCTCTGATGGTTACCTGCAGTAGCACCCTGTATGAAAAATAAAGACTTACTGCTGTTAAAAAAAAAAAAAAAGATAAATAAAAAGCAACTTAATTCAGTCAGGGATTAGGGGGCTTTTTATGGGTTTTCTTGTTGTTGTTTCTGGTTTTTGTTTGTTTCTTCGAAGCTGGACCTCAGTCTTTGTGAGGGCTAGTCTATGTTTGGCCCATCCTTACTTGTAGGATTCTTTAGGGTTCCCAGCTGGTTTAGTTGTTTATTGCTGTATCTCAAACCACTTCAATAACTGTGGCTTAAAACAATAGTGATTTCTTGTAATTCTCTGGGTTGACTGGACAGTTCCCCATTTGGTGTTGGCTGGGATCATTCGTAAAGCTGCATTCAGCTGGGCACTTGGCTGGGGCAATTTGGTGAACTTTCACATGGCATCTCTATATAATATTCCACCCCCCAGGGCCTCTCCACATGGCCTATTTCTCTACTGGGATAACTTTCACTTAAGCATGGAGGCTAGATTCCAAGAGGGAGAAATCCAAAAGTACAACTCCCAGTGAGCAAGTGCATATTTAATCTTTGTTTATATCACCTTTACTAGCATACTATTGATAAAAACAAATCACATGAGCCAGATGCAGTGGTGCACACCTGTAGTCTCACCTACTCAGCAGGCTAAGGCAGGCGGATTGCTTGAGGTCAGGAGTTTGAAGATGGAATGTGCTATGGTCACATCTGTGAATGTGAATAGCTACCACACTCCAGCCTGGGCCATATAGTGAGACCCCCATCTCTAAAGAAACAAACAAAAGAAAACATCACATAGCTAAGCCCAGAGCCAATGTGAAGAGGACCACCCACAGGCATAAATCCTGGAAGGTTTGGTTCACTAGCAGCCACTAATATAAAATATTACCATATAAAATGAAATCCTACGGTGTTTACCAGAGTAATTCCTCTTTAGTGGCTCCTGATCTCCAATTCTTGTCATCTCAACCCTGTACGCTCTGCTCAGCTTTTGTGCTTCTCAGTTGCTGATTAAGAATCAGCAAAAACGTCAAAGGAAAAGCAGAACCAAATGATGGGCTCACTTCTCTGCGCTTCCTTTCTCTTTGGGATTGGACCTTTGAGTGCACAGTGTCTTGGAAACTTTCCAGTGCCTTCAAACTTGTATTTCCTATATTTTTCCCAGCTTTTCTAGTTGTTCTCCGTATGAGGGATGGTCTTAAGCAAGCTGATCTGTGTTGGTACCTCACAGTGCCCCAGGAAGTAGAAAGAGCTCCATAAGAAGTGACTGTTTGGGTCCCAAGACTTCTAGTCTTGGAAAATCCCTCAATCTCTAGCAGGGTAGGGGAGCAGCAGAACCACCTTTCCTCAGAGTACCTTAGCCTATGCAAGCTTAGACTGTCATCCTTTCACTGTTAACCAGTATTAACCAGTTAACCAGTTCTTCTGCAGTCAGAAATGTCAGGAAGGGCCCACCAAGTACCAGTAGGCGCTTCTTGATGCTGTTGACTTCAGAAGAACCCTGCAACCTGAATAAATCCTCCTGGAAGGTAAGGAGGGGAACCCTAATTATGACTGTAATTCAATGTCTCGATGTTTTAGCAGATGAAGGTTTGGGTGAGTTTTAATTTGTTTCAGAAAAAAAACCAAATTGAAATTATATTTAATGTACTAGATTTTGATGTATACAAATCTATATCTATTATATAGTATATGTTTGTTTAAAAAAAAAAGCAACCAGAAAATTGTCATCAATATTTATACCTTGAATACTCTGAGTATTGATTTTTTTTTGAGTAATAGCTTTCTTGAGATGTATAATTTACATACCATACAATTCACCGACTTAAAATGTACAATTTTAGTTTTTAGTGCATTCACAGATATGTACAACTATCACTGTTGGCAATTTCAGGACATTTTTATCACCTAAAAGGAAACTCTGTAGCCTTTAGCTATTTCTCTCCCATTTCCCCATTCTCTCCAGTCCCCCCAGGGATAAGCAACCACTAATCTTTTTGTCTCTATAGATTTATCTATTCTAGAAAATTCATAAAAATGGAATCTTATGTGTGAGTCTAGCTTCTTTCACTTAGCATACCTTTTCAAGATTTATTTATGTTGTAGCGTGCATTAGAACATCATTCCATTTTATGGCTAAATAGCATTCCGTTATATGGATATTGTGTTTATCTATTCATGATGGACATTTGAGTTGTTTCCGACTTTTGGGTACTATGAATGATGCTATAAACATTTAAGTAAAAGTTTTTGTGTAGACATATGTTTTCATTTCTCTTGGACATAAACCCAGGACTTGGATTGCTGGGTTAAATGTTAACTTTGTTTAACTTTTTGAAGAACTGCCAAATTGTTTTCAAATTTTATATTCCTACCAGCTGTGTATGAGGGTTTTGATTTCCACACATCTTCTCTAATACTTAGTAATAAGTATTAAGTATCTGACTTTTTTTTTTTTTTTTTTNGAGTTTTGCTCTTGTCCAGGCTGCAGTGCAATGGCGCAATCTTGGCTCACTGCAACCTCTGCCTCCTGGGTTCAAGTGATTCTCCTGCCTCAGCCTCCCAAGTAGCTGGGATTGTAGGCATGTGCCACCATACCTGGCTAATTTTGTATTTTTAGTAGAGATGGGGTTTCTCCATGTTGGTCATGCTGATCTTGAACTCCCAACCTCAGGTGATCTGCCCACCTCAGCCTCTAAAAGTGCTGGGATCCACTGCACCTGGCCATGTATCTGACTTTTAAAATTATAGCCACACTAATGGATATGAAGTAGGTTGGTTGTGGTTTTCATCTGCATTTCCTTGATGACTAATGATGTTGATAATATAGTCATGTGCTTATTGGCTATTTACATATATTCTTTTGAGAAATGTTTATTTAAGTTCTTTGCCCATTTTGAATTGAGTTGTCTTTTATATTCTAGATCTGCAACATTTATCAGATGCATGATATTCTGTGGGTTGTCTTTTTCACTTTCTTGGTAGCATCCTTTGAAGCACAAAGATTTTGAATTTTGATGAAGTCTAGGTTATCTGTTTTTCTTTTATGCCTGTGCTTTTAGTGTCATATTCAAGAAATCATTGCCAATCCAATGTCATGAAGCTTTTTGTCTAGATTTTCTTCTAAGAGTTTTAAGTTTTAGGTTTTACAAGTAGGTATTTGATCCTTTTTGAGTTAATTTTTGTATGTGAAGTAAGATAGGGTCCACTTTCATTCTTTTGCTTGTGACTTTTGAGGTCCCAATTCCATTTGTTGAAAAGACTATTCTTTCCCCATTGAATGTTTTTTGCACCCTTGTCAAACATTAATTGACCATAGACATATGGGTTTATTTCCAGAATATCAGTGCTATTGCATGTATAGCTATATGTGTTGATCTTTATGCCTGCACCACACTGTCTTGATTATTGTTCTTTTATAGTAAGTTTTAAAATCAGTATGAGTCCTCCAACTTTGTTCTTCCTTTTCAAATTGTTTTGGCCATTCTGGATTCCTTGGAATTGTATGTGAATTTTATAATCAGCTTGTAAATTTCTACAAGGATGTCAGCTACAATTCTTATAAATCTATAGGGATTGCATTGAATCTGCAGATAAATTTGGAGAGTATTGCCAATTTAGCAATATTAAGTCCTACCATCCATAAACACAGGGTATCTTTCCATATATTCAGATCTTATTTTTTTCTGCCATATTTTTAAGTTCCTGAAATATAAGTCTTGTCCTTCTTCTTCTTTTTTTGGGGGGGAGGGGGATTTTTTGCTCATGTTGCCCAGGCTGGAGTGCAATGGCACAATCTCAGCTCACTGCAACCTCTACCTCCTGGGTTCAAGCAATTCTTCTGCCTCAGCCTCCCAAATAGCTGGCATTACAGGCTTGTGCCACCACACATGGCTAATTTTGCTTGTTTTTGTTTTTTGAGACAGAGACTCATTCTGTTGCCCAGGCTGAAGTGCAGTGGTGCCATCTCAGCTCACTGCAATCTCCACCTCCTGGGTTCAAGCAACTCTCCTGCCTCAGCCTCCTGAGTAGTTGGAATTACAGGTGTTTACCACCATACCCGGATAATTTTTTATATTTTTGGTAGAGATGGGGCTTCACCATGCTGGCCAGGCTGGTCTCAAACTTCTGACCTCAAGTGATCCACCCGCCTTGGCCTCCCAAAGTGCTGGGATTACATGCATCAGCCACTGTGCCTGTTCTTTGTGTATATATATATATTTTTCTTAGTAGAGATGGGGTTTCACTATGTTGGTCAGGCTGGTCTCAAACTGCTGACCTCAAGTGATTCACCCACCTTGGCCACCCAAAGTGCTGGGATTACAGGCGTGTGCCACCGCACCCAGCCAAGTCTTGTTCTTCTTTAGCTAAATTTATTTCTAAATATTTTATCTTTTGATGCTATTATAAATGGAATTGTTTTCTTAATTTCATTTTTGGATTGTTCACTGCAAGTGTATAAACATACAATTGGATTTTACATATTGATTTTTTAACCTGCAACCTGGCTGAATTTGTTTATTTATAATAGTTTTTGTGCATTTCTTAGGATTTTTAATACACAGGATCATGTTGTTATCTTGTATATTAATGATATATAAGATAATATATCTTTTGTATCTTGCTAATCTGGATGCCTTTTATTTATTTTTCTTGCCTAATTGCCCTGGCTAGAACCTCCAGTAGAGTGTTGACTGGAGGTGGTAAGAGCAGCCATCCATGCCTTGCTCCTGATCTTATGGGGAAAATACCCAGTTTTTCATCATTAAGAATGATGTTAGCTGTGGGTTTTTCATGGATGCCCATATAAAGTTGGCAGAGTTCTCTTCTATTCTTTTTCTTCCTTATTTTTTTTCAATCATGAAAGGTATTGGATCTTTGTCTCCAAATGTTTTTTCTTCATCTATTGAGATAGTCGTGCCATTTAAAAGAATTCCATTGATACAATATGTTACTTTAATTGATTTTCAGATGTCAGACCAACCTTGCATTCCTGGAGTAAATCCCACTTGGTCATGGTATATAATTCATTATATATGGTACTGGATTCAGTTTGCTAATATTTTCTTTTAAAGCATATTGATGATATTGGGGAAAGAGAGCAATTACTTTTAAAAACATTTAATTGTTTATTTTATTTTATTTGAAACACAGTCTCACTCTGTTGCCAGGCTGGAGTACAGTGGCATGAGCTTGGCTCACTGCAACGTCTGCCTCCTGGGTTCAAGCGATTCTCATGCTTCAGGCTCTCGAATAGCTGGGATTACAGGCATGTGCCACCACACCCAGCTAATTTTGTATTTTTAGTAGAGACAAGATTTCACCATATTGACCAGAATGGTCTTGATATCCTGACCTGGTGATCCACCCACTTTGGCCTCCCAAAGTGTTGGGATTACAGGTGTAAGCCACTGTGCCAGCCTGTTTTATTTATTTATTTATTTTGAGATGGAGTCTTGCTCTGCTGCCCAGGCTGACATGCAGTGGCGTGATCCCGGCCCACTGCAACCTCTGCCTCCTGGGTTCAAGTGATTCTCCTGCCTCAGCTTCCTGAGTAGCTGGGATTACAGGTGACACCACCATACCTGGCTAATTTTTTTTTTTAAGTGGAGATGGGGTTTCACCATGTTGGCCAGGCTGGTCTCGAACTCCTGACCTGGTGATTCACCCACCTTGACCTCTCAAAGCCCTCAGATTATAGGCATTAGCCGCTGTTCCTGGCCTTATTTTTTATTCTTTAATTAATTAATTAACTAATTAATTTTTTAGACAGAGTCTTGCTCTGTCACCCAGGCTGGAATGCAGTGGCACAATCTTGGCTCACTGCAACCTCCACCTCCCGGGTTCAAGTGATTCTCCTGCCTCAGCCTCCCAAGTAGCTGGGATTACAGGCACCCACCCCCACACCCAGCTAATTTTTGTATTTTTAGTAGAGACGGGGTTTCACCATGTTGGCCAGGCTGGTCTCAACCTCCTGACCTCAAGTGATCTGCTCCCCTTGATCTCCCAGGGTGCTGGGATTACAGGCACGAGCCACGGTGCCTGGCCGAGAGCAATTACTTTTAGAGGAATCTAAATTCTGAGTCTGAACTGCCAGAAAAGAAAAAAAAGCCGGTATGGACAATGAAGAAAACTGGAAGAAGGAAGAGAAAAGATAGTTCTTAAGTTTTCCTATCCCTTAGTAAAGACAGTATATTTCCAAATGGAGAGAGAAATTTAATGTTGTATTGTCCTTCACTTCAGAAATAATGTGACGGATTTAATAACAACCCAACATTGGCTTTTAGTCATTTTTCCAGTGGCACAGTAGCAGCAGCAGCAGCACCAGCACGTTGTTCTGAGTCCCCATCGCTAAGGCAGACCTATTTCCTGGGCACTGCAAATTGGTTCCACTGCCTCCACTTTGGAAGACCTTTTACTTATAGTAGTTGAACTGGATTCGTATCCAGTAGTCCACAGTATTAAAAAATGCTTGATATCAGATTGCCAAGTAAAGAGGAGACAGGGGAGGTAAGACCAAGGTTTTGACTGCCAAAACCTCCCAGGGTTCCCAGAACTTTGACTTTTCCTTGATTCTTTGGGCAGTAGGCAACCATTAAATGTTTTGAGTCAGGGAATACCATGATTGAAGCTGTGCTTTAAGAAGATTAAACTGGCATTAGTGCATTGGATATAAGAGATCAAATAAGCAGCGGGGTGATGAGAATGAAAAGCAGCTTGCATAAGTAAGGTAAATTCTGCAGGATCTGTCAATTAGATTTGACAGACCAAGGGAAAGGAAAGACTACTAGATTTTATGACTTGGTAATTGAAACAATGCTGGTGGTATTATCTGAAGTCAGAGTTTGACCAGAAGGAAAGGTGATGGCTTTGGACTTAGATGGGTTAAGATTTAACCAGGAAAGTTTGCCTTCATACTTCCATAATCATATCCCATGTAAACAATTGGAAACTAAACAGCCAAAGCCAATAAGCCTTTACAAGCAAAGAACATTGGGACTACTTAATTTATAAAGTAAAAAGATTTATCAAAAAAAGAGAAAGATGAAGGATCTATTTATTTCTCTGATGACCTGGATCCTAGCCTTTAACTCAGCATACTCACCTACTCGTGACACTATATGCCAGGTGAAGCAAGCAAAGCTCATTTTGGGAGAAGTGCCCCAAGCACACACTGTCTTTTTTTTTTTTTTTGAGACAGAGTTTCACTCCTATTGCCCAGGCTGGAGTGCAATGGTGGGATCTTGGCTCTCTGCAACCTCCACCTTCTGAGATCAAGTCATTCTCCTGTCTCAGCCTCCCAAGTAGCTAGGATTACAGCAACCTGCCACCACGCCTGGCTAATTTTTGCATTTTTAGTAGAGATGAGGGTTCACGATGTTGGCCAGGCTGGTCTTGAACTCCTGACCTCAGGTGATCTGCCCGCCTTGGGCTTCCAAAGTGCTGGGATTAAAGGCATGAGCCACCATGCTGTCCACACTGCCCATTTTTACCCCACTGTTCCTCATTTTCATCTCCCTGCTCCTGGATAGCTGGTTCCATATTCTAGCTTTCCATATTGCTTTTGATCTGCATGTGGTCTCTTCTGGCTATTGGTTACCTCTTTCCATGGGCTCTGAGAATGCTCAGATTTCAGCAATCGCATAGTTTTTAGCAGAAGACTTCCTCTGCCAGTCAACTCCTCAAAACCCTCCTGCTTAGATTGACCCCAGAGTCTCTGCCAGGAGATGGAGATTGGGGCATTTTATCTTAAGCAGATTAGTAGGTTTAGCTTCTCCAAAGCCACATTCTTGCAAGGAATATTTGAGAATATGTAGTCATAATGTAACAGCTTGCAATTCTGTTTCTTATTCTATAACTGATTGAAAATTCTAATAAGGAATATGTTACCTTGAAGAAATGTTGAAACTCAGTTGTTAAGAATAGAAAAATGGACTCCCCTATACGTAGCTGAAAAATCAGGGTTTGAGGATTTTAGTTCCCTCTGAAACCATGAGGACCTAGCCCTTGGGCTCCAGTTTAATTCTAACATGATTTAGTAGTCTACTTCATTTCCCTGATGTTGAGTCACCGGGCTGGATTAATTTTCCGGGGTGTTGAGCTAATTATAGGTTAGTGGAGGAATGGACTAAATCAAAATGGCAACAAGTGAAAAAGTAGCAGGGCACTCTGGGTTCTGCTCGAATGTAAAGCTATTTATAACATCACAATTGTATGGTTACTATTAATTAATAAGCATTGCAGTGATCCTCAATTTTCAAAGATGTCCACCATCATTTTTAGTTAATCTTTCCCATCCATTACTGCATTCGTTTTATATGAAGGGCAGAGCTGATGAATTACTTGCCTGAAGTCATGTCTGTGGCTAAGCCAAAATTACACTTTAAACAGATGAGTAATAATAAAAATAATACATCTGTGGAGTGTGGCAATTTTCAAAGGATCTTTTCCTTTGTTATTTCATGACACTTTATTCTTCACACTTACTAAGCATCCCCACGAAGGTTTTCCGCTGGGTAGCTGAGGATGACAGAGGGGAAGAGGGTTCAGTTTATGGGTATCTTGGTTAAATTAAAACTGAATAGGAACATAAGAAACAACATTCACGAGTTTAGAGGTCTGACTTGTATAATCTTTGCTCCTCACAGCCTCTTGTTGTTAGCCTTTGAGGACCCACAGAGCAGACATTCAGCCACATTAACTGTTTGTTTTCTAAGGCTTTAATTTTGTTCCATTCAAATCTAAAATGTATGAATCTACAGAATTTGGTGTCAAGAAAAGCCTCAATTTAAAAATGTTTAGTTAATCCAAAGATTACTTACATTAGAATATTGGAATACAATTTCCAAATAGCTTAGCTGATCCTGGTGTCTGCTCTGAAGCTTCACTGCCGTATACCATTTCCGCTCCCGTTTTCTCACACAACACCTGGGCTTTTCTTGACGCCCATAGGTCCAGGATATCCATACGCTACAGCTGGTCCTCCCAGAGCCTTCTATACTCCCACAAGCAAAGAAAGAAATACATAGTTGCATAGATTCTTAAAAGATCGTGGAGTCTAACGTTGTCATCTTTCAAATAAAGAAACTGAGGCTCAGGGAGTTGAAGTGAATTTTCCAAGTCCCATGGTAATTGCCAGCACTGGGGTAAAAGCTGTCAGACTTTTGCTTACGTAGAAAAGGAACCGAAAGTCATCAGAAAGTCAGACTCTCACTGCAGAAGTATTTGCCGCAGCACTACTGAATTAGCCACATATATCATAAAGTGGTTCCCAGATATTCAAAGATGCTCTTTGACATAGGGTTTTGTGCTGGGGATTCATGATGCGGATTTGAAGATCAGAAACTCTGGAAAGTCCCTTAGGAAGGAGTTTGTTTAATCAAGCATTTCTCAAATCATTTCTTTGTTATTTTCTTCTCAAAGACAATCTAGTAACAGTTTGTGTAATTAGTGTTCATTGGTGATAGTGAAACTTTGCTGAACAAATAAATGGTATCTGTTGAAATGAGGCAATACTTCACAAGCAGGATGAACTGCTGGGCTCTTTGTTACAGGTTATTTAATCTTCACAACATCTTAGGATTAGGTATTACTATTCCTACTTTACAGATGGGCTTGGGACTGGTTGCATGTGACAGAAATTGAGCTCAAACTTACTTAAAAGGAAAGAAGTGTTATTAGTTCATGGAACTGAGAAGCTTGGAACATTGAAACCAACAAGGTTCTTTCTCCTAGCTCTGCTTCTGTTTGTCAAGTCTGTTCATTCCTTTTGCAGACAGATGCCCTCCCAAGAATGAGGACATGGCTGTGCACAGCTTAGGTTCACTCTCTAGCACTCTGCAGCTAGAGAAGAAAGGACTACTGCCAGCCTCACTTAACCAGATCCTGGAGAGGGACTCTGGCCAGCAAGGCCAGTCCCTTTGCTGTCTGTCTCTATGGAGGAAAATGGGTACCGTTGTTACCTGAGAGGGGTCCTGATCCAGACCCCAAGAGAGGGTTTGAGAAAGAATTCAAGGCGAGTCCATACAGTAAAGTGAAAGCAAGTTTATTAGGGAAGTAAAGAAACAAAAAAATGGCTGTTCCATAGGCAGAGCATCCCTGAGGTCTGCTGGTTGGCTATTTTTAAGGTTATTTCTTGATTATACGCTAAATAGGGGTGGATGATTCATGAGTTTTCTGGAAAAGGGGTGAAGAAGAATTCCCTGAACTGAGGGTTCTTCCCCCTTTTAGACTATCTAGGGTAACTTGCCATGGCATTTGTAAACTGTCATGGTGCTGGTGTCTGTCTTTTAGCATGCTAATGTGTTATAATTTTCATATAATGAGCAGTGAGGACTACCAGTGGTCACTTTTGTCACCATTTTGGTTTTGGTGGGGTTTAGCCAGCTTTTTTACAGCATCTGTTTTATCAGCAGAGTCTTTGTGATCTGTATCTTGTGCTGACCTCCTGTCTTATCTTGTGACTTAAGAATGCCTAATCTCTTTGTAATGCAGCCCAGTAGGTCTCAGCCTAGTTTTACCCAGCCCCTATTCAAGATGGAGTTCCTCTGGTTTGAATGCTCCTGACACTGTGATTAGTTTAGATTGACTCTCCTACCCCCTTTGTGGCAGAGAAGATGCGTTTTCAGAAACCCAGAAAGGAGCCTAGACAAAACGGTAGTCTCATAGCTAGTTAAGCGATGGAACTGAGATTTGAAGTCAGATCTGTCTGACTCCAAAGTCCATGCTTTTTTTGTTTGTTTTCTCTGTGGTTCGTTGTTTCTATGATTTGGCTTCTGTCACTCTGACTCTCCTTTTGTCCCTCATCACCTTCTTTAGTTTCCCAGTTTTCCTTACCAGGGAAGCCTCCTGCTTCCATATGTAATGAAGGCTTAGGGACTTCTGACTCCTGGTGACCTGGCTGATTGAGCCCTTGAAGTGTATTCTCTCCTTCGTTTCCCCCCAGACTCTCAATGGGAGAGCTGTAGACTCAGGGGAAACACAGGTCTGTGGCCTGCCTAAGAGAGGACCAGCCCACACCCAGGGAAGTGTCATCGCCTCCTCCTCCCTAGTGGATGTCACCAAGCCCCAAGGAGGACATCGTTTTTCTTAATCTCCTTGAAACCCCGGCAAACTTTGACAAAAGGAAAGGTGTTCCCAGTGTGTTCTTAATTGAACCTTAGCTGCTTGGCAGAAGGTAAGTATGGATGCTATGTCTGTCAGTACGCTGTTTTTGTCTATTGTACCCGAAGGAAATGTCTGTGTGATGTCTTTTTAATTTGCCGAAGAAGGATAAGTGTTCAAACCTTTGCACATTTATACTTCAAATGATTTTTCAAAGTTAACATAACTGCAGTGCTGTGGGATAGTCCTTAAAAACAGAAATTATGACTAGCCATAATAAATGACACATTTTGTGAATGTCATCTCTCATAAAGTTGTTGTGAAACTTAAAAAGGATAAAGAAAGCATGGAAACCACCCAGCACCATGCTTGGCGTATGAGTTGCCTTTCCTCTTATTCCTTCTCCAACTCTTAGGGTAACAGAAGCCAGAACAGATAAAATTCCTTTGTGTATGAGATAGGAATGGCTTTGGCTGTAAATAACAGAAAACTCAGCATAAAAGCATAAAGAAAGAAGACCTTTTTCCCTCACATAACATTAAGTCCGGCGGTGGAGTCTGTTGGTTTGGTTTTAGTTTGGGCGCCCACTAAACCTATGACCAATAGCTGTTCAATTCTCCTGGCCTTTTCTTCAGGCATGTTGACTCATGGTTTCAAAATTGCTGCCACAGCTCCATATATCATACTAATATCTTAAGCAGGGAGGAAGGGTAAGTGACCCACCTAGTCTTTTTATCAGGAAAGCAAAAAGCATTTCCAGACCACTGTCTATCCACCAGCACTTTTTTTTTTTTTTTTTTTTTTTTTTTTTTT
>NW_016107478.1:563077-664421 GCF_001604975.1 Cebus imitator
CAGTGGCGCCATCTTGGCTCACTGCAATCTCTGCCTCCTGGGTTCAAGCAATTCTCCTGCCTTAGCCTCCCTAGTAGCTGGGATTACAGGAGCACGCCACCACACCCAGCTAATTCCACCAGTACTTCTTATGTCTCATTGACCACTCAGCTCCACAGGAAGTTGAGAAGAAGAGCACTTAGCTTTTCCACCCTTTATAAGTAGAGGTAGCTAAGGGAGAAAATGGTCAGGAATGGGTCTTGGGTCAGCTGACTTGTAATATTTGCTACACTGACGCTTTTGGTGTAATTCTCAGCTGTTGTGCAAAGCTGGGGAGAGGGTTGGAGCTGGTGGTCAGTTAGCAAGAGTCAACTTTGCTTTCTCCCCTTTATCTAACTAAAAGACCCAGTGGAGCACAGTCAGATCCCATCTGGGACATACAGGGGTCTATGAAGCTGCACAGTCAGTAGAAAGCCATGTCACGGGAACCAATTGTTATATTTTTAGGAATTTTGCAAGCCAGCTGATTCACACAGACATTATTAAAAATTGAATAATAGGCTGGGCGCGGTGGCTCACACCTGTAATCCCAGCACTTTGGGAGGCTGAGGCGGGCGGATCACTTGAGGTCAGGAGTTCAAGAGCAGCCTGGCCAACATGGCGAAACCCCATCTCTACTAAGAACACAAAAGTTAGTGGGGTGTGGTGCCAGATGCCTGTAATCCCAGCACTTTGGGAGGCTGAGGTGGGTGGATCACCTGAGGACAGGGGTTTGAAACCAGCCTGGCCAACATGGTGAAACCCCATCTCTACTAAGAATACAAAAATTAGCCGGGTGTGGTAGCACATGCCTGTAATCACAGCTACTTGGGAGATTGAGGCAGGAGAATTGCTTGAACCTGGGAGCTGGAGGTTGCAGTGAGCTGAGATCATGCTACTGCACTCCAGCCTAGGAGACAGAGCAAGACTCTATCCGCCCCTAAAAAAATTGAATTATATGAACTTAAATGTGTACAAAAAGATGATAAATACTCAAAGACCATCACAAATAACACTCAAATGCTTTACTACATTTTACTGCTATCTTCTTGGGGATATTTATGTCTACTGTATCTGTATGGTATTTTAAAAATGTGTTACTGTGCATTTCTTCCCATCTCCGTGTTTAGCAGCAGTATGTTGATGGTTTTAAATTGGCCATGGGAGTATTTAGACCAAAAGAAATCAGCAAATGCCACAAATCTGTGTGTTTATTTGTTTAAGAGGATAGTTGCTGAACATTCACCAGCACACTACTGGGCACAATCCTAAAAACCAGTAATTTGGAGATAGGATGGAAATATATGTACATTTGGGACAAGTAGGTAGGAATTTCCAAACAATCTTCAGATCCCTGCCAGAGATAAAACACAAACAAGTGTTTCTCGTGTTTTAAACCAATGCAATAAGAATCCACTTTAAAGGCTGCTTTCTTTTCTGCAGGGATACAGAGAGAGAGGAGTCATTCCCGATCAATAGTGTTCATTGTCGCTATCATCCTTAACAAACACCCACTGCACACCTACTATAGGTGAGTTTCTGAGCTTAACCAAGTGACATAAAAGATGATCTCTGTTTTCAAGGAGCTGATGATTAAACTGGAATATTCACAGAAAAAAATAAATGAGAGAAGTCTGTTCTGAATGCTTCATACTTTCTCTTCACAGCACTTACCTTGATTTGTAAATATATATACACATACACATACACACACACAAAAGTTTATAATTATATATTTGTATATATATTTTTTCTATACATATACATACACACACATAGTGTATACTTGTGTAAATGTTTGTTTCATGCTGTGTCTTCCATTAGCCTACAAGTTCCATTACATTAGGGGTGGCAGCTGCATCTCATTTGTTCACAGCAGTGTCCCTGTATCTGCTCAATGTCTGGCAGATAGTAGGTACTCAATTAATGTTTGTGGAATGTACATAATTAAATGGAATAAGCACCGTAGACAATTGGAGCTGTAGGAGGTGAGAGGAAGGAACCTTACCAATGACTGGAATGATTGGAAAGGCTTTAAGGAGGTGCTAGGACTTGAGTAGGACCTCAAAGGGAGGGTAAGGCATAAGTTAGGTACATGACACATTCTACAGAAGATGTGTAAGCCTGGAATGGCATGTTTATTTCTTTTGTTGGAGTTGGAGCAAACCCAGTGGAGCTTCTGGGTTAGGGTCACCGGGGTTATATTCAATTGAACTGTGGTATTACCTGGACTCAAAGGAGCCAGATGCAATTTGAGAAGCAAATGCAGATCAAGGCTGAGAAGGGAACTCAAGGTTGAGTGAAAAGAACGATATCCATTTGGAGATCTAAAGGACAATTTTGAGGTCACACCTGAGAGACTGGGAAGCAAAAATGCAGGTTGGCAAGCAAGGCTGGAAGACACAGAGTTTTAGCCAGTGCCCTTCTCCTCCTCCTTCTTGTCCTCCTCCTTCTTCTCCTCCTCCTCTTCCTCCTCCTCCTTCTCCACTTCTTCTGCTTCTTCACCAAATAAGTTTTATTACAACATAACACACTTTAAGCTTCTTAGAAGCTTATACATAAAATAAACAGAGCTTAGAATGTATTCTTTTTATTATGATCATTTTAAATTAGAGACGGGGTCTTGCTATGTTTCCAGGCTGGTCTTGAACTCCTGGACTCAAGTGATCCTCCTGCCTTGGTCTCCTAAAGTGCTGGGATTACAGGCACATGCCACCAGCCCTTGCCTAGAATATTTTCTTTTCCTTTTTTTTTTTTTCAAAATTTTTTGAGACAGAGTGCAGACTGGAATGCAATCTGGATTCAAGCAATTCTCCTCCTCAGTCTCCAAAGTAGCTGGGATTACAAGCATGTGCCACCACACCTGGCTAATTTTTGTACTTTTAGTAGAGACGGGGTTTCACCATGTTGGCCATACTGGTCTTGAACTCCTGGCCTAAAGTGATCTGCCCATCTTGGTCTCCCAAAGTGCTGAGATTACAGGTGTGAAACACTGCACCCAGCCTAGAATATTTTCTTGATGGTTATTACAATAAGAAAGAAAAATATAATAACTTTGTTTCCTCACCCTGCATTCTTATTTCCCTCACTCTCTATTGAGCATTCAATATATAGTTCAAGATGAAATAAAATAAAACCTCAATATCAGATTAAGCTTAAAAGACTATTCAGGATAAACCAAAACACATTCTCACAAGGGCCAATTAAAGAAACAACATATAAAAATCACTATAATTATTAATATATTTAAATATGTATCTTGCCACAGGCTGCATTTTAGGATACTTATTTCAGATACATTAGAGAAACTCTGGAAATACAAAAAAGATACAAAATTAATGCTGAAAGAGTAATTATAAATCAAGACAGAAATCATATTATGGGTCAGGTGCAGTGACGCATACCTGTTATCCCACCACTTTGGGAGGCTGGGGCAGGCAGATCACCTGAAGTCAGAAGTTCAAGACCAGCCTGACCAACATGGTGAAACCCCGGCTTTACAAAAAATACAAAATTAGCCGGGCAGAGTGGCACACACCTGTAATCCCAGCTATTCGGGAGGTTGAGGCAGGAGAATCACTTGAACCCAGGAAACGGAGGTTGCAGTGATCCAAGATTGCACCATTGCACTCCAGCCTGGGCAAAAAGAACAAAACCCTGTCTCAACAACAACAACAAAACAAACAAACAAACAAACAAAAAAACCAAAAAGAAATATTATGCAAGAATTGTGCACAAATCAAAGTGGGAAAATTACTTTAGAAATATGTAAGTCTTATAAGATAAGAAATATCAGAAAAAAAAGGCCTTTCATTTTTCAATCAAGATTTGCTAAAAGATTTTTGTTGTTCAGTAATTCACGTTGATCTACAAAGACAGCATTACACAAAATAGACTTAAACTGTAATAAAAGATGTTTAGGTTACATAATACAAGATTTGTTTCAGTGAAGATTACTAACCAGCAGAATACTGATATAATAAATATAAATGTCTTCTTTGTATACCTTTATTTTATTTTATTGAACAAATATAAGAGGGTTGATAATCTATCATATCTCTTCTGTGCTTTTTGCTTCAGGATATTTAAGGTAAAAATAGGAGATATACCCTGTGACAGATTTAACAGGGTTTTTTCCTCTTGTTATTTATTCAATTACAGTTAAAGACTTTACCTGTAGAAATAAGTCACATAAAATCACAATAGAAAATTTGAACATAACTGATAACTTCTCAACGTCATTTTATGAAACAACCATTCTATCTTATGATATATCCCAAATATATTAGGATAAACAAGAGTAAGATGATAATTCTTTCTTTTCTTTCCTCTTACATCACAAAAAGTAAGCAAAAACAACAAATGAGAATTGCCACCAGGTGCGTGGCTCATGCCTGTAATCCCAGCATTTTGGAAGGCCGAGGCAGGAGGACTGCTTGAACTCAAGAGTTGGAGATCAGCCTAGGCAACATAGCAAGAACTTGTCTCTACTAAAAAATAAAAATAAACAAATAAAAATAAAAAAATCACCTGGGCATGGTGGCACATGCCTGTAGTTCCAGCTATTTGGGAGGCTGAGGTGGTAGGATCTCTTGAGACTGGGAGATCAAGTCTGCAGTGATCTGTGATCATGCCATTGAACTCCAGCCTGGGTGACAGAGCAAGACCCTATATCAAAAAGAAAAAAAAAAAAGAATTGCTAGTGAAACCCATATTTTAAATATTTATCCTGCCCCTATATGCCGAATAAAGGAGTGAACAAAAAGCAAACTATATTGATTCAGTGATTAAGGAATAAATGTTTCATAGAAAACGTAAAGTTTTTTTTCTTTTTTTGAGACAGTCTTGCTCTGTCACCTAGGCTGGAGTGCAGTGGTATGATCTTGGCCCACTGCAACCTTCGCCTCCCAGGTTCTCTGCCTCAGTCTCCCAAGTAGCTGGGATTCCAGGGTCCTGCCACCATGCCCAGCTAATTTTTGAATTTTTAGTAGAGATGGGGTTTCACCATCTTGGCCAGGTTGGTCTTGAACTCCTGACCTTGTGATCCACCTGCCTTGACCTCCCAAAATGCTGGTATTACAGGTGTGAGACATCATGCCCAGCTGAAAACTAAAAGTTTTTTTAGAGAAAAAGAAGAATTAAGTTTTCGTAAAAGAACATCTAAAACTAGAATGGGAGAAAAGATTCCTAGGGCAGGTTGATACTATTCCAAGTGATGCCAAATACCTATTTATGGAAACAAATTGTCTTTTTCTCTGAGTTGCACCTATGCAGGACAGATGAGGCAATGACTGTGCACATTTACGCTTTGTGTTAAGACAAGGGAAGAATGAAAGTCTGGCTAGTTCTTGTGCTTGTCTCTTTTTTAAAATATTAAGAAGAAAATGAAATGGAAAGAATGATTTAGAATGGAAAAATGGAGTGTAGACTGAGGATCATGAAGTCAGCTCATTTAAGGAAGTGATAGAACGACAAGTTCAATTAAAAATACACTTTTCTATTATTTCAGAGCAAACAGAGGCAGCGTGCTATAGAACAGTATTTCTTAAATTTTCTGTACCCATGAAACACCTATGGGTCATAAGATGCCAGTTCTGATTGAGCAGTTCTGGGGTGGGGCCTGAGAGTCTGCATTTCTAGCAAGCTCCAAGGTAAAACCATGCTTGCTGCTAGTCCAAGGCCAATACTTTGAGCAGTAAAACTGTAAAATTAATGTTAACCTAAGTCATAAAGAAGACAAATGAAACGGTCAGATAATTTTGTCCTGGGGAGAAGATTCTAGAAAATTCCTTGAATTTTCTAGAAAATTCCTTGGGAGGGCTGGGTTCTCATGTAGTTTAGAAACTAAAAGGGCATTTAGACCCAGAGTTATAGAAGATTTAAGTATAAGTCAGAGCGGCATGAAAGGCTGTTTCCAGAAAGGTAGCTGCAATGCAGCTTCTCCTCTGATTCTGAGCTCAACTCAGAAAATTCAAAGAATTTTCCACTTCTTCCTTTCTTTGAAAGGTAGAAGAATCAGAGCTTAGGGATGCATAAACTACTAAAAGCTCTGCCTGGAGCACTGACATAAAAGCACAGCAAGAACACAGCAGTGTATGTCTTGAATTAATCCTGGTTCAAGGGAAGCCTCGGGTCTTTATTTTGCTCAAACCCAAAGAATAATCAAATTGTATTATTAAATACTTCTATGTCCAGAAGAGGCGCTATGTTTATTTTTCTTTAATGTTTGCTTTATTAAAGGGAACCAATATGTACTGAGGACATAATGTTCACCTCTCACTGTAAGACTGGTACATGAATTAACTTTTTCAAATTTTCATCCACCTTTCTATATATATCTACGATTAAGAAAACTAAGAATTAGTGTTTATGACTTGGTCAAAATAACATACATATTAGGACTTATTTATAGAACTAAGCTGATAATCAAATTAATGTATTAATTAATAATTTATCACTAAAAGAGACTTGCTCACAGTTTATTCTAAATCTCTGTTGCAAACATGGAATCTTTTAATTGTCTGATTGATGGTCTGATTGTAGCAATACTTTGCGTCAGCTCCGTGAGCTACAAAGTTGATGTATTGAATGATTAAATCAAATTTAAGATGTGAGTTCTGGGCCGGGTGCAGTGGCTTACACCTGTAATCCCAGCACTTTGGGAGGCTGAGGCAGGCAGATCACAAGGTCAGGAGTTCAAGACCAGACTGACCAACATGACGAAACTCTGTCTCTATTAAAAATACAAAACCACGCATGGTGGTGTGTGCCTGTAATCTCAGCTACTCAAGATCCCACCACTGCACAGTGAGACTCCATCTCAAAAAAAAAAAAATTTGAGTTCTGGACTTGCACTGGCCAATATGGTAGCTTCAGCCCCATCTGATTACCTACATTTTAATTAAAATTGAGTAAAATAAAAAATTCCTTTCCTCAACCACATAAGACACATTTCATTTCAGTAGCCATATATGGCTAGTGAATACCATATTGGACAGCATATTTTTGTAAATGAACATTTCCAGGATATTTTCAACATCACAAAAAAATTCTGTTGAAAAATTCAATCCCCTTCCCCCCTCCCTCTGCCTTTTTTTTTTTTTTTTTTTTGAGACAAGAGTTTGCTCTGTCGCCTGGCTGGAGTGCAGTGGCGCGATCTCGGCTCGCTGCAACCTCTGCCTCCTGGGTTCAATTGATTCTCCTGCCTCAGTCTCCCAAGTAGCTGGGATTACAGGCGTGTGCCACCACACCCAGCTAATTTTTGTATTTTTAGTAGAGACGAGGTTTCACCATGTTGGGCAGGATGGTCTCTATTTCTTGACCTCGTGATCCACCCGCCTTGGCCTCCCAAAGTGCTGGGATTACAGGCGTGAGACACCGTCAGTCCCATTTTAATGTTAACAGATCTTCTATGCATTTGTTAATTTTTAAGCAATTTAATATATTACCTAAATCTGTTCTCACAATCATCACATGAAAAATACCTAAGTTAATGTTACCATGTTTTATAAAGCAGACTCATGACTGGGATATTTTTAGAGCCACAGTTGAAGTTAAAGACCTTGGGGACTTAAAACTTGTGCAACTTGTTTATGCCCCTCGTCTTTCCTCTTCTCTTCATCTGCTCTCTTTCCCTAGGTGATGTTATCCAATTCCACAACTTTAAATACCTCTTCCCTTGGGCCTGGGCTTGATATCCAACTGCTTGACATTGCCATGTGAGTTCTAATAGGCACCTCAAACTTAATATGTCTAAAACAGCACTCTTGCTTTTTACATCCCATCCTCCTGCCCAGCTTTTCCCCCTCCTGCCTTTCCCATTTCATGAAATGGAATCTGCCTATTCTCCCTGGTACTCATCATCCTTAATATTTCCCTTTCCTTCACCTGTCCTTTCCAACAAGCCACCCCCAGCTAATCCAACAGCAAGTTCAATTAATTCTTTTTTTTTTTTTTGAGATGGAGTTTCAGCCTGTGGCCCAGGATGGAGTGCAATGGCGGGATCTCAGCTCACTGCCTCCTCTACCTCCCAGGCTCAAGCAATTCTCCTGCCTCAGCCTCCTAAGTAGCTGGTATTACAGGTGTGCATTACCACATACAGCTTAATTTTTGTATTTTTAGTAGAGATGGGTTTTCACCATGTTGGCCAGGCTGGTCTTGAACTTCTGACCTCAGGAAATCTGCCCACCTCAGCCTCTGAAAGTGTTGGGATTACAGGTGTGAGCCACTGTGCCTGGCCCAAGTTCAATTAATTCTACTTCCGCAACATATCCTGAATCCAGTGACAGCTCCTCTACTCACATATCTGTAATCCAAGATAACATCTGGGCCGTTCTGACTAGCTTTCTAACTAGTTTCCCAGATGCTATTCTCGCTCTTCTGTCTATTCTCCACAAGAAACCAGAGTGATCTTTTAAAAACGTAAAGTAGCCAATCTCTGTCACGAACTTAGATGCAAAAATATTCAACAAAATATTAGCAATTTGAAATCAAGCAATGTACAAAAAATTATATACCATGACCAAGTGGGATTCATTCCAGAAATACTGGGCTAGTTCAATATTTGAAAATCAAATAATGTTATCCACCACAGTAACAGACTAAAGAAGAAAATTCACATAATTATATTGATTGATATAAAAAAATTTGACAAAATTCAATATCCATTCATGAAAAATTTCAGAAAAATAGATATAGAAGGAAACTTGACAAAGAGCATCTACAAAAAAATCTACAGGTAATATTATGCTAAATGTTGAAAGACTAAATGCTTTTCCTCTAAGATTAGGAAAAAAGCAAGGATGCACTCTTATTACTCTTACTCAACACAGTTGTGAAAACTCTAGCCAGCACAATGTAGAAAAGAAGCCAAAACATACAGATTGGAAAGGAAGAAAGAATTTGCCCTGATTTGCAGACATGATTGTCTATGTGGACAGTCCCCAAGTCATCTACCCCTCAACCCAAACAAAACAACACAAAAATTGCTACACCTAATAGTTCAGTAAGGTCACAGGTTACAAGATGAACACACAAAAAAGTCTATATACTAACAAGGAATATGTGGAAACTGAAATTAAAAACACAATACCATTTATGATAGCGCCAAAGAAAATGAAATACCTAAGTATCAATTTAACAAAACGAATACAAATTCATATGCTAAAAATTACAAAATACTGATGAAAGAAATAAAATATCTAAATAAAAGATAGTGATAACACTGAATGCTGTTGAGGATGCCAAAAATCAGGATCGCCGAGAACACAATCCTGGTGGGAATGTAAAATGGTTCAGCCACTCTGGAAAATGGTTTAGCAGTTTCTTTTAAAACTAAAAATTGACTTAGCATACAATGTTGCAGTGGTACCCCTGCATAATTATTTCAGAGAAATGAAAATGTATATTCAATGTTCAAACCTGCACATGAATGTTCATTTATTTATAATAGCAAAAAAATGGAAACAACCTAGATGTCCTTCAGTGGGTGAATAGTTACATTGTGGTATGTCCTTACCATGGAATACTACTCATCAATAAAAAGGAAAGGACTATTTTTTCTTTTCTTTTTTTTTTTTTGAGACAAGGTCTCGCTCTGTCACTCAGGCTGGAGTGTAGTGGTGTGAACATGGCTTGCTGCAGCCTCAACTCTCTGGGCACAGGGCATCCTCCCATTAGCTAGGACCTGCTAATGTTTAATTTTTTGTAGATACAGGGTTTCACCATTGTTGCCCAGGCTGGTCTCGAACTCTGGAGTTCAGGTGATCTCCCTGCCTCAGCCTCCCAAAGTGTTGGGATTACAGGCGAGAGCCACCACATCTGGCAAGGAAGGGACTATTGATACAACTGGCTAGTTGGATAGATTTAAAGGGAATTCTGCTGAGTGAAAAACCCCATTTCAAAGGATTGCATACTGTATGAGTCCATTTGTACAATATTCCTGAAATGTTGTATTTATAGAGATGGAAAACGGATGAGTGTTTTCCAGGAGTTAGGATTTGGGATTCTTCCAGGAGTTAGGATTTTGTGGGGAGGGAGAAGGAATGCTACAAACGGTAACACCATGGAGCCTTGTGGTAATGGGACAGTTCTGCATTTGATTGTGGTGGTGGCTACTGGAAGTTACACATATTAAAAAATTGCCAAGAACTACACACACACACACACACACACACACACACACACACACACACGGGACACAGGAGTACCTGTATTACTGGTAAAATCTGAATAAGCTCTGTGGATTGCAGCAACATTAATTTCATGGTGTTTGTGTTGTACTACAGTTACATTGGGGAAGAGGGGAAGGGTATATGAGACAATTTGGTACTTTCCTGTGAATCTATAAGTAAAAAGTTTAAAAATGTGAATCAGATTGTATGTGATCTCTTACTTTAAGTCATTTCAAGGCTCCCCATTGCAAGTAGAAGAAAATCCAGGTTCCTTACCTTAGATCACCCGCTCTCTGCCTAGCTCTCGCTGACCTCATCTCACTGCTCATCTTATTAACTGAGCCGAAACACACAAATCTACCCTCTCACACACAGTGCTCTTTGTGCTCTGCTCCTTCCCACCTGGGAGATGTTTCACTTGCTGTTTCCTTCCTAAATAGGTCTTCATATATCTCACTGCATGTCTTGTTATCATTCAGGCTCACCTCCAGGTCACCTCCTGAGAGAAACTTCCCTGACCTCCTGTTGAAAGCATTCTGTTTTTCTCTAGGTCATTCTACAGTGCATTTTCTTCCCAGCAGCTGCCATTACCTGAATTTATCTTTTATCTTTGTTTATTAATTGTCTCCCTCCATTAGAAGGTAAACTGTAAGAGAGCTGGGACCATGCTATCTCATTCATAGCATTATCTCCAGTGGTAGAAAGTGCCTGGTGCTGGATTCCAAGGGACAGCCTATACCCACACACCCACAGATGTACACATACCCACGTGTACACTAAAAAGGACTCCTTTTCCTCGCCTAGGTTCTGAACAATCTCAATAAATATAATAAAAGGGTCAAGACAGAAGTAAAAACATCACCTTTCTTATTAAGAAGGGAAAGTTTAGCAGTGTAGTTTAGACAATTAGGCAGCCTTACCCCACCGGGTCCCAGGCGGCTCTATAGTGAATTAATCCCTCCTTCACCAATGCCAGCAACATAGGTGCGTGCTAAATATTATGTGAATGAAAGAGGGAAGGAACAAAAGCTGTGATGGATTCCTGAGTCTTCACTCATATTGGGGTCCCAGAATAAGGCACAGAAGTAGGACTGCTGATTTAAAGATATAGGGCTCAGATGCCAAAGATGCTGAGGCTAGCTGCAGGCACAGCTAGAAGACAGTCTGCAGAGTCTCCATGCCAGGCCCAGACACTGAGATGCTGTTCAAGGTGAAGCTGGGGGTGGTCATACATCTTTTTATCCACCTGCATCTGCTCATTTACCTAGGTGCGGTTTCCATTATTTGGGGGAGGGGTAAGTGATTGCTGTTTCTATGAGTAGGCTCACTTTAGTACTCCTTGATGGTACAGTATTAAGCAACCCACCAGCCTTAATAGAGTTTATGTCTGTATCACAACTCTCTTGTCTGAAAAATAATGAAAGCACACCTAACATGTGTACTTCTCAGCTACTATAAGGTACCATATTAATCAGAAGCGGAATTTTTTAAAATGATAACCCTTGAGTTACAAATTACCACTACAGCATCTCCTTTAATGAAAAATGGAAGTTTTGGGGAGCCAAATAGATAGTCTGGAGCAGTCTGGCTACAGCTGTGAATAAAAGACAAAAAAGTAATTGTCAGCACCATCAGGAGAAAGAGAAAGAGTATGGGTTAGGTAGATACCGGTTATATGCAAGTATGAGGAATAGAAACAACACCCCTAATTCCAGCAGCCTTGAAAAAGAAAATCTTTAAGAAAGGGGAAATGTTGTTTCTACTCTGAACCACCATCACTAAATTATCTCATTGACCCAATATTGCTCAACACATAGATAGATCCAGCTTTTTTTTTTTTTTTTTTTTTTTTTTTTGAGATGGAATCTTGCTCTGTCACCCAGGCTGGAGTACAATTGCATGACCTCGATTCACTGCAACCTCCGCCTCCCAGGTTCAAGCAATTCTCCTGCCTCAGCCTCCAGAGTAGCTGGGATTACAGGTGCCTGCCATCACGCTCGGTTAATTTTTGTATTTTTAGTAGAGATGGGGTTTCATCATGTTGGCCAGGCTGGTCTCAAACTCCTGACTTCAGGTGATCCACTTGCCTTGGCCTCCCAAAGTGCTGGGATTATATAAAATTTCTTTTCTATTCTCTCTCTCTGGTTTGGTTTGTGTCCACCGCGTAAGGTTAAGCCCACCTGTATGCTTTGTCAAATGATTCAGTGGTGTGTGTGTGAGAGAGAGAGAGAGAGAGAGAAAGAGAGACAGAGAGAGAGAGAGAGAGAGAGAGAGGGAGAGGGAGAGATAGGGGCATGGGAGGATAGAGGTGTCAGAGATCTCTGTGTAAAAACCAGATCTACTCACTGTTCCGGAATTGTTTTAAGATTTGAAAAGCTGTCACAGGTCACTAAAGACTTGGTGTCTTAGCTTTTCACCTTGCTTTCCTGTGGAAGAAGAGACCCTGAGCACCAGAACAGCATGAAATTCAGGAAAGGGGAAGGTAAAAACAGAGTTTACTTAATGTCTATTTGTAGAAACCTCCTCAGTGAAATGAACACACCTCTCCATGTCAATCAAGGAGTTCATGGTGTTCAAAGTTGCAGGAAAAAAATCTCCACTAGTCAACATTTGAAAAAGTCTTTTTTTTTGAGATGAGGCTTCACTTTCTCGCCCAGGCTGGAGGGCAGTGTAATCGCAGCTCATTACAGCTTTGACCTCTTGACCCTCAGCCGTCAAGTAGCTGGAACTACAGGCACGTCACCATGACTGACTAATTTTTGTTTTAATTTGTTTTAGAGACAGGGATCTCTGCTACGTTGACTATGCTGGTTTCTAACTCCTGCCCTCAAGCAATTCTCCTACCTCAGGCTCTCAGGTAGCTAAGATCATAAGCGTGAGCTGCCACACCGGACCTGAAAATGTCTTTCAGTCAGAAATTTACCCACATTTGTGAAAATACAGGAGCTGCACCATATAACCCACAGAAAGTGTTTTTGAGACAGACTTTGGGAATCTGCTTTTCTAAGTTAGAAAATGTAAGAGTCCCTCCTTGGTGCTTAAACCTATTCACACGTATTTATCATTGTTTGACTCGTATTGCCATTTAACTTTTCTCCTGTTTATCCCTTTGTCCCCTAATGAAAAAGGGGACAAGGAGTATGTGTCAGTCAGGCTCCCTGCAGGAAGCGGAAGACACATTCAGATGCAGTTTGGAAAAGAATTGAACAAAGGCTACCTATTTACAGAGGTGAAGACAGGTTCGAGAAACAAGTAGGGCTGAGGAGGAACCCAGGAGTGGCCACAGGGAGAAATCTGCTGCCCGTTGGCCTAAAGAGGCCTTGTGGGAGCTGAAGTCATGAAGGAGGAGCTCCCTGACTGGCATATCAGAGGGGTCTTAGAGGGAATGCAATACCAGAACCCCTGTGCAGCGGCAGAGAGGGATGGGGGAAAAGACATTGACCTCACGCTCCATTAGGTCTTAATCTTCCACCAGCGCCTCCAGCAGCCAGGCCCACCTGGAACTCAGAGGACAAGGGCACCCAAGAGATACGGCCTGCAGCAATTCACTGCTTGGGACATAGTGCAGGCTACAGAAGGGCCCTGAAAAGAAGATAACAACGGCTATCATGTTGCCACCCCACGGTGGCAAAAGGAGTGAATTTTGCCAATTACTATCAGTGCCCTTGATATTCCAGGTGAAAGAAAAACTGGACTCAGCAGATCCCCTGTGGATAGGACCACTCAGGAGAGAAGGTAAAAGTGGATGAGAACTTGGCGGTTGTTTTTTTTTTCCTCATAATGAGCATGACATCACCTATACTTGGGATATGCAAGGAATGAAAGAGGAAAAGAAGATCACACACTCTTAGACTGGTCTCCAGAGGCAGTAGGCAGCCCAGATTTGAAGTAACAGCCCTAGGTCTGGGACAGTTTCTGGTCTCTACCTGCCAGAATGTTGCTCCATTTTGCAAGGAATTCAGGCAAAGTTTGATTCAAGAAGTCTGTATTCTTTGAGAAACTGCCTTGGCCATAGAAGAGCTGACTTAGCTCACTAGGTCTTCCATCCACAGGGACAAGCTTTTGTTGCATGGTGTCCTCAGCCTGGTTGTTTCTGGCAGAGCCTGATGTGCACATATATTGATCAGAAATCATATTGCTCAAGACAGGGATTATCTTGCCATCAGGGCTAGCTTTGTGGATGAATGTACAGAGAAGAGAGGTTTGATGGAAGGCGAAAAGTACTTTCCAAATCCCAGTGTCTTTTTTTCAGAGTCGTTTCTAACTCATTTGTGTTATTTACTCTTTCATCATTTGATAAATATTTAGAGTGCAATGCGTCAAACAGAGCTATCATAGCTCAACTGTAGCATACGCCAACTTGTGCAGTGCCAGAGCCCTGTTAGGCTCTGTACTTGACCCAGGTGACAGAAGGAAAATATAGTCCTTACCCTCTTAAGAACATAATTGGTTTGCATATGTTCACACCTGCCTTTTCTCCAATTAATTCTCTATAGAACATGCACTGTGATCATTGAAAAATACAGTGTAACCATGTACCCCTCTGCTTAAAATCGCTCGATGGCTTCCTGCTGCCCAAAAGGTCAACAGCAACATCTTTCACAAGGCTGATTGGCCCTGAGTGAAGAAGACAGATGTAAATCACAGGACAACATTGGAAGTCCTGCAATAGACACTAACCAAGTGTTGCGGCTCAGAGGATGGAGCCTGGGGCTATCCTCTTGAAAGTCCCACACCATCCATTACTTGGCATAAGTTTTCAAGTATCTAAACAAAAACAATATTTCCTGGGAGGTGGATGGTGTTAGCTTTACCTGATAACAATTTTCAGATCTATTTTATAGAAAATATTGAACCTCTTTCTTTCTCTGTTTCTGTGTCTCTTCAGCATTTAAGGATACTTAAGCCTCGTATATCCTCAAGTGTTCTCCCTGGACCCCACTTCCCCCACTACTCATTTCTCCCCTTTGCCCTGTATAGCAACACTTCTCAAAAGAATTGTCTTCTTTCTGGGAGGTCATTTTCTCATCTCTGTCATTCCTCATCTTCCAGCTCACTTCATCCTTTTTTACAATACCATCATGCAATCAAAAGGATTCTCACGAAGGTTAACAATGGCCAGCATGTTGCTAGAATAACTGGCAACTCTTCGATCCTCAGCTTGCTCAACTTGTAGCAGCATTTGATACTATGGATGCCTGCGCTTTCTCAAAACACTTGCTGCCTCTGGCATTTGTGAAACACATTCTCCTAGCTTTCCTCTTCTTTCTTTGGCTCTTCCTTCTTAAAACTGTTTGCTGGACTACATGCCTCTGCATGATCTTTAGATGTAATTCCCAAAGGCTTTTTTCTGTGTCTCTTTCTCTTGTCCCTCTATCCTCTCTCCTGAACTGAACTCATCCCCACCCATGGCTTCAATGATCACCTATACAACAACAACACTACAACTTTATTTCATTAGCTCCATCTTTCCTTTTGAGATTCAGGTTCACATATATTGACTTTTCTGTCTGAAAAGGCATGACAAACTCAGCTTATTTAAAACCAAACTCATGATGTCCCATCTACCTCAAAACTGGCCTTTCTACAGTGAGTAGCTCCAGCACCTATCAACAAGTATGGCTTCACTCTTTACACTTTCCCTCCAATCTTCCCAAAGACCCAGTCCTGTATTTTAACCCAGGTGTCTCTCCAGTCTGACCCTATCTCTCCTCCCCCACTGCCATCTCCTAAGTCTAAGCCACCATCACCTCTCCTTTGAACTGTGGCAATGACCTGCTAATTAATTTGCATAGGTTCACACTTACCCCTTCTCCAATTAATTTTCCACAGAATACACACAGTGACCATTGAGAAATACAATGTAACCATGTCCCCCTCTGCTTAAAGTCACTCAGTGGCTTCCTGCTGCCCGGAAGGTCAACAGCAAAATCTTTCACAAGGCCCATAGGCCCTAAGGTGATCTAGGTCATAAATGACCCAGCCCTGGGTCCCCTGCTTCAGCCCCAGCTCTTTCTCTTCCTCTTGCTCAGCCACACTGGCTTTCTTTCACTGGTTCCTATTGTGGTGCTCCTCCTGCTTTGGGACCTATGGAGTGCCAGTCCTTCTTCCTAGATACCCACCTCTCTTCTTTTCACTAAATTACATAAACCAACTTTTAGATCTCAGATTAAATGTTCCATTCCCAGGGAGTCTTTCTTAAACTCTAGGGTAGATAAGCCTGTTTTCTTTCTTAGTCACTTGAAATTTGTAATCACATGCTTCTACGGTTTTTTGGTTAATGTTTGTCTTTTCCTCTCTCCTGTAATATTCATGATGTCTGAGTCCGTTTCTGTTTTCTTCAGTATAGGATCCCTAGTTCTTAGTGTAGTACCAGGCACATAGTAGGTACTCAATCGCTTTTGGAAGGAAGAAAGCCTGAAAAGAAGGGCCCAGAGGGAAAGTGACTGAGGGTAGGTGGATTACCACCTTGGGAATTACTCAGGACAGATATAGACAATTTGGTGGATGGGTCATGATGGTGGCAATCCTCAGGCAGAAGAGAACGGCGAGGGTGTGTCAGCAACAGAAGGCCAGGTCCACAGGCACCCTCTCTGCCTCTGTAAGGCTGCACCACAGAGCGGGTGGGGGCACACACACTAACCTGTGAGTCCAAAGACCTGCTTTCAAGGTCTGGATTTGATGCTAACTGGTGTGTCCTTTCCCTCTCATTCACAACTTCATCTGTAAGATAACAGCGTGGAGTATTATAGCAGTCAGGGCTCTTAGTTGCAAAGAAGCAAATATTGCTTCTGGGCAGTTGAAGCAGAAAATGAACTGATTGAAAGAATGCTGGCCAGCTTACGAGATTACCCAGAAGCCTGGAGGCCCAGACCTAGAGGACAGGCAAAAGCAAGGAAGACTGTGCAGACAAGCCAGGTCCAGAACGTCAGGGAGGGACCAGACAGTGGCGGGGCCACTGTGGCTGCTTGACACGCCAAGTGTCACAGCCTGCACCTGTGCCAGGAGTGGGCCCACAGCACCCCTGTACTAAATTGGCTGTGCTGTCCTTGGAAACTGGATGTCGCTGCCTTTGCTGCTACCCTCGGAAAGAATTTGCCACTCCCTCCTTCTTTGCGTCACTAACTCCTGACTCACAAACCTGAGCAGGTGCATCTGACTTTCTGAGCTAGATCATATTAGAGCCCTGGCTGCCAGGGGAAGTGGGAAAGCAGAACTTTCCAGAGAAAGAGGCAGACTCTACCAGCCAGCTTCATTCTTGAGATAGAAAGTTCCCCAGTGTAGGAACTGAAGGGTTCAGATTCTGGGTAGCCATGAACATCACATATCCAGTACTAGGCCGTCTCCAAGGTCCCTCCGGCACTAATCATCCATGTTTCTGGACACCGCAATGAGAATGGACGTAGTCATCACATCAAAATCCTTCCCTCTAAATCAGCAGGCTCTAAGAGCGACATCGTCATCTGTTTGCTACAGACAACTGTGCTCTGTATTACAAATTCTTATTTCTAGGTACTTCAGAGACATACTCTGCATGTCCTTGCTTTCATGTTTAATTGAGCCACTGACACCAGCCTGCTTTTCCTGGCCCCACAGCCCTAAAAATAGGGCATTATTGAATAGCCCAATAACCTGGTCAGAACTCTCTGCCTCCCACAGGCCTGTGTGTGGATTCATGTTTTCAGTGAGCAGATGCCCTTTCCATTAGATGATCTATTTTTAAACTTGCCAAATGTCAATTCTCTCTCAAATGACAATTCCCATTCTCAAAGACTCACTGGTTTGTTTGTTTGTTTTCCTGGCGGAATTTACTCTACAATATAAAAAAAAAATTGTCATTCATGTTCTTTTTGGACAGAAGTAACATTTTTAAATTCTTGCCTCTCCTCTCTTCTTTTTTATTTGAGTGAGAGCTAAGAGAATTGATAAAAAAGGGATTCTGGAAGTGCAGGGTCCAGGATGTTGGAGTAATTTATGCGCCTTCTTTTAATTCAGTTTCCACCATATCTGCTTCCTTTTTTTTGCATTTAAAGTAGCCAAGCTGCAGGAGCAAAGCAAACTTTATAAAATCATTCAGTGTGAATAGCTGATTCCGGTTTAATTTGTTGCACTTCAAGGTAGCATAGAGGTGTGAATATAAAGTAATACAACTGATGCTTAAAAACCTCTAGACATCTGACACATCCAAATGAATGTTGAACTCCTCAGAGAGTCCCCTTTGGATGACATTGCACTTGGTTTGACAATATTATCCCTTTACTCAAAGCATTTTTGGAATAGTTTTTCAGAGTCATCTCCCCAAGTGTGGGTCAGGCCCTCCAATGTCCTCAGTGCCTGAGGAGCATGGGCATTAGCTCAGGAGACGGTGCTGTCCCACTCTTCGGAGATGGTGTAAGAGAGGTGTAAGTGTGGTCGCAGTGAAAAGGGTATGAGCTCTGGAATCAGATGATTTGGGTTCAGATCTTCTCTCTCCCACTTACAGGCTTGGCCATGCTGCTCAACATCTTGAGGCATCAGACTCTTTGTGTAAAATGAAGGAAGTTACATCTTCCTTGCAAGGTTGTCGTGAAGGTTAAATGAATTAATGTGTACAGAGTTCTGGCACCTGGTAAAAATTTAGAGTGTTAATACTGTTCTCTATGCCACTATTTCCTTTTTCTTCTTTTTTTGTGAGATAAGGCCTCATTCTGTCACCCAAGCTGGAGTAAAGTGATGTGTTCACTGCTCACGGCTGCCTTGATCTCTCAAGCTCAAGTCTTCTGCTTCCGACTCCCAAGTAGCTGGGACTACAGGTGTGCACCACCACACCTGGCTAATTTTTTATTTTTTTGTAGAGACAGGGGTCTCATTATGTTTTCCAGGATGATCTCTAACTCTTGAGGTAAAGTGATCCAACCTGCCCTGGCCTCCCAAGGTGCTGGGGTTACAGGTGTGAGCCATCCTGCCCAGCCCTCAACTGATCTGCCTAATACACTCTGTCTCCAGCCAAATGAAGTTGCTTTGCCCTTCCTGTGTGTTTATGATGGCCTTCCCTAAGGACGATCCCCTCTTTGATGCCCTTCTTTCTCACCTCTGTATGTCCCAAACCTACTTCTCCTTTAAGTCTGGCTCAAATAAAAATAATAATACTAATGAACAGAAAAGTTAAGCAATTCATCTAAAATCTTATGACTCTTATGCCAGTAGTAGAGACAGACTTTGGGTCCAGGTTGCCAACACCAGTGTCTACACTCTACAGTGTCCACACTACAACATTAGATTATGCTACCTACTTGTGTAACTGCCTCTACAAACCCCACCTTCTTCAAGAAGCTTTTCAGATCTCTCTTAGAACACCCTCTTCTACCTTTGAATTCTATGTACTCCACTTACAAAGCTTTTCTAATGAAACATGTATCTTTCCACATGATATTGGAATCATTTGGCTACTGGTTTCATCTCCCTGCTGAACTGGATGTTTAATAAGTGCTATGTTTTTCTCATAATACTCTTCTTGGTACCTTGCATAATCTGTTGTGCTCAAGAATATTTATTAAGCAAATTATTTAAAATGCAAATCTGATTATGTCTCTCCTCTGTTTAAAATGTTCCATTTCCTTTAAGATAAAAGCCAAAATTTTCAGTGTAGCAAAAAGGTCCTGAGCAATGAGTTTTTCCTCCCCTGCTAGTCTCCCTTTACCGCTGCCCCAGCTGATTGCTGTCCAGCTACCAGTGGCTTTTTGTCCACTCTTCAAGCCACCGAATCCCCTCAGGACCTTCTCATTGGCTCTCCCTCTCCCTGGAAGGCTGGGCTCTCTTTCCCCACATTGACCCCGGCTCTCTCCTGTCATGACTGTTCTGATGACCTCCCATTGTTACTTTGCCTCCGGGCACCACTGCCCTTCTCGGGCATGGATGTGTAACATTCTGGCCAGGTCTGACCGGTCCTGTTGGAGGGGCCAACCTGGGGGCCCTAGATCTGCCCTCACTTTCCTAGTGGGAAAGCCAGGCTGGCGGACACTTGGGGATCTGGGCCCGACCTCTGCAGGGGCCTCTGGGGCAACAAAGGCTGCTTGTCCATTCCAGCTTGGCCTGACATGGAGGAGGTGAGCTCTGACTCCATGCCAGAGATTGATCCTGACAGTGGCATTTTCTGAAGGGACTTGTACCCTTCATCTCTCCTTGGCTCATATATTCTGGCTGCCAGCAGGCCTGGCTCAAAGCCATCTTGGCAAAGAAAAATTTTTATAGCCTGGTTGGTTTAATTTTGTTTTCTTCCCACTTAATCCCAGGCAGAAATATCTCCAAACAGCTTTTATATTATCGGAGATAGGATGGGGGAACTATGCAGGGGAGGAAAGAGATCAAGACAAGGACATCTATGTTGGAAATGGGTTACTTCTCCATTTAAAAATAATATATGCTAGGCTCGGTGGCTCACACCTGTAATCCCAGCAATTTGGGAGGCTGAGGTGGGATGGATTGCTTGAGGCCAGGGGTTTGAGACCAGCCTGGGCAACATAGTGAGACTCTGTCTCTATTTAAAAAACTTAAAATATACTTGTTAGTTTTATAATAATTGGTAACATTTACTAAACATCTACTAGGTCCTGGGTATTTGTACTAGGAATTTGTACACATATTAGCTCATTTAGTTTCCTAACTATAGCCCCTTGAGTTAGGTCTTATTATTAGTCCCACTTTGTAGATTAAAGAGTTGAGGCTTAGGTCGGTTAAGACATTTGCCCAAGCTTATTAAGCAGCGCAGGTGGGCTTATAGCTGAAGATACGGGAATGCTTGCTGAATTTTCTGCCTTGGGAATGAGAATATCAAATTACATTATGGTTTTGAGTGCTGGGATCCAGCGAAGAATAATCATCAAAACAGCAGATTCCAGAAAGATTCAAGTGTGATCCCTGATATTCCCCAGGTGACCACATGTCAATGATTACTTAATAAAAAGTAATCGTTGTAATTAGTAATGGATGCCTATTCCAGTTCACTGGGAAGCAGCCTGGTGCAAAGGAGAGAACATGAACTTTGAAGTCATATAGACCTTGGTTTGAAGCTGAACTCAGGCTCCTCTTTTTTTGTTTGTTTTTGTGACAGAGTCTCACTCTGGCGCCCAGGCTGGAGTACAGTGGTGCGATCTCTACTCACCACAACCTCTGCCTTCCAGACTCAAGTGATTCTCCTGCCTCAGCTTCCTGAGTAGCTGGGATTATAGGTGCATGCCACTACCGCCTGGCTAATTTTTGTATTTTCAGTAGAGGCAGGGTTTCACCATGTTGGCCAGGCTGGTCTTAAACTCCTAACCTCAAATAACCCACCCTCCTCAGCCTCACAAAGTGCAGTGATTACAGGTGTGAGCCACCGCACTTGGCCTGAACTCAGACTCTCCTATCTGTGCAGCCCGGTACAATTTATGAAACATCACAGTGACTCGGTTTTCTCATCTTTAGAATGGTGCTGTGATTCATAATTCAAAGAGATGCGAAGATTAAGCTAGAAAACACAGTGAAGTTTCTTGCACTGTTCCTGGCGTGTAGACAGTGACCAATAGTGGTAGAGATGTTCCAGTACTATTATTAATCTACCTCTAATACGTTATTGTTGGCTGATAATCCTACCATTAACATTTGCACTAAGGTATGCCATCTCTTGGAAGCCCTACTGAAAGAAAATGCCATAGAGGGGAAACACATTAAACTATGATCAGTCTGAATTATTAAGTCTTCCTTGTTTTTGAGATGGAGTCTTTCTCTGTCACCCAGGCTGGAGTGCAGTGGTGCAGTCTCGGCTCACTGCAACCTCCGCCGCCTGGGTTCAAGCAATTCTCCTGCCTCAGCCTCCTGAGCAGCTGGGACTACAGGTGCCTGCCACCACGGCTGGCTAATTTTTGTATTTTTAGTAGAGACAGGGTTTTGCCATGTTGGCCAGGCTGGTCTCGAACTCTCGAGCTCAGGCGATCTGCCCACCTTGGTCTCCCAAAGTGCTGGGATTATAGGCGTGAGCCACCACATCCGGCCATTAAGTCTTAATCAATAATTAAGCTACACAGATGGGCCTCAATTTACAATGGTTCAACTTATGATTTTTTGACTGTATGATGCTGTGAAAGCCATGTACATTTGGTAGAAACCATACTTCAGATTTTGGATTTTGATCTTTTCCTGGGCTCGTGATAGGAGGTAGGGAACTCTCCTGCAATGCCAGGCAGCAGAAGTGAGCCACAGCTCCCAGTCAGCCATAGCATCACGAGGGTAAAACAAAACTTTACCACATGCTATGTTGCCAACATCTTTTGAATATTGTGTTTCACATCTTATCATGTCTATAAAATGCCTACCTGAAAACAATATTTAACACTTTATTATAAAATAGGCTTTGTGTTAGATGAGTTTGCCCAACTGTAGAGTAATGTAAGTGTTCTGAGCATGTTTAAGGTAGGCCGGGCTAAGCTAGGGTGTTTGGTATGTGGGGTATATTAAGTGCATTTTGATTTAGGATAGTTTCAATTTAGGATGGGTTAATCTGGCTGTAAGTTGAGAAGCATCTGTTTATTGTGCAAGCTTTCTGGAAAGTGAGATGGCAACTTACGGAAAAAAAAAAGCCTGAAATTAGTAATGCTAACAACAGCTGCCTCCTTGAGTTAGGGTCTATTATGGTTTCGTGTCTTTTATTTTATTGCTAATCCTTGTAACTACCTTGTGGGAATGATACTATTATCATTTGCTTTATGAGGCTTACGAAGAGATTAAGCAACATGTTTAAAGCCGCCTGAGAGTAAGTAGGGAAGAAAGGATTTAAATCCAGGCCTTGCTCCAGTGTCTGTGTTTGCCTCATTAAGCCTTTCTGTTGTCAGGCCTGGCAGTCCCCCTTTTGGGAAAATATCCTAAGCAAATAATTTAAAAAGAAAATAAGGTCATTTGTTAAAACAAAACAGAAACCAAAAATATTTATAGCTCTGCTATGTTCATCAGCCAGCCCTCTGACCTCAAATTGGAAGGTGGAATGGCAAGCTCCCGTACATTAGCAGAAGATGGCAAGCATCAAAAGACAAATGCATGAATTACATCAGTAGAGGACATCTGAAGCTACCTTTAATAAAAAGGATGGGATCCAAAATAGTACCAAAAAGAATATGTATACACTTCTCAAAACTTAGGTGAAATGGATGTCTGTATGCTAGTAAGAATCAGAAGTATTTATAGAGGTATGCAGATGATTAGTATATGACACTTCCTTCCTTGCTGTTGTATTTTTGGGCACAACAGTTTAAATATTGTATTCGAAAAAGAAAAAAAGCATACTGAATCAAGTTTTTTAAAAAAGGAGATTTTTTTTTTTTTTAAAACTCTAGAGTGAAGTGGTAAAACAAGCTTCTTTAAAACACTGAAACAAAAAGTAATTACTATCTTAAAGAGAGATTTATTTATATATGTACTTATTTATTTACTTGTGATGAAGTGTTGCTCTGTCAGCCAGACTGGAGTGCAGTGGCGCGATCTCGGCTCACTGCAATCTCCGCCTGCTAGGTTCAAGCAATCCTTCTGTCTCAGCCTCCTGGGTAGCTGGGATTACAGGCATAAGCCACCATGCCAGGTTAACTTTTTGCATCTTTAGTAGAGAGGGAGGGTTTCATCATGTTGCCCAGGCTGGTCTCAAACTCCTAAGCTCAAGTGATCTGGTTGCCTTGGCCTCCCAAGGTGCTGGGATTACAGGCATGAGCCACCTTGCCTGGCTGGCTGGGTTTTATTTATTACAGTGTTCCCTTACTTAGTTGAGAAATCTTAGGGGTGTGCTAGGATAGCAATAGAGAAGCTCTAAATTTTTAGCATATTTCATAAACATGATGGACATTATATACTTTAACTGTGTATTTAAGCGCCTTGGCAATAGTTTGATATAACAAAAGGATAGAGGATCTTGGATTCTGTTATCAGGTTACCTGTTTTTTTTTTTTTTTTTTTTTTGTGATGGAGTCTCACTCTGTCGCCCAGGTTGGAGTACAATGGCATGATCTTAGCTCACTACAAAGGTTCAAGCTTCCAGGGTTCAAGCAATTCTTCTGCCTCAACCTCCTGAGTAGCTGGGACTACAGGCCCCCAACCAACATGCCTGACAAATTTTTGTATTTTTAGTAGAGACAGGGTTTCATCATGTTGGCCAGGCTGATCTCAAACTTCAGACCTCAGGGGATCCGCCCGCCTTTGCCTCCCAAAGTGCTGAGATTACAGGCAAGAGCCACCATGCCCAGCTACCTGGTTTTAATTCTAGCTTGTTACCTACTTGCTGTGTGATCCCAGGGAAGCTAAGCCTTTTTATGTCCTTGTCTGTAAAATGGGGATAATAATGCCTACCTCAATGGATTGCTACCTAGCACTCGATAAGGTTTCGATAAATATTACCTATTATTAAGCCATAACGCTGCTTTGCTTTGATCTGGAATTGTATCAATTCAGTATGAATTTTATCTTAAGCTAATCAGAAGTGTTGATGAACAATTGTACAAGCTTCTGATTGCTAAAATATGGATAAATAAATCAACTATGAGTCAATGTATTTTGGTCAACAAAATCTTTCAAAATTATAGGAGAGAGGAAGAAGAGAGGGAAGGATAAATGACAGGGATCCTTGGTGATAAAATCTGAGGATGAATACACAAGACAGATATGTTTTGATAAGGACAAGCGGAATGGGAGGCCTGGGCAGAGAACAGAAGTGAAAGCTGAAGACACAACAGGCTTTTGCCAGAATCAGAGAGAGAGGGTCCAGTTGTTGAGGTCTGGCTTTTCCTGAAGACAGATCATTGTCCTCCTCTATTCTCAGTGTTTTGGTTAGATTGCAACACCTGAACCCAAACCAGGACTTGTAGGGGTGAAAATGTGTTTCAGAAAGCACCTGTGCAACCTAGATGCTGGCTGGGGCTCCCCCTCCCTGGGAAGTCTGGTTAACCTCGACCTGAGCCCAAACACCACAGCCTGTGACATCACGAGTCCTCTATGCAATTTCTCTCTGGCTCTGATCTCTTCCACCACCTCACTGCTTTGCGCTCCCTGCCCCAAGTCAATTCAGAGGCAAAGCTCTGCCCTTCCACCAATTCTACAAATGATCCACATGGACCAATTCTTTTGTGAGCTTAGTTATGCTGCTGAAGATGGCTGGGGCAGATGTTGCAGGTTGGGGGTCCCAGCCACAGGGCTTTTTGCCTTCACCCAGCTCCATTTCTCCATTTTTCTGGTCTCTTTCTGTTTCCTCCTTCTGGCCCCAATACAAGTGCCTCCCCTGCCTCACATGGGGGAGATGCATTTTGCCAACTAAGAGAGTTTACTCATCCTAAGGGGAAGTCTGTTTAAAGTGTTTTTCCATTCACATACAGTTATGAGTATTAGACTAGCCCAACACTGGTGGGACTATGTTTTATGGACAGGAGTGCTTAAAAATCATATATAATTATTGGCTGGGTGCAGTGGCTCACACCTGTAATCCCAGCACTTTGAAAGGCCAAGGCAGGCAGATCACTTGAGGCCAAGAGTTTGAGGCCAACCTGGCCAACATGGTGATACCCCGTCTCTACTAAATATAGAAAAAGTAGCCAGGCGTGGTGGTGCATGCCTGTAATCCCAGCTACTCTGGAGACTGAGGCAGGAGAACCGCTTGAACCCGGGAGGTTTCAGTGAGCCTGGATTCCATCACTGCACTCCAGCCAGGCCAACAGAGAGAGTGAGACTCCACCTCAAAAAAATACAAACAATCAAACAAAAAACAAAAAAAATTATTAAAAAATATATAAATGCTTATAAATAAACAGTGACCTATATGTGGAGTTTTGACAAAAGACAATGCCAGTGGTGGCAAGGCTCTAGGACTATGGTTAAGTCTGTGGGGAGCCACTGAAGGATCTTAGTCAATTTATGCCATTAGGCTTGTGTCTTCTGGGGAGGTCACTCTATGCCGGCAAAATGACAGGGAGGCAAAAGTGGTTGGGAGCAAACCACAGGCAGGAAATAAGAGCCTCAAGGATAAGACTTGTTGGTGGCAGTGGAATGGAGGGATGAATTCAGGAGGTTGAGCTTATGGAAATTAATGGTGAAAGGATGTGGGAAGCGGGGGAAGGATTAAGAATTAGGGTGGCCCTCATCCTAGTTGGCTTGGAGCTTTACCAGTTATAAAACTTGAAGTCCTACATCCTGTGAAACCCCAGTCCTGAGCAAACCAGGAAGGATGATCTTTTCCTAGGCTTCTGACTTGAGAGAGTAGGGGGTTAGCAACACCATTCATCAAAAGGAAGAACATAGAAGAAAAAGGTTAGCGGAATGATAGGGTGTGAGGGGCGGTGGTGTTCGCTGATAGCAGAATCTTAAATAAATGTGTTTGAGATGTCTGTGGGATGTCTTCGAAATATCCACGATGTTATATCTGACATCACGGTGAGATAAAAGGCCAAGGCAGGCGACACAGGCTTGGTAATAATAAACCAATAACCACAACCACCACCTAACAAAAATTGCCCAGATTACTGTCTGCTTACCATGAGCCTGGTACTGTTCTAAGTACTCTGCATTTGTTGGTCTCACTTGACCCCCAGAGCAACCCTATAAGGTGGGAATTCTTATCTCCATTTTACAGTGGAGTAAACTGAGGCACAGAGATGTTAAGAAACTTGTTTAAGGTCAAAAGTCAAAGAGTCAGTGGAGGTGCTGGGGCAAATATCTCTGGCCGAAGATGTTTTTTAAAACATATTTTACAATACCAAAATGTGAGACACATCGCATCTAAGAAGGAGGTAATAGCCATGTAAATTAGGATGTACCCAGAGAGGGATGAGTGAGCTCCATTTGTCCCCTGCTCTTACTCCAAGGGAAAGAAAGCCATGCTCCTCTTTCTGTCTCCTGCAGTGGCTCTAGCTATGCCAGTTTTGTTCTTTTTTGCCTATGCAGTGTCAGAAGGACAGGAAAGTGAGAGCAAAGGTGAGGGGGAGTGTTGAAGACATTGGTTCTGATGCAGCTGTGCCATCTTGGGGAAGTGGAAGAGAGAAAAAGGGAAATTTTAAAAGACATATTCTTATAGTGCGAACCCCCTTCACAGCGTTAGAAGATACAAACAAAAGGCTTCAGTTCTTTAGTTTTCTGTTTGCTGATCCCAGTTTCTGTGATGGTGGCAGCACTTACAGACAGGGCTGGGGGAATGGTTCTACCTGTACTGCCACACATTGTCGCAGGTTTCCAGGGCAGAGGAGGCCCTAGAAACCACCTGAACAGGAAAGGCAAGGGCAGTCACCAGGAACTGAGAACTTACCATGTGCCAGGTGCTGGAGCCCTACTCAAGCAGAGAGAAACCACAGCCCTGGCCTGCTGGGAGCTTCTGATTTAGTGGGGGAGACAGACATAAACAGTTGTACTATAATGCAGTCAAGAATAAGTGCTAGGAATTCCTAGCGGGAAGCACAGGCTAGGAGGAGCTTCACTTAGGTGGTGGTGGAGGGGCTTAGGCAGTCAAACAAGGCTTCCTGGAGGAAATACAGCTGGCCTAAGTCTTGAGAGAAGAGAGAAGACAGGAGGGGAAAGATGCTCCAGAAAGAGGGACCTGCATGGGCAAAGGTGGTAAAGCAAGAAATAGCTTAGTGTGCACTACAAGCAAGTTAACATGCCTAGAAGAGAGTGAGCCTGAGCTGGGTAGTGGGCACTCCTGGGTCTTGGCAGGAAATAGGGATTGGATGAAGAAGGCCCATGCCGGCCTGGTGTGGTGGCTCACACCTGTAATAACAGCACTTTAGGGGGCCAAGGCAGGTGGATCACCTGAGGTCAGGAGTTTAAGACCAGCCTGACCAACATGGAGAAACCTGTGTTTAATAAAAATACCAAAATTAGCTGCGTATGCTGGTACACGCCTGCAATCCCAGCTACTGGGGAGGCTGTGGCATGAGAATGGCTTGAACCGGGGAGGCGGAGGTTGCAGTGAGCCAAGAATTTGCCACTGCACTCCAGCCTGGGCAATAGAGAGGACTCTGTCTCAAAAAAAAAAAAAAAAAAAAAGGAAGGGCTACACCTAGGACCTTGGCTGGCATGCTCTGAGACAGCAGGGCCCCAGTTATTTTAAGCAAGGGTGTAACTAGCCAGATTTGTATCTTAAATAAACCACCTCTGGAAGCCAGTGTGAAGAGAAACGCTCAACCTGGGAAACCAGCTGGGGAGGCTGTGTGAAGTGGTGGAGAGAGAGTGGACTCAAATTCTAGTTTGCCTGTTTCCTTGGACAGGTTACTCACCACCTCCCAACTCCCATTTCCTTGTCTCTGAAAAGGAGATAACAAAACCTACTCTGAAGGGTTTTGGAAGAACAATTGCTAAGTGCTTGGCACAAAGTAGACACTTGAAAAATGGGAGTTACTGCTATAGTTCAGGCAAGAGAAGATGATGCCAGAAAGGAGTCATATAATGGAGATGCGGAAGAGAGGTTCGATTTGAGAGAAATTATGGAAGAAATTCTGCAGACTTTTCAGTGGGGAGGCAGTGACATGGGGGTGGGTAGGGGACAGGGAGACATCTCATTAGAATCTATTACTGTTCTTTGGTCATCAGCAGCAGAAAAACAGCTGTGGCTAATTTCAGCAAAAATAAAGTTAGTGAATGCAAGCAGCCTAGCTCTCAAAATCAAAGGAAAAGCTCATTAACCAGACCTGAGAAAGGATGGAAATGGGGAGGCTGTGGGATCCAGGTTGTGGGAAGTAACAGGCAGTGTTAGGATGAACGTGCATCATTTGTGCTGTGTCCTCAGATCCATCCCTTCACCCAACAGTCTGCTGACCTTGAATGGATTTTCCCACACGAACCACAGTGAAGTGAATATTGGAGAGAGATGGGTTGCCGGAAGAAAACCAGGTGCCGTTATTAGGAGAAAATGGTAAGAGATATTGGGTAAAAGCAATTAGTATCTTGGATGTCATGTTCTTCCTTACTGTCACGGCTATTGGCACAGTCCTACACACAGCTCTAGAGCGGGCACCATTAACCAAGAGAGGGAGCTGTATGATGGGTTCCGCAGTGAACTTGTTGAGTTTGATTTTCCACATGGACTTGTGATATAAGTTGTAGAGTTTATAAGAACTCCAGGAGGGAGGCATAAAAGTGGAAGATTATCAGTTTACAAGGGTTGAGAATAGATGAGCTTGGCCAGGCATAACACCTAAGGAAAGAATATTGGATTGAGAACCTCTGAAGAACTACCTGCTAGGAAAAACATAAAAACTAAAAGAGAAAGAGAGAGAGAGAGAGAGAATATATTTTAGAAACTAAGAAGAAAGAGAGAGAATATATATTTTAGAAACTGAGAAAAATAGTTTAGTTTGTGAGATAGGAGAAGACCCAGGAGAGAGTGGAGGTAGAATTCCAAGAGGCAGGAATCCCATTGGGTGACCAGTCACACTGGTTTGCCTGGAACTGTCCCAGTTTTAGCACTGAAAGTCCCATGTCCCATGAACTCTGGCAGTCCTGGGTACACTGGAGTGGTTGGTCCCCCTAGAGTCAGTAGTTTTGGCAGAGCCGTTGCAATAGGGAGTGTAGTATGAGAGACAGCCACTGGAACTGGAACCTGGGAACACTAGCAGCTGTAGCCAGAGCTATTCCAGAGGGTGGTGGAGGCAGAGGCCGGGCTTCCAGAGGGAAAAATGAGGATGGCAGAGGAGGAAGAATGGAGAGTGCCACCAACCCTTTTAAGAGGGCTCACCAAGAAGGGAAGGAGACACAGGGGTTGTCAGCAGGTGGGCTATGCAGGATCAAAGGAGGGTGTTTTGTTGTTTGGTTTGCTTTCAGAATAGGAAGAACTTGAGCAAGTTTATAGGTTTTTTTAAGGTAGACGTGAGCGATATGGTTTAGCTGTGTACCCACTCAAATCTCACCTTGAATTGTAATAATCCTCATGTGTCATGGCAGGGACCTGGTTGGAGATAATTGAATCGGGGGCGGGGCTTTCCCACGCTGCTCTCATGATAGCAAGTAAGTTTCACAAGATCTGATGGTTTTATAAAGGGCAGTTCCCCTGCACACGCTATCTTGCCTGCTGCCATATAGTAGGGGCCTTTGCTCCTCCTTCCCCTCTGCCATGATTGTGAGGCCTCCCCAACCATGTGGAACTGTGAGTCCATTAAACCTCTTTCCTTTATAAATTACCCAGTCTTGGGTATGTCTTTATTAGTGGCGTAAGAACAGACTAATACAGTGAGACAGCAAGATTGAATACTGGAGAGAAAAGGGCACATTCTATGGAACTGGCAGCAGAAGCTCATAGGGTAGAAATCAGAGGAGCAGAAGAAAGACAATGCTTCTGGGCACTGGTGTAAATTCTCTTGCAGCACAAGGGAAAGTTTGGGGGTCCATACGTGGTTGCCTCTATTTCCTTAAATAAGTTGTTGAGAGTGTGTGTGTTAGGGGGTGGGCAGTGACGGGACAGAGAGGAGAGCCAACCTTGGATGAGCAAAAGGCTGTCAAAGCTGAGGGCAGAGGTCATGAACCAGGCTGCCCAGTGCCGTTTTCTCTAGCAGCAGTTATTGAGCTTGGTGAAGGAGCAAATAGGACCAACCGAGGCAGGTGAAGCAGGAGTGCATGGTTGGTGAGGAGGTGGAGGAGAATGTGTTGCAGGCAAGCCAACCACTGGGCTGAGCTTGGGTAGCAGGGAAGGAACAGAAAAAGGTTGCTAGATTGGAGAGAGTTGGGGAATCAAAGGCAAAGGACGTTATGGGTAGACCCATGTTTTTCCCCTGGACCAGAATGGCCTATAGTGGTGGTACTACTCTGCTTGTTTGCCCTTGAATAAGTAATTTTATATCTCTGGGCCTCAGTTTCCCCTTCTGTGAGATTATGTAATCACTATGGTATTCTCCAACTCTAATTATGTATGATTGTGCAAACCTGTATTTTCCAGCCTCTTGGGCCTCTGGGTAAGGCACTTTCTGAATCTTCTATACTGGAGCTGCAGAGCCAGATTGAATAATTTTCTGCTCAGAAGGAGCCAGCCCTGGGGGAACACCATGTGAGATTTCAATTCATCAGGGCTAGGTGCCAAGTAATAGTTCCAGCTGCCATTGGCCAGAAGTTCACAGGCAGGTTGCTTTGCCTCAAAGGTCTCAGTAAATATTAAACAACACACTGGATGACCCTGGACAAACTACTGAAACAATTCACTAATAGGGTGACTCAACCATCAAGAAAGTAAGTGGTTTCTGGCTGGGCGCAGTGGCTCATGCCTGTAATCCTAAAACTTTGGGAGGCTGAGGTGTTTGGATCACTTGAGGTCAGGAGTTTGAGACCAGACTGGCCAACATGGTGAAATCCTGTCTCCAATAAAAATACAAAATTATCCAGGTGGGCCGGGCGCGGTGGTTCACGCCTGTAATCCCAGCACTTTGGGAGGCTGAGGCGGGTGGATCACGAGGTCAAGAGATCGAGGCCAGCCTGGTCAACATGGTGAAACCCCGTCTCTACTAAAAATACAAAAAAATCAGCTGGGCATGGTGGCGCGTGCCTGTATAGTAGAGATGGGGTTTTGCCATGTTGCCATGTCTCGAACTCCTGATCTCAGGTGATCTGCTCATCCTGACCTCCTAAAGGGCTGATGAAAGTGGTCTTGTTTGGCCCAGGGCAATTCTGTGCAAAAGAGGGCAGCAGAATTTGATCAGCAATACTCATATCTGTTGGCTGGGAAAAAGGAGCATGAACAGAATCCACTAGCGCTATCCTATGAGTAATAAATAGAAGTAGTATCTTCAGGTTTGTGGTGGATGGGAAATCATACAGAGGTAGATGGAAACAAAACAAAACAAAAAGAAATGGTGGTCCTACCATTCATGGAGATTGAAAAGCAATTTGAAGGGCGTATATAATCAACTCATAAACATCACTCATCATCCCAGTGACACACACTACAACTGCTTTCACCCTGCCACACATATCTATTAAATTTCACACTGCCAACAGAGAATTCATATCCTTAATATGTAAAGAGCTCCTACAAATTGATAAAATTAAGACTCTGATAGTTACGTAAGTGGCAGATTTTAACCAACAATCCATTGAAGAGAAAATACAAATAGCTAACAGACATTAAAGCAGTCATTCAACTTTGCTAATAATCAAAGACACACAAAGGAAGGAATATGTTATACACTTTCACCTATGAAATTACAAATACTTTAAAATGAGAGCACACAAAACTGGCAAGGTTAAGGAGAGATGAGTGCTTGCTACACAGTCGGCAGGAATATGGACTGGTCTTACTATTCTTGGAAAATAATTTTATAGTATGCTCATGGGATTTAAAAATGTTTAAACTCTCTGATTTGTACTTTTACTCCCAAGAATCATCCTAAGAAAATAATGCAAATGTTTCACTATCATCATATAATGTGATTGAGAAGTTGCTATACACTAGGCATTGTGCTAATTGCATTAAGATGTATTATTTGTTGCCTTATGAGGTATTTTCATGAAGTCTCTTTTTTTTTTTTTTTTTTTATTATTAATTCTCCTGCCTCAATCTTCCAAATAGCTGGGAATACAGGCTCCCGCCACCATACCCGGCTAATTTTTTTTTTTTTTTTTTTAGCAGGAGAGTAAACTGAGACTTACGGAAGTGAAGTAAAGATTATGTTGTGACGAACTGAGGAAGCTGGGATGATCTGACTCTTGCGTGTGGACTTTTAATAACTTTACTTACTTTACGTGCTCATTAATATATTGGGTTTGAGAAGAGTAAAAAAAGCTAACCTTTCAACAAAATAATTAAATCAGGCAAACTGTTCCTTGTGCCATTGATCAGGGAGACTTGGCAGTGTTTGGATTTCTAATTAAATCAGGCAGATTTAATTAGGGTTCCTAGGGCTTTCTCCCTGTCCTGTGGAAAGTTTTGTGGTGAATTTCATATGAGAATATAAACCAGTCCTGGGCTCCTGTAGGCAAACTTGTGACATCAGCTACTGAATTTGACACCTTTTTGGGTTGGGGTAGTGGTGAACTGACAGAAGTTTATAACAAGCCATGACTGAAGCAATCAATTGCAGGTACCTGTTTACTTGTCTATCTTTTCCCCCAAACTGACAGCTGTGTAATAGCAGGGATAGTGTCTGTCTAATTTATTAACCTTAAAAGGTGGGAATGGGTTATGGGAGGCGTTCGGCAGTGTCTTCCAAGCACTCACATGTGAAAAAGAAGACATTTCACATGAACGGCTCTTACAGTGGCATCGTTGGTATTTGCAAACAATTTGGAAGGATATCTCGGTTATTTCTAGTTTTTGATTATTACAAATATAGCTGCTATAAACATTTGCGTATAATTATTACATAAATGTAAATTTTCATTTCTCGGGAATAAATGCTCAGGAATGCTATTGTTGGTTTGTGCAGTAGGTGCGTATTTAACTTTTAAAGAAACTATTAAACTGTTTTTCAGAGTGTATGTACTCTCTTACATTCTGATTAGCAATACATGAGTGACTAGATTTTTTCTTAATCTTCAATAGTATTTGGTGTTGTCACTATTTTTTAATTTAGCCATTCTGATAGATGTCTAGTGATATCTCATTCTGGTTTTAATTTGTGTCTTCTCAATGGTAAACAATATCAAACATCTTTTCATGTGCTTATTTACCATCTGTGTATCCTCGTTCCTGAAATGCCTCTACATGTCTTCTTCCCATTCTCTAATTGGATTTTTTTTCAGTTAAATTTTGGGTGATATTTATATATTCTACATCTTTGTTTGATATGTGGTTTGCAAATACGTTTCCCAGTCTCTAGTTTGTCTTTTTTCCTCTTAACAGGGTTTTCATGGAGCAAAATTTTTTATATTGATGAAGTCCATTTTATCCATTTTTATTTTATAGACTTTATATTTTCCATGTTTTTTTCCTGAAAGTGCCGTAGTCTTACATTAAAGTCCATAATCCATTTTCAGTTAATTTTTGTATAAGGCGTTAGACTTAGGTTGAGGTTAACTTCCCCTCCTTCTGGGTATTCAGTTATTCCAGCACCATTTGTCGAAAAGGCTATTTCTCCATTGGATGGTTTTTGCATTTAGGCATATGTATATTGGTCTGTTTATTAGTTCTCTACTCTATTCCATTGATCTATGTACATCACCACCAATTTCACCAATATCAGTCCTGATTATTATAGCTATTGACTAAGTGTTGAAAGCAGGTGGTCTGATTCTTCTAATTTTTCTTCTTTTTCAAAACTGTTTTAGCTATGGTAGTTCCTTTGCTTTTTCATTTAAATTTTAGAAAAAGTTTCTTTATAGTTAAAAAAGTATTGCCGGAATTTAGATAAGGATCACCTTAAACTTATAGATCAATTTGGGGAGAATTGATATCTTCACTCTTTTGACTCTTACAATCCATGAACACCATTCATCCCTCATTTATTTAGATGTTTGATTTCTTTCATTTTGTAGTTTTTAGCATACTGGTCTTAACATATTTTGTTAGATTTACACTTAAACATTTCATTGTTTTGAGTGGTTATAAATGATATTTTATTTTTAATTTGTTAGTTTATACAAATACAGGGATCATTGTGTGTTTATCTTATACAAACTTTCTGTGCTCACTTATTAGTTCCAAGAGTTTTTAATTTTTGGGTTGTTTTTTTGGTAGATTCCTTAGGATTTTCTACATGGACAATTGTGTCATCTGGAAATAGATATAATTTTACTTATTCTTTTTCTATCTGAATGCCTATTAATTATTTTTCTTGCCTTACCGGATTTGCTAAAATTTCTAGCATTATGTTGAACAAAAGCAGTAAGAGGAGTATCTTTGCCTTGATTCTGATCTTAGGGGAAAGGCATTCAGTCTTTCACCATTAAGTACAATGTCAGCTATAGGCTTTTGTAGATTTTCTTTACCAACTTGATAACCTTCTCTCTCTATTTTCCTGAGAGTTTTAAAAAATCATAAATGACTATTGAATTTTGTCAAAGGTTTTTTTCATAGATTGATATAATCATGTGATTTTTCTTCTTTAGCCTGTTAATGTGGTGAGCTGTTGAATATCAAACCAGTCTTGTATCCCTGGAATAAATTTGACTTGGTCATAGTATACAATTCTTTTGTAAATATTGCTGAATTCTGTTTGCTAATATTTTGTTAACAACTTTTGCATTTCTACTCATGAAGAATCTTGGTCTGTGAATTTCTTTTCTTTTTTTGTATTGTCTTTGTCTGGTTTTACTGTCAAGGTATTATTAGCTTCATAAAATGAACTGGGAAATGTTCCCTCTTTCGTATTTTCTGGAATAGATTGTAGAACTAGTGTTAATTCTTTTTTAACATTTGCTAGAATTAGCTAATAAAAAGATCTGGGTCTGGAGATTTCTTTTTGGAGAGTTTTAAAATGATAAATTACATTTCACTAATAGTTATGAGACTAAGCAAATAATTACTACATATTGGTTAAGGTGAGGTAATCTGTAAGTTGCAAAGAATCGGTGCATTTAATCTACGTTGTCAAATTTATGTGTGTAGTTCATAGTATTCCTTATTATGGGTTTGATATCTATGAGATCTGTAGTGATACTCCCTGCTTCATTCCCAATATTGGTAATTTATGTCTTCCCATTTTTTCTTTGCCAGTTTTGCTAGATGTTTGTCATTTTATTGCTCTTTTCACAGAACCTGTCCTTTGTTTAAATTTCTCTACTGTTTTTTTTTTTCAATTTCATTTATTTCTTTTTAAATCTTTATTGTTTTCTCCCTTCATTTGCTTTCTGGATTCTTGAGGTGGGAGCTTAGATTGTTGATTCGAAACTTCTTTTTTCAAAATATGAATTTAGTGCTACAAATTTTCCTCTCAGTGTTGCTATTAATATGTTCCATAACTTTTTATGTGTTATATTTTATTTTTTCCAGTTTAACATCGTTTTAAAATTTCCTTTGAGACCTCTGTTTTGACCCATAGATTATTTATTTATTTATTTATTTAATTTTTTTTTGAGACAGAGTATCTCCCTAGTGCCCAGGCTGGAACGCAATGCGCGATCTTGGCTTACTGCAAACTCTGCCTCCAGGGTTCAAGGAGTTCTCTTGTCTCAGCCTCCTAAGTAGCTGGGACTACATGCATGTGCCACCACGCACAGGTAATTTTGTATTTTTAGTAGAGACGGGGTTTCACCATGTTGGCCAAGTTGGTCTCGAACTCCTGATTTCAGGTGATCCACGAGCTTTGACCTCCCAAAGTGCTGGGATTACAGGAGTGAGCTACCAAGCCCAACCAGATTATTTAGACTTTTTTAGTTTCTAAATGTTAAGAATTTTTCTCCTAATATTTCTGTTGTTTTTTTCTAGTTTGATTTCATTGTGGTTGGATAACACACTATGATTTTCAATTCTTTTTTTTTTTTTAGACAGAGTTTTGCTCTTGTTTCTCAGGCTGGAGTGCAATGACACTATCTCTGCTCACTGCAACCTTTGCCTCCCAGGTTCAAGCGATTCTCTTGTCTCAGCCTCCCAAGTACCTGGGATTACAGGCATGTGCCACCACGCCTGGCTAATTTTTGTATTTTTAGTAGAGATGGTGTTTCTCCACGTTGGTCAAGCTGGTCTTGAACTCCTGACCTCAGGTGACCCCCCCCGCCTCGGCCTCCCAATATGTTGGGATTACAGGTGTGAGTCACTGCACCGGCTGATTTTCAATTCTTTTAAATTTGTTGAGGTTTTTTTTTTTTTAGTTGGCTTAGGATATGGTCTATCTTGATGTATATTCCATGGGCTCCAGAAGGTAATGTGTATTCTGTTGTAGCTGTTGGGTGGAACATTCTCTCCACCTCATTTGGGTCCTGTTAGTTCATAGGATTGTTGAGTTCTATGTCCTTGCTGACTTTCTATCTAGTTATTCTATCAGTTGTTGAGAGAATGGTGTTAAATAAAGCCTCCAACCAAAATTGTGAATTTGTATGTTTCTTTTTTCAGTTCTATCGCTTTTTACTCCACATATTTTGCAACTTTGTTGTTTGGTACATATACATTTAGGATTGCAATGTTTTCTTGGTGTATTGGCTGTTTAATTATTATATAATGCCTCTCTCTGTCTCCAGTAATTTTATTTTATTTTTCTGAAGTTCATGCTATCTGATATGAATATAGCCACATCTACTTTCTTTTGGTTAATGTTTGCATGATATTCCTTCCTCATCTTTTTATTATTTATTTATTTTTCAAAAAAGTTTTTGAGACAGGGTCATGCCCTGTCGCCTAGGCTGGAGTGCAGTGGTGTGATAATGGCTTACCACAGTCTCAACTCTCAACTCTTTAGGTGATCTTCCCACCTCAGCCTCCCGAGTAGCTGAGCCAACAGCTAATGCATGGTGGCACATGGTGGCATGTGCCACCATGCACAGCTAATTTATTGTTTTTTAAAATGTTTAGTATTGATGAGGTCTTGCTATGCTGCCCACGCTGGTCTTGAACTCCTGGTCTCAAGCAATCCTCCCTCCTCAGCCTCCCAAAATGTTAGGATTACAGGCATCAGACACTATGCCTGGCTTATCCTTTTACTTTTATCTTTTAATCTATCATTTACTTGTGTTGTATTTGAAGTGAGTTTCTTATAGATAGCATGGACTTCGCTCATGTTTAAAAACCCTGTATACCAATCTCTTTTTTGTTTTGGAAGAAAAAACCTTGCTCTGTCACCCAGGCTGGAGTGCAGGCAGAATCTCAGCTCATGGCAACCTCTGCCACTGGGGTTCAAGCAATTCTCATGCCTCAGTCTCCCAAGTAGCTGGGACTACAGATGTGCACCATCACGTTTGGCTAATTTTTTAATTTTTAGTAGAGATCAGATTTCACCATGTTGGTCAGCCTGGTGTAATTTTTTTTTTTTTTTTTTTTTACTTATTTTATTTTTAAGTACTCAGATCTTACACGAGTGGTTTTTATTTAAAAGTTTTCTGTCTTTTTAGGCTGCTGCTCTTCTGGTCCTTTGGCTGGACACAGCGGGCTTTTGTCGGGGCTCTCCTGGTCTGCATCCGCTGATGTTTCCAGGTCAAAGCCTTCTTTAGCTCCAAGTCTGGAATATATGAGGCAATAGGAAAACCCAGAGAACTCACAGTTGAATTGTTTCTTGGGTCCTGAGGTCCCTAGGTGGTCTGCCTTCTTCTCTCCACCTTTCAAAGTCTTCTTAGGTTTGCTTTATGTCTACAACATCAGAGTTTTTATTTGTATTTAGGAGAAATAAGAAAATGTATGTTTTCTTCATCTTCCCTGAAGTGAATGTTGCCCATATACACTTTCATAAATATTAAAACACTGGCCCTGGGTAATCTACAAAGACTACAGACTTTATGATTTTAACTATACCTGCATGGCATTCCAGAAAACACAAACTATGGAAACAGTAAAAAAATCAGTGGTTTCCAGAGGCTGGGAGAAAGGTGGGATGAGTAGGTGGAGCATAGGGATTTTTAGGCCAGGGAAACTATTCTGTACGATACTATAAGGGTGGATATCTGCCATTATACATTTGTACAAACCCATAAAATGTACAATACAAAGAGTGAACCCTGTGGCTGGGCACAGTGGCTCACGCCTGTAATCCCAGCACTTTGGGAGGCTGAGGCAGTGGATCACCTGAGGTCAGGAGTTCAACACCAGCCTGGCCAACATGGTGAAACCCTATCTCTACTAAAAATACAAAACTTAGATGGGCATGGAGGCAGGCGCCTGTAATCTCAGCTACTCGGGAGGCTGAGGCAGGAGAATGGCTTGAACCTGAGAGGTGGAGGTTGCAGTGAGCCGCGGTTGCGCCATTGCACTCCCATTGCACTCCAGCCTTGGGGACAAGAGTGAGATTTCGTCTCAAAAAAAGAAAAAAAAAAAAAGAGTGAACCCTAATGCAAATTATGGACTTTGGGTGATAATGATGTGTCTATGTTGTTTCATCATTCTACCAAAGGTAACCCTGGTAGGGGACCTTGGGGTGGGGGTGGCCTGAGTGTGTGATGGGGAGTATAAGGGGGCTCTGTATTTTCTGCTCAATTTTGCTGTAAATCTAAAACTGCTCTTGAAAATAAAGTCCATTAATTAAAACAACTGGGTCCATATGATGGCAAAATGTGTGCTCTCACCTCCAGCTCACGACTCCCATTGTGGCTGCATTTAGCTACCCACACCTTGACCCTTTGGCTCCTAATTCTGCGAAACATTGGCCACTTTGCCTAAGTCCGAGGCTGCCCCGCCTTCCTCAAGTTTGATCTGCTATCCCTGCTACCTCCCTCTTCCCCATGGCTTAGAAGCTCCTAAACTTGGTACCACACAGACTTGAGCGACAACTTCGCTAAGCCTCATTTCCCTCATCCATACAAAAGAAAATGCCACCAGATTATTGCTTAAGGTGCCAGGGTGGTGACAGACCCTACTAGGAAGTTTGTCTTCCCTTCCCCATCTTCCCAAGGCATTGCTCAGGGAGGCTGGCTCTGGAAAGGTGGTCCTTTCAGATGCCCCACACAAGAAGTAAGGAGAGGGGCTGAGGAAAAGAGGCGAGCGGGACGTCCTCCAGGGACCTGAACACAGCAGCCGGCTGCCCAGCACCCTTCCTGCCACTGACACACCTCAAGACGTGTTTGTTTTCTGGGTCCTCCTCAGGGTCAGAGTGGGAGCAGGGAGCACGTGGGGCTGTGGGGGACGGATGTTGTTTTTCAAGTGACAAGCGTGACCCTGTTTCCGATTCTCACAGGCGACCTGAATGCCCATCACATCAGGCAGGGAGAGCTGCCCAGATCTGACACTAACCCCTTGTGGAAGTGGCTGGCAGGCCCGTGGGGTGAGGGGGGCCTCCCATGGGGCAGCGAAGGCAGAATGAATTTAGTGCCTGTTAATGAAGCGGGATTGGCAGCCGTTGAAACAAACTCTGTCTTTGTTCCTGACCGTACCTCCCAGACCAGGGTAGTGCCAGCTTTCTTCACTCCATCCTGTCCACATTCTTAGGCTCAACTCAGCTGGGAGGACAGGCACAGAGGCGCCCATGTTTTAAGCCCTAGAAGGGATCAGTTAATTTGTGTCTCGGAGACCCACAAGCAGCCTGCGGCCTGCATGGGTGGAGTCTTAGAGCTGAGAGTTGCCAAGATAGCAGCGTTCACACACTTGTGACTGCAGCCTACAGTGAGAAATAAATTTTGCATCATGACCCAGTGACACACACTCACCCACACCCCCAACACACATTCATGTACACTCTCACACACAACCTAAACATTTTAAAAAATGAAAGAAATAGACTAGACAGTATCAGAGTGCAGCAAAGATAAACATTGTTTTGTGAAATGTGTGTATGTATGTATCTCTGTGTATGTGTTGAGTCACGCCTGATAGAAAGTGTATTTCTGACTGTGGATTGTGCGTAAAAAAAATCAAAAGAAATTCATCTAGATCATTGTTTCTCCAACTATATAGCAAATCACCAGATTGGAGATTGACAAAACACTTTACCGTATTAAAGTCCCCCAAAATTCCCACAGAAAAGAAAATCTGTTGAACTTTGCTACTTTCCCGCTACTTTTCCTCCTAAATGCCAACATTACTATGTCATGGAACTAATATTTCATAGAACACAGTTCTGCAAGGAATTTGAAAAATTCTCTAGAATTTCCACCGGAGTGTTTAGCCACAGGGTAAGAGGGAGTCTGTTTCAACAAGTACAGAGCTACTAAATCTGTTATATTGTTGGTTGCCGTGTAAGATTATTAATTTTTTAAAGTCCTCCTGCTAAAAAATGTTTGAAACCTACATGTATCATCCAGTTCTCTCATATTATGACTGGGGAAGTGACTGGGCCAAGGTCACCCAGTGAGGTCATGGAGAGCTGGAACTCAATTTTGCTGAGCTCTCAACTGTAACCCCCTGAACTCCACCTCCGGGGCCAGATAAATAAATGCCTTGATGCAGGGCGGTTAGGGGTGAGATCATGTATATGAAATATACATGAAACTTCTTTGAACAGGCAGACATTGTATAATAAATATAAGGCACATACATCTTTTTTTCTAAGCCTCTGAAAAGACATTCTGTAGTTCCAACCAGGAAGTTACCACCCCTATTGTATTGTAACTTAATGAAGTCTTTTTCCTATTTTCCAATTCTAAAGAAACTTGCTCATTGCTATATTAAAACAAATCCAAGAAGTAAGAATGCTTAGGAATCACTCGTTTTCTAACTAAAGCTCCATTATTGTTTTCCCAGAAGAGACTTTGTCTATATTGCATTCAAACCAGCAAAAATGTCTATTCCTCATCCACAGAGGAATAGAAGTAAAAATTGTTTTACACACAATAGTGTCTGTATCTAGCAATGCTCTTTCAACTTTTGTTGAATGGACAAACGCTTGGACAATGATTGTGTGTGCCACCAAACCACTCTCTGTCCTTGGCCAGCCTGTTCTGTGCCCCAGGAGCAAATCTCTAGCGACTCTCTCAATGACTGCCTTGCTTTTTGGCTTCTGGTTGAGTTTGGCCCAATGAGCAGGGACTCAGAGGTTGGGGAAGAGTGGGTTTGGGTATTCATTCCCCTGGCTGCTTCCCTCTACTGGAGGTCACAGCTCCTGCCAGGCGGTGGGAAGCCACCCAGCCCGCCTGGTCCCTAGGTTCCCATAACCACTCTCTTTGGCCTGGGGGTCACTGCCCCCACAGATACTGATTTGTGGTTTCTCTGCATCCTGACTATACATTAGCGATTCCCTTGTTAACTCTTCCCAAGGTACCCTGTTTGACTGTTTGCTGGGGCCTTGACTTATACTCTGTTTTCTATTTTTTTCTCTTAATATTGCATAATTTATTGCCTCCCCTTCTCCTGCCTCATTTAGTGTCTTGAGACTTGTTAAAGTACAGAAGACTCATATTTCTCTCTCCTTTCCCTTCCTTTTGTTGAGAGGCAACCATGGAGCTAGCAGGACTTCTTGACCCTGGGGTGCTTTAAAAAACTGAGGCCTGGGCCCCACCTGGAGATTCTGACTTACTGGGTCTGGGTGGGCCCCAGCATGTCTGTTACCAGAAACTCCCCAGCGAACCACTGATGAATGGAGGGAGGCCCGGCTCTGCAATTTGTCTCTGTGAGACCATAGACGAGTCCTCCCTGGGCTCCGTGCTCCACGTGTTGTGCGTGTGCGCATATGTGTCTGTGTGAGCGCGCGTGTGTGCGCGCGCGTATCTGTGTGTGTGCGCATGTGTCTGTGAGATGATCTTGGCTAATTCTGATCCCAGCGGCTGAGGCCAGAGAACCTGGGTTCTGACTGCATGCACCACTGCCCTCTTGTGGACATGGCACAGCTGTGACAGTTGCTGACACTTGTTCTCCCCTGTCACCAAGGTTAGGACTGACTAGTGCTTCAAGAGGTGATTTAGTCAAGCAGAGCCAAGACTGCGTTTAACCACTCCCCGAAGATAGCCATCTCCTTGTCTTTAACAGCCTTTACTGACAACTTCATACTGTGTATTCTTATTTTAAAAGTTGGTTAATTTGTTTAGAATTAGCTTTCTATGGTAAGGGGGTGAGTTGGAGTAATTGCTTTGTAGAATACCATGATTAAAAATCAGGTGGAGCATTTAGGAAAAAATCAAAAAGACCATCAAGTAGCTCCTGGGAGAGAGCCGCATAGCAGAGCGGCTGGGAGTCCCAGGGAGGAGGGAGCAAAGGTTCTGCCATCCGGCTGAGTTGCTGAGAATGTTCCCTCCCCTGCTCACAGATGCCCCTCCTGAACCGCTTCTAACCTGCCACCACTTGGAAATTTCCTCCTCTGGCGTCAGCCTCCTTTTGCCCCATCTTCTCTCAGTTCCTTCCTTCAAGCCCCCTCCTGGCCCCTGTGTTCTCCTACACACACACTCTTCTGTCTCCTTTTGTTCAACAGACTTCACTGGCCCATTCACAGGAAAGATGGTAACAATCTGTTAGCCGTTTTCATCAATTTATGTGAAATATTGTGCATTAATTACTAGTATTCCCTATGTCATATTATTATTGTTAGGGATGATGAAATACACCGTATTTCATATTATGGTATATGATAATATGAGTATACACAATTAATTACCAGTATATTTCATGTATGTATATGTTTGAGACAAAGTCTTGCTTTGTTGCCCAGCTGGAGTGCAGTGGTGATTCTCCTGCCTCAGCCTCCCAAGTAGCTGGGATTACAGGCATGTGCCACCACACTCAGCTAATTTTTTGTATTTGGTAGAGATGGGGTTTCACCATGTTGGTCAGGCTTGTCTCTACCTCCTGACCTCAGGTGATCCACACCTCCTTGGCCTCCCAAAGTGCTGGGATTACAGGCATAGTCTACTGCACCCAGCCTTGTACAACTTTTTTTTTTTTTTTTTTTTTTTTAAGATGGGGTTTCACCATGACGGCCAGGCTGGTCTTGAACTCCTGACCTCAGGTGATCCACCCACCTCGGCCTCCCAAAGTGCTAGGATTACAGGCATGAGCCACTGCTTCCAGCCCGACTTGTACAACTTTTAACAGTAATTTGGAGCTCCTTGTGGTCTCTCCTGCTGCCTCCGTGCTGCCATCGTATGGGTTAACATGAGTCCATTCAACAGTGTTTATTCCTTGAGCACCTACTCTGTGCCAGGCAGTGTTCTATGTTCTGACTATACAGAAGGGAACAAAATTCTCTCTTTTCACATAAAGCTCAGAGTCTGATGAGAGGTGAATGTATGTATAATCTGAGGGGATGGCTCTTACTTTATCTGCTTCAACAGTTCCTTCTGGAGCTTTGGAAATGGGAACAAGCCGCCAAGTATCCTTTCTTTCATCATCTCCAACTTTTTTTTCTTTTTCTTTTTCTTTTTTTTTTTTTAAAGCAGATTTGCTCTGTTGCCAAGGCTGGAGAACAGTGGCACCATCTCAGTTCACTGCAAACTCCGCCTCCCGAGTTCAAGCGATTCGTGTGCCTCAGCCTCCTGAATAGCTGGGATTGCAGGAGTGCCACCATGCCCGGCTAATTTCTTTTTGTATTTTTAGTATAAATAAGGTTTTGCTATGTTGGTCTTGAACTCCTGACCTCAGGTGATCTGCCTGCCTTGGCCTCCCAAAGTGTTGGGATTAAAGGCGTGAGCCACTGTGCCTGGCCTATTTATTGGCAACTTCTGATGGCTGAGTTCAATGAACTATTCTATTAACTAAACTATTGGGTAACTTTTCTGGTACAGATATACTTTGTTTTATTGTGCTTTGTAGATGTTGCATTTTTTTACAAATTGGAGGTTTGTGGCAACCCTGCATCTAGCAATTCTATTGGCACCATTTTCCCAACAGCATGTACTCACTTTGTGTCTCTATGCCACATTTTGGTAATTCTTGGAAAATTTTAAACTTCTTTATTATCATTATATCTGTTATTATGATGATCTGTGATCAATGATCTTTAATGTTACTATTGTAATTGTTTTGGGGTGTCATAAGTGGTGCCCACATAAGATGATAAGCTTAACAGATAAAGGCTGGGCGCGGTGGCTCACGCCTGTAATCCCAGCACTTTGAAAGGCCGAGGCGGGCAGATCATCTGAGGTTGGGAGTTTGGGACCAGCCTGACCAACATGGAGAAACCTCGTCTCTAAAAAAAGCAAAAAAACTTAACAGGTAAATGTCATGTGTATTCTCACTGCTCCACTGACTGTTTCCCCACCTCTCTATCTCTCTCCTTGGGCCTCCCTATTCTCTGAGACTCAATGATATTAAAATTAGGCCAATTAATAACCCTACAGTGGCCTCTTAGTGTCCAAGTGAAAGGAAGAGTTATGCATCTCTAACTTTAAATCTAAAGCTAGAAGTGATAAAGCTGAGTGAGGAAGTCATACCAAAAGCTGAGATAGACTGAAAGCTGGGCCTCTTGTGCCAGTTAGCCAAGTTGTGAATGCAAAGGAAAATTTATTGAAGGAAACTAAAAGTTCTATGCCAGTGAATACTTGAGTGATAAGCAAGCAAACAACCTTATTGCTGATATGAAAAAAGTTTTAGTGGTTTCAATAGAAGATCAAACCAGCCACAATATTCCCTTAAGCCAAAGCTTAATCCAGAGCAAGGCCTTAACTCTTCAATTCTATGAAAGCTGTGAGAGGCAAGAAAGCTGCAGAAGAAAAGTTCAAAGCTATCAGAGGTTGCTTTGTGAGGTTTAAGGAAAGAAGTCATCTCTATGACATCAAAGTCCAAGGTGATGAAGAAAGTGCTGATGGAGAAGTTGCAGCAAGTTGTCCAGAAGATCTAGCTAAGATAACTAATGAAAGTGGCTACGTCAAACAACATATTTTTAATGTAGACAAAATAGCCTTCTATTGGAAGAAGACACCATCTTTCATAGCTATACAGAAGAAGTCAAAGCCTGGCTTCAAAGCTTCAAAGGGCAGGCTGACTCTCTTGTTAGGGGATAGTGCAGATGGTGACTCATTCTAAAGATCCTAGGGCCCTTAAACGTTATGCTAAATCTACTGTGCCTGTGCTATGAAAAAAAAAGAAAGTCAATCCTCTCAAACCCTGCTGCTGTTTTTTCAACCAAGTTTATGTAATAATCTAGATCCTTTGTTGTCATTAAAACAATGTTCATAGCATCTTTACCAGGAGTAGTTTCCATCTCAAGAAACATCTTTCTTTGCTAATCCATAAGAAAAGCAAGTCCTCATCCTTACAAGTTTTATCATGAGAGTGCAGCAGGTCAGTCACATCTTCAGGCTCTGCTTCTAGGTCTCTTGGAACTAGAACATGGAATAACAAAGCCTGGATGACGGCACATCTGTTAACAGCATGTTTTACTGGATATTTTAAGGCCACTGTTGAGACCTACTTCTCAGAAACAAAAAATCCTTTCAAAATATTACTGCTTATTCACAATGCCTGATCACCCAAGAGCTCTGATGAAGATGTGCAAGGAGATAAATGTTGTTTTCATGCCTGCTAACAGAACACCCATTCTCAGACCATGGATCAAGAAGTAATTTCAACTTTCACATCTTATTATTTAAGAAATACATTTCATGAGGTTGCAGATAGCATTTTTTTTTCCCTGATGGATCCGAGCAAAGTAAATTGAGAATCTGCTGGAAAGGATTTACCATTTTAGATGATCTCATTAAGAACATTTTTGATTCATGGGAAGAGGTCAAAATATCAACCTTAATAGACATTTGGAAGAAGTTGAATCCAACTCTCATGTGTGGCTTTGAGGAGTGGAAGACTTCAGTGGAGGAAGGAACTGCTGATGTGGTGGGAATAGCAAGAGAGCTAGAAGTGGAGCCTGAAGATGTGACTGAACTGCTGCACTCTCATGAGAAAACTTGTAAGGATGAGAAATTACTTTTCTTATAGATTAGCAAAGAAAGATGTTTCTTGAGATGGAAACTACTCCTGGTAAAGATGCTGTGAGCGTCGTTTTAATGACAACAAAGGATCTAGAATATTACATAAACTTAGTTGATAAAGCAGCGGCAGGGTTTGAGAGGATTGACCCATTTTTGTTTTTGAAAGACAGGATCTGGGACTCCTGGCCTCAAGTGATCCTCCTTCCTGAGCCTCCCGTGTAGCTGGGATTACATTTGAGTGCCACCTTGCCTGGCTGATGCCAATTTTGAAATAAGTTTCCTTGTGAGTAAAATACTATCAAACAGCATCACATGCAACAGAGAAATCTTTTGTGAAAGGAAGAGTCAATCAATGTGGCAAACTTCATTGTTGTCTTATTTTAAGAAACTGCCCCAGCCACCTCAAGATTCTCCATCAGCAAAACGATTACAAGTCACTGCAGGCTCCCATGATCATTAGCACTTTTTAGCAATGAAACATTTTTAAATTAATGTATGTACATTGTTTTAGACAAAATGCTATTGCACATTTACTAGATTACAGTATAGTGTAAACATAACATTTATATGCACTGGGAAACAAAAAATTCGTGTGACTCCGTTTTTTGTGATACTCACTTTATTGCAGTGGTCTGGAACCAAACCTGCAATATCTCCAACGTATGTCTGTAGTTGAAGTGACAGTAAGAACAAGAGGAAAGGAATGCAACTTTCCATTGTTGAACTTATTCTCATAGGGCCCCTGGTTCTTGTACAAAGGTGTGAGTCTAACTCATGCTGCATTGAGGCAGGTTAACATAGTGGGATGGAGACTCACAGATCTGGGTTCAAATTATGGTTTTGCCACATATATCTACTCGGTTTGGGGCAAATCTCTTAATCTCTCCAAGGCTGATTCCCTGCATGCGCCCACCCCTACCTCTTACAGAATGAAGAAAGTGACAACAATCACCTAAGAGGCTTGGAGTAGTCAGTAAATGAGATTATAGATGTATGGGTGTGAGTTTGTGTGTGTATATTTGTGTGTATATGTATTTATACAAGTGCTTGATATAGTGCCTGGCACAAAGCTCAATAAATAGTAGCCATTATTACTGAATACAATTGAGTGTTTCTTAATTTTCACATGTCATATGGACTTCTAGATTAATTTCACTGTCATCAGAGAACATATTGCAGATAGTTTGACAAGGACTGAAACAAGGAAAATACAGGCTGATACCGGTAAATATAACAGGAACACCTGGCAGTTAGGCAGGCTGCCTGGAGAGTGGCTATAAGCATACAACTGAAGGAGAAGTGGGATATTCTACCAGAGAAGGTGTGTAGGTAGGTGTGTGTGTGTTGGCCAGAGTAGTGGCTGAAGGACTTCAGCCTCATGGGGAGGCCCATATGTGTAATTTAGTAGGTTCAGTGTAATTTAGTAAATGTTATGATGAAGGGAAGCTTGGGAATTTGGGGAGCACAGCGAAGCCTAATGGATCTGCTTCCTGAAGTTATGGGTAAATAACGCTAAACAATATGCCCCAATAATGAAGCCTGTGGGTCTCAGACTTGGATTTGAATCCTCTTCTTCCTCTTAATAATCTTTTTTTGGGCAAGACAGTAACCTCTAAGTCTCAGTTTTCTCATCTATACAATGGGGTTAAAAATCTCTGCCTCGGACAATCAATATGAAGTCATCTGAGATAATGTATGCCAAACAATTAGCACAAGGTAAGTATCAGGGCTCTGTTAGTGGGAGTGCGTGTGGGTTTTTACAGTGTCATCTGCCCCACTATGGGACTGTCTGCTGCTATGGAACACCCAGGAAGCATCAGGTAGAGAGGGCAGTAGACGAGAATATCCAGGAACCTTCCAGAAGGAGCCTATGGGCACGGCACACTGGAGCCATGGTAGACCCCACCAAGCTTGTGATTGCTGAACAGCTGCATGTGTGGAGCATCAGTTCCAGAGGCTTTAGACCCTTTTCCCAGCTCTGCATAGGCTCATTCAGTGAACTTAGTCTTCCTGGGTCTCCATTTCCCTAAGTAAAAAATGCAAAGGGAATTTTCAAGGTAAATTGGATTCCTACCTCTCTCTCTCCCATGCATGGAGAACTAGATTAAGAAAAATTCAGAAGCTTTGTCCACATTCAATAGGATGGAGCATTCAGATGACTCTGGGGTTGGCAGTGAGTGGCACCGGCACGTTAGCCATGTACTTCCCATCTCTGGCTCACCTGTTGGCCCCTAAAGCTTGCTGTGTGCTTATTTTGTATCAGACACCATATGTATATATATGTTTCACTCTTGTTGCCCAGGCTGAAGTGCAGTGGCGTGATCTCTGCTCACTGCAACCTTCGCCTCCCAGGTTCAAGCGATTCTCCTGCCTCAGCCTCCTGAGTAGCTGGGATTACAGGCACTTGCCACCACGCCCTGCTAATTTTTTGTATTTTTAGTAGAGACGGGGTTTCTCTGTGTTGGTCACGATGGTCTCGAATTCCCGACCTCAGGTGATCTGCCTGCCTCAGCCTCCCAAACTTCTCGGATTACAGGGGCAAGCCACCATGCCCAGCCGCAGACACCATATTAAGTGCCTTAGGTGAGTTATATCATTTAACTCTCTTAGTAGGTACTATTACAGCTAGTGCTTGACTTACAACCACGGTCGGGACCGCGGACCGGTCGTAACACGATTTGGTCGTAAGTTGAGTAGGCTATATGTACAGTTGAAATGGTGCACGCAGAGATGGTAGTGCTGCCGGAAGCTGGTCCACACTGTCATACGCCCAGCTGGGCAACGTTTGCGCTGCCAGACGCGGAGCAGTCGTGGCTAGCGATTGTGGTCGTAAAGTCGAATGGTCGTAAGTTGCATAGGTGGTAAGTCGATCAATACCTGTATTGTAAGTACTTACTAAAGCAGGTACTATTATTATCCTCATTTTACAGATAAGGAATCTAGCACAGAGAGGTTAAGCAATTTGCCTTATGTCCCATAGTCGTCAGTTGTGGTCAGTGTCTCTTCCAGCTCTTGTAGTCTACCTAGACTGGAAGCTCTTTTTGAGGAGGAGCCTTATCATATTATTTTTGAGTCCCCAAAGCCTAGAAGGCTTTCAGACTGTGTTTACTGCTTTGCTGAAGTCAGTGGTTTTAACTGTAAATCAGAGGTCCAAAACACAGAATCACTTGGTGAGCTTAAAAAGTGGTTCATGCTGGCCAGGAGTGGTGGCTCACACCTGTAATCCCAGCATTTTGGGAAGCGGAGGCAGGTGGGTCACCTGAGGTCAGGAGTTTGAGGCCAGCCTAGCTAACATGATGAAACCCTCTCTCTACTAAAAATACAAAAATCAGCTGGGCGTGGTGGCGGGTGCCTGTAATCCCAGCTACTTGGGAGGCTGAAGTATGAGAATTGCTTGAACCTGGGAAGGGGAGGTTGCAGTGAGCTGAGACCATGCCATTGCACTTTAGCCTGGGCAACGAGAGTGAAACTCTGTTTCAAAAAAAGGCAGTTCATGCCTGGGCTAGTCTCAGATCACTTGGATCCCATGCCTTATGTGTCTAATGGAGAACCATGAAGTTAATATTCTGATTATTAGTATTATTTTTGAGACAAGACTTTGCTCTGTTGCCCAGGCTAGAGTGCAGTGATGCAATAACTCACTGCAGCCTCAAACTCCTGCGCTCAAGTGATCCTCCCACCTCAGCTTTCCGAGTAGCTGGGACTACAGGCAATGCACCATCATTTCCAGCTCATTTTTAAAAAAATTTTTAGAGATGGGGTCTTGCTATGTTGTCCAGTCTGGTCTCAAGCTTCTGGCCTCAAATGATCCTCCAACCTTGGCTTCCCAAAGTGTTGGTGTCACAAGTGTAAGCACCCGGACAATATTCTGATTCTTTACCAAATTGCTAGCCCTTCTCCCCTCTTTCTGCTTCTTGGCACTGGAGGGTGCTGTTGGATAGTTTAAAACGTAGTATTTCTTCCATCCTGAGTTTGGTTTTTTTTTTTTTTTGAATTGGTCTTGTGTATTTCCTCTCCAAACTTTGGTGGAGAGTTGCTGAAATGGACAACATCCTGAACTAGCCTTCCTGTGGTTCTCTTCTGAATGTTAACCATTGGTGTTTAGGCAGGCAGATATAGCAAGTTTCTAGTGACCCTGCGGTTTCATTTTTTCTTCAGCCTTTCTCCAGGAGCAGTTTGTCTTTGTTCAGGAGGATGATGTTTATAAGGAATTATGTGAGGTGTGGCAGGCTGAATAATGGACTCCCAAAGATGCTCACGTCCCAGTCCCCACAAACCTGTGAATCTGTTACCTCACTTTGCAGGAGGGACCTTGCAGATGTGATTAAGGATCTTGAGAGGAACATTATCCTGGTGGACCCTAGGTAACCACAAGGGTCCTTAAATGTTGGAAGGAGAAGGCAGGAGGTTAGGATAAGGGACGGAGAGTGGAGAATAAAGGGAAGCGTCAGAGTCAGAGAGCTGTGAACGTGCCCCACTGCTGGCTTTGAACACGGAGGAAGGCGCTGCCAGTCACGGAATGAAGGAAGCCTGTAGAGCTGGCAGTGGGTTTTCCTCTAGAGCTTCCAAAAGGAAGCAGGCTCTGCTGACACCTAGATTTTAGCTCAGTGAAACCCATTTTGAACTCCTGACTTACAGAATAGTAATATATTAAGATTGCATTGTTTTAAGACACTGTGTGGTAATTTTAATTTTCATCTTTGCAAAGATCCTGAAAATTACAGGAATAAAATTGTTACCCTTGATTTAACAAATGGGGAAAGAGAGACCTAGATTTTGAGTTACTTTCTCGGTGACGCCGAAAACTCAAGGCAGGGTGGTGACAAGGCCCCACGTTTCTCGATTTCTGCTTTGTTCTCGTCACTAGAGCATAGATTGCAAAATGTCATCACAGGCAAACTCCTTAGAAGTCATCTAGCTCAGGGATGGCAAATAGGTTTTATTTGCTTCATGTGCCAGCTCTGGCCTATTGGTGGCACTGTACTGTGTCCTGCTTGCTGGATAAGGGTGCTGTGATTGATTAGCAAAGTATGCACTGGCTTTGGATGGGTAAGTGTCCTGTGGCAACATGTGTGGCATGTACTTGCTGTACCTCAACGCGTCCAACCCTCTCATTTAGCCAACTAAGAATGGAACCCCAGAGAAGGGAACTGATTTCTTCAAGGTTATACAATGAACTAGAGACAGAGCTGAAATAATGGTTTTTCTCACTGTCTAGCTCCCAAGGTCACCAATCGGACTTAAATATTCCAGCTTCCTTTTTCTTACCTTAGTAGGACTTCCATTGCTTAAATGGAAATAATTGGGGCAGCCCAGAACGTTAATAATTATAGCTTTTCATCTCATCTATGATGCTGTGGAGTATTAAACAAGTTCACTATTTTTTTTTTTTTTTTTTGTGCTCACAGATTAATCTGTTTCCCCAAGATGTCTTCCCCTATCCCAAGGAGACTGGACAGTCAAGTATTGTGAAGTTCCCTAACTAGATGTTGCCTAGGAAATGTCAGCCAAGAAAGTTAAAATGCAACACCTTGGCATAGAATGTATAGAGACCTTGACAGGCTGTTTGAGTTGGTAAATTGAGGTCTCAGTGTATTTCCCTGAGAGAAAAAAAGAATGGCTAGATTTGCACTTTGCAAGAAATAAAAGAAGTGATCCTTTTATCTACGAGGTTGTAAAACCTTGGCTTGATTTTGACATATGGCTGGGCATTTGGCCCTTTGTGGATGAGGCTGGGTTGCTTCCAGGTAATCATAAGCTCTGATACTCTTGGATTTGATGCAGGGAAGTGACTTAGGGTTGACACAAAATATTCCACTTGGCTCTTCAAGCCAACTGTAGCCTCCTTAGGCCCTAGGATGTATGAACGGTTTGTAAACTGTAAAGTGTGTTGCAAATGAGAAATAGAACTCCCATTGTCTTAGCAACAACGTAAATTATTTTTGCATTTTTCAGAGTGGGTACTAGGGGGAAAAATAGGAAGCCCACGGGAAATTTCGCTTACCAGTTACATGAATTCTCTTGCATCATCGAGTACACTGGGTTTTCCAGTAGAAAAGTTACAAATCACAAAGAACCAAATCATAAAAAAAATTAGTTTTTATGGCTCAGTATTACTACTGCCCTAAAACTTAATAGTTTATTTTTTCCTAACGCTCCACTGCATTTCAGAGTCTACAAAGTCCTTTCACACATATCGTCCTCTTGGCTTTCTATAACAAGTGGAAAGGGTTTCTTCCCTGCTCTTAGAGAAGAGGAAACAGAAGGCCAGAGAGGTTGAGTGACTGGTGGAAGGTCAGGTGTTGTCACTGGAGAGGCGGGGAATTGAACCACGGTCTTCGGATGCCGAATCCAGTAGTATTTCCAACCCATGGTTGCGGTCTTCCTAGGGTGAGGTGGTTACTTGGAGTCCTGAGAGAGGAGTGGAGGTCAGGGCCAGAGGAGAGACAAGTGTGGTTAGAGCAGCACTGTGGAACTCAGGGTGGGCTTGCACTGGCGAGAGGCTGGGCAGGCAGGATTCTAGGGGCCAAGGATGGGGTACAGCCAGGAGTTCAGCTTGGTAACAACCACAGTAGTTAGGTTATGGGCTAGGTAATGTGCTGAAGGCTTTGTGTGAATAATCTCATTTAATTTGTGGCAAATATTGTTATTAGTTATTTATTCATTTATTTTGAGAGAGAGTCTCGCTCTGTCCCCTAGGCTGGAGTGCAGTGGCGTGATCTTGGTTGACTTCAATCTCTGCCTCCTGGGTTCAAGTAATTCTCCTGCCTCAGCCTCCTGAGTAGCTAGACTATAAGCACGCACCACCATGCCCAGCTGATTTTTGTGTTTTTAGTAGAGACGGGGTTTCATCGTGTTGGCCAGGATGGTCTCTATCTCTTGACCCCATGATCTGCCTGCGTCGGCCTCCCAAAGTGCTGGGATCGCACGCGTGAGCCACCGCGCCTGGCCAAATGCTGTTATTTTTTAGGATGTAGAATCTGAATCAGGTCAGAGAGGTTAAAGATCTTGCCCAAAGTCACACGGCTTAGTAAGGGACGGAGCCCAGGTTAGAAATCTGGTGTATCATACTCCAAAGCCTGTGCCTCTGACTGCCACGTGATGCAGAACTGTGAGTGTGAGAGTGTGGTACCGGGAAGTAGACTTGTAAACACAGGATGGGGCCAGCTGGGGAGGTTCTGAAATGCCAGACTGGGGAGCTTTGGGCATTGTCTTGTGGGCAGTGGGGAGCCACTAGCTGTGAAAGCAGAGCGGAGATATACTCCTCCTTCCTGAGTAAAGCAGACGTTTCACTCAGAAGTCAAGTGGGCTTGGGCAGTACTTGCTGTGGCGCCATCTCCATTGACTGACATGCTGCTTCACCCCCTCTGCAGAGGGTGAATCTCACTGTTCCTGCAATATTTTTCCAATTTCTTCTTAAAATAAAAAGCCATTTCAGAGCCTCTATTGGTCTCATAAATTCTGGAGCCATTCTTGCTAAGGGCTTAGCGAGGGTCCTGTGAGGATGCAGAGGGACAGTTGTTGGCCCTGCCAACTTGTGCCTCTCTCTCTGGCCAGCGGCCCCTGGAAAGCTGTTCCCCGAGGAAAGCATGCTTTGTCACCCCCACTGACTTCATAGGTCCCTAAACAACCCTTGTGGCTGTAAGCCCTCCCATGGGGCCTCGTGGGAGAAAAGAACGTTCCTGAAACCAAAACTGGGCTGACGTCATGCATCTCAAGCTCCTCAGTCATGCTGACAAGGGGACCACTTCTTGCCTGCTCATCTAGGCGGTCATCACTGATGCGACAGGGATCCGGACTGGACTCCTCACTGCTGGCACATCAGAGCAGAGGTGGCTTCATGGGGATCTGGGAACTCACCCAGGCCTGTCGCTGAAGAGCTACGTGTTAGGGTGATGAACTGGAGTGGACTGGTTGTCCTTCCTGATATGTGGCTTTATGTCTGTGGCCCTCCTATTCCCATCAGTCATAGCAGAGCATCTCTGTATGTTTCTTTATACTTTGTAAAGATTCTACACACACACGAGCTCATTGAACACCTACACAGCAACCCTGGGAAGTAAAAGTTGCTATCTGAAATTTGTAGGTCAGAGCACTGAGCCCCAGAGGTCATCTCTTGGTGGCTTGGGAAAAATTCAATGTACTGTCCTCTTTCTTTACCCTACAAATGCTTGAGTGAAATAGGATTTTATTTTATTTTACTTATTTTAAGAGTCAGCATCTTGCTCTGTTGCCCAGGCCGGAGTGCAGTGACGCCATCATAGCTCACTGCAGCTGCAAACTCCTGGGCTCAGGGCATCTTCCTACCTCAGGCTCTTGAGTAGCTGGGATTACAGGTGCACACTCAGCTTAAAATGGGATTTTAAAGACTACAAAGCCAGGCATGAGGGAGAAAGCCATGCTTAGAGACACTGCTAGTGCTGCCTTGCAGAAGGACGGTGTGCTGGGTGCCTGTTATTTATCCCTCAACACCCTTCCCTTCTTCTCTGCCTTGCTCTGTGCCCTGGGAAGTTGACCCTAACAGACTGCTTCCATGGGCTTCAGCACCCTCTAAGTTTTTAACAAGGCACAGGCAGGAGATTGGGCTGGGAGGGACAGAGGGCATTCTCCAAGCCAGAAGACCAGAGCTGCTTAAGTTCTAGGCAGCCCAGTTGCGGTAACCCCAGCTACCCTTGAGGGTTTCCTTAAAGTCTGCTCACATCTTTAAGAATAGCCCCTTTATTATAGATTTGAGTGTACTCCCTGCTTCCTGCTGGGAGCTCACACAGCTCATTACACAGGTAGTGAACTGACTTAAAATGGTTTGTCACCTGCAATAATGGGGATATTGAATGTAAATGTCTGATATTGATCTGCAAGTTGGGGAAGGTAGGGCTGTGGGTATGTGAGACCAGGTCTCTCCTTGGACTAGCTGGTAGCCTTGAATCTTCTCCCCTTTTAGCCTCCTTTTCCTCCACTCCTGCCCGGTGAGGAATTTTACACAGAGTCAAATTTTCAGGTAGTGAAATGTCCACTGTAAATGCTCTGGGTCCTTAGTGTGTGACTCAGGGGCAAGTCAGAATTTATTCTGGTGCCAGCAGTGTCTGCTTCATGCCCCATGTCCAGTGGGGGCAGCGGAGATGTCAGTGGTAGTTCCCAGGGTCCAGCAGTGGCAGCAGTGGCGTCCTCATCAGATCATGCGTGATCCAGCAAAGATTTTACTTAGAGCCTGTGCCATTCTATAAAAGAGATGATTTGTGAAGTGTATCTGGTGATTATCATAGCAAACCCTGGCCAAAACAGACAAACAAGAAGATTCCTGAAAAGTCCCAGGTCTGAGGCAGCTCTGCTCTGATTTCCAGATCATACTAGGAATGGTCTCCCTCTCTTCAAGGCAGTGGACAGTTAATGCCACAGCCCTATGTCCTGATCAGAATCTATCTTTCGTGTTTGTAGCAGATTGTTAAAAATGGTCCATGTATTTTTCAGGGTTCTCCAAAGAAACAGAACTAATAGTATGTATACATATACTATTTTATACACACACAGACACACGCTTTTAAATAAATAAATAAATAAATAAATAAATATATATATATATACACACACACACATATAGTATTATATATATACATGTACACTATTATATATGTATATGTTTGTGTATATGTATACACATATGCACAGAGAGAGAGAGAGAGGAGAGAGAAAGAGAGAGAGATTTATTTTAATGAATTGGCTCACATGATTGAGGGGCCTGGTAAGCCTAAAGTCTGAAGGATCACTCAATAGGCTGGCAATCCAAAATCTGTGTGCCAGGCCAGCATGCTGGAAACCCAAGCAGAAACTCCACAGCTTCTATGTTGCAGACTTGAGGCAGAATTGCTTCTTTTTCAGGAAATCTGTGTCTTTGCTCTTAAAGCCTTCAACTGATTGGATGAGGTCCACCCACATTATTGAGGGAAATTTGTTTCAATTAAAGTCAATTGATTGTAAACATTAATCACATCCACAAATACCTTCACCCTGACATCTAAACTTGTGCTTGACCACATTTGGGTTTCACAGCCTAGCTAAGAGAGCACATCAGTTTAACCACCCCAGCCCCAGTGGATCACTTCCAGGCCCATGTCCTTCACGATGTGACCTTGCTCGCTCCTCCCAACAAGCGCTGGAGTCGAAGTCTGTACTCTCTTGAATCTAGTCTGCACTTGTAACTTGCTTTGGCCTATCGTAGAATGCAGCAGAATTGACCCTCTGAGATGAAGGAGTCTTTTAAGAAGACTTTGTTTTCAGTCAGAGGGAAACACATGTGCCATGGCAAGAGGAGACAGGCCATGGAGAGGAACACAGACCCTGCATGGGGCAGAGAGGAGTGCTCTTCACTGAGGCCTGCCAGAATTGCTGATCCTCAGAATCAAGTGCAAAGAAAATGGGTGTTGCTTTAAACCACTAAGACTGGGGGTGGTTTATTATACAGCAATGGGAAACTGAAACGCTCCTGCATTCTGTTTTAGTGATACACTGGGCGACAGGATTGGAACCCATGAATTCACCAATACTGAACAACTACTTTTATAATAAATACTTTGTGCATCATTGCTTAATGGAAGGAGCCCAGCCTTGGATCTGAGTTTAGACCTTGAACCTGTGGGTGATCTTTCTAAATGTCAGTTTCCAAATGGTGGGAAGAAATAGAATATCATGAGTATCACAGGAGATAATGAATATAAGGCATGTGGAACACATGAGTACCCAACAGATGGTGGCTATTAGTTTACTTTCATTACTGCAAAGGGGGCAGGGTCTTTGCTTTTAATAAGACCATGATTTAGCAAGGAAGTATAATTAATTATTGGGCTGAATGTGATAATTAAAAAACTAACCATAAAACAGAGCATTGGAGAGGGAGGGAGGCATTCTTTCCAGGAAGTGGCTTCCTAAAGGAGGTGGCATTTGAACCAGGGACTAGAAAAAGATTTTAGCAAGCTAGTGTTCTAAATGACAGGCAGTCAAAATAGCAGCCATTCTTTTTTCTGAGACGGAGTCTCGCTCTGTTGCCCAGGCTGGAGTTTAGTGGTGCAATCGTGGCTCACTGCAACCTCCACCTCCCAAGTTGAAGCGATTCTCCTGGCTCAGCCTCCCTAGTAGCTGGGATTACAGGTATGCACCACCACGCCTGGCTAATTTTGGTATTTTTAGTAGAGACAGGGTTTTACCATGTTGGTCAGGCTGGTGTCGAACTCCCGACGTCAAGCCTCAGCCTCCCAAGTGCTGGAATTACCAGCGTGAGCCACTGTGCCCGGCATGGCAGCAGTTCTTGTACTTGAAGTTTTCTGTGTTGTTTGATTTTATTCTTTGTTTGTTGCTGCAGCCTTTTCATCTTAAAGTGCAATACTCACGCACATCAGAGACAAGCAATACAAGTGGGAGGAGGCCAGGGGAAGGCAAAGTGCTTCCACGTGGCCTTCCCCCAAGGCTGGGCCTGGGGTGAGGAGAAGGCTCGGGTTCTGTCCTGCATTTGCCCCAAAGTTTGCAGCCCCCAGAACCATTGCTCTGAGTGTAATAGGGATTCACCATCTTGGATTTCAGAACCCTAGGAGGGCTGGGCTCTAGCCAGATGCACCCAACACTTTGCCTTCATAAATCCTTCTGGATCAGGTAGCATCTTGGATTAGATATAATCCGGCACGAGTGGCAGTGGAAGTGTCAGGCAAGGGCCTTGACAATGGAATCTTCAGCCCTTTCTAAGTTCCCCTTTCCATCTCAGCTCCAGTACAGTTTGCGACTTTGTGAAGTGACTTCACTTCTCTGTGCCCACTTTCTTTCTCTGTAAAGTGAAGATCATTACACCTGTCTTCCAGGCTGCTATGAGGAAGAGATGAAATACCTCGTGGGGAGCGCCACGCCCCATGACTGGCATGCTGCGGGCCCTCAGCGAGTGCTCTTTCCTTTTCCCTTCCCCTCCTGCCATCCCTGCTTCGCTTCACTTCAAGCAATGCCTCTGCCCCTTGGCTTTCTCAGAAGTGCTGACTCGTCCGCTGTGGCTCACTCTTAGCTGTCTCTGTTGGTAGGAGGAGTGTGAACCTCATCATATGTGAAAAGATGGCAGGCTTTGAAGAATAAGGACCTGAGTACAAATCTTTGTTCTTTTAAGACACAGGGTCTTGCTCTGTAGCCTAGGGAGTGTAGTGGTATGATTATAGCTCACTGTAGCCTTGAACTCTTGGGCACAAGCCATCCTCCTGCTTCAGCCTTCTGAGTAACTGGGAATACAGGTGCATCCCACCATGCCGAGTTAATTTTCAATTTTTTTGGTAGAGATAGTGGTCACACTATGCTAGGTCTCACTATGCCTAGGCTGTTTCCAAACTCCTGGCCTCAAGTGATCCTCCTGCCTTGCTTCCCAAAGTGTTAGGATTACAGATGTGAACCACTGTGCCTGGTTCTGAGTTCAAATCTTGATGCAGTCATTCACTAACTGAGTGACCTCAGAAAAGTTACTTATACTTGCTGAGTTTCTGTTTTCTTACTTGAAAAATGACACCTAAATATCTACTTTATGCAGTCCTTAGGAGATTGGATGACTTAATGAATGAAACATCCTCGACCAAGGGCTTAATAAATCTTTTGCCCCTTCATTCAGGAACATGTGGTACCCCATCATGTTCCAACCTGCATTTCGATCAACAGCTCTGATTTCTATATATATGTAGCAGATAATAATCAAATGGACTGATTTTAATGACACTTCTAGAGGCTCACTGCAACCTCTGCCTCCTGGGTTCAAGCAATTCTCCTGCCTCAGCCTCCTGAGTAGCTAGGACTACAGGCATGTGCCATCACACCCAGCTAATTTTTGTGTTTTTTAGTAGAAACAGGGTTTCACCATATTGGACAGGCTGGTCTTGAACTCCTGACCTCATGATCTGCCTGCCTCAGCCTCCCAAAGTGCTGGGATTACAAGCATGAGCCACCGCACCTGGCCACAGACTTCTCTTTACTCCTGTCCTGCTCTTACTTCGAAGAAGTCTAGGCTTTCTCCTCCAGTAACCCCATTATGACTCCCTGGATGCTTACCCTTTAAGACAGGAGGTGCCCTACCTTCTGCTAGAGATGGCTTGCCTTGAGATGGGCTGATGCCAGGGTGGTTGGAGAGGGGAACTGGTGTGGCAATGGCAGTGAAGGGAGTCTGAAGGGGCCTTTGCTTTTATTATTCTTGCTAAGCCTGTCTAGGTTTCTTCAAAGAAGGAAGATTCTCTTTGCCAAGGTTAAACTTGGTAACTAATCACACAGACAAATCCTTGCCTGGTAAACATGGCTAGGTCTGGCCGAAAATGCTCGTGCTCACCAATATTCATATTATTTTCTTCTTCACGGGCATGGACCTCAGCTATGTTTCCAGGCTCCCTTGAAGGTAGGTGTTACCATGTGAGTCGGATGTGAGTGGAGGTGATTGCTCCACATCTAGAATTGGCTCACATGTGGTCCTTGCTCTTTCCTGATCCACCTGCTTATGGAGAAGTCTCCGAGGACCTACAGGAAAGGGGCCTGGGTTCCTGAACAATGAATAGAATAAGACATTACTTATTTATATCCCATCCCCACCAACTTTAGTGGGAGAAGTAAACATTTTTTTTTTTTTTTTTTTTTTTTTAGACAGAGGCTCACTCTGTGACCCAGGCTGAAGTGCAGTGATGCCATCTTGGCCCACTGCAACTTCCGCCTCCCGGGTTCAAGTGATTCTCCAGCCTCAGCCTCCGCAGTAGCTGGGATTACAGGCATGTGCAGCCGTACCCAGCTGATTTTTGTATTTTTAGTAGAGACGGGGTTTCATCATGTTGCCCAGGCTGGTCTCGGACTCTTGATCTCAGCTGATGCATCTGCTTTGGCCTCCCAGTGTTCTGGGATTAATGGCGTGAGCCATTGTGCACGGCCGAGAAGTAAACGTTTAATGTGTTAAGCCATTGATTTAGGCACTTGAGTCATTTTCTCTAAAAATGATATGCTGTCTTATTTCTAGATACGAGAGAAACTGACCTCATTTTAAGCCTCCCTTGCCAAGGGGTCAATTATACAAATGATGAGGAAAATTCAATATGGTGAGATGAATGTGGTGATAGGGACACACAGAAGGCTCTGGGAACTCAGAGAAGGTGCTAAACCCAAGCTGAGAGGCTCAATCAGGAGAGGCACTGCCGCTCAGAGCCATTCAGAGGATGAGGCGGCGGATGGGCAGGACAAGGAGAAAGAGGCAAGCAGGTTCTTATGCAGAATAAGCAGGGGTGAGTGGGGCGTCTGGCCAGCGCCAGGTGAGGAGCAGAGGCTAAGGAAGAAATGAGGAACCCTAGGGCAAAGACTTAAGATCCCCAGTCCTGTGAGAGCTGGCTTGATGGGCTAGGTTTTAGGATTCAAGGCTGAGGAGGGGCATCTGCGATTCAAGTCACAGCCCTCCGGTCTCTGAATTACTGTGGGTTGGTTGTACCTACCACAGGATCTACAGGGAAGCACCTACAGTCACCTGATGTGTTCTAGGTAGGGTGTAGAGAGAGATGCTGGGTTTGAGACCCATTCAAGAGGTAGAACTAGATTTGCTGACTATTTACAGATGGAGGATAACAGAAAGAGAGGAGGCGAGGCCAATACCCAGGTTTTTGACTCAAGTGTCTGAGTAGATGGTTCTGCCATCCACTCACAGAGTGGACTTTGGGGTGGAGCAGAGTTGTGCAGGAAGTAGGAAAATGAGTCTGGTTTGGGGGGATCTTGAGTTCAAAGGGCCCATGAGACACCCACTAAGCAAAGTCCAGTAGGCAGACTGTAGAATGCATCTAGGTGTCATGAGTCAGGTTGGAGCTGGAGGCATTAACTAATAGAAGCAGACCAAGACTGAATCCTGGGGAGCACCAGCATTTATGGGAATGACAAAGAAGGGCCTGTGAAGGTCCTTCAGGTCCCCCCGGCCTCCGGTGACAAACTTCCTCTTGCTTAGCCCCCAACCGTGCATGGCCTGGTGGTTTCCTCAGCCCCCACTTCATTCCCTTACAGGAGCTGCTGGCCAAGGCCCACACACACCTCCTTTCTGAGCCCACCTAAGGCTCAGACAACACTAGCAAGGGAAGTCACATTCTGCCCGAGGGCCCTGCTCTCCTAAGACCCACGTGCAAACTTCAGTTTTCTACCTTCCCTGAGTCAGCCCTAGTCTTGGGATTAATGTTGGTGGTATGGCTTCGTCTGCAGAATTTGTTATGGGCCCAATCTTCTCTGCAGCCAGCACACTGACAGTCTGACTGAGGTGTGAGTTCACACTTTGAAAATTTTAATAAATGCTGAGCATCCCAGCCAGTCTCAATTTCTCTGTTTCTGTGCCAGTGGGTTCTTGAAGGTGATCCACTTCCCATTTGTCATTCTCTTTGCCAGACTTCCTCTGGCCTGTTAATTAAAGTCCCCCTGAAAGAAGAAAGCATTTGGAAGGTATGGCGAGTGCTCCCTTTAGCTAATTGACCAACATGTCTGAAAGCTCATGTGGTTTTCTTTAGAGTCTGACCTGGATCAGAAACGTTGGCTTCAGTGGGGCTTTTTTTTCTTCCCTCTTGAAACTTTTACGGAACTTCTTCCATATTGACTTAAGCCCAAATACTCCCTTGCCTTGTCTAAATTGTCACAGGTGACTTGCTGACGACAAAAATACTGTAGATCATCTGATTTAGTGTTACAGGCTGCAGAGTTATTAGACTCCGTAAAAGCCACCCAGAGGACTTCTCCCAGCTCTCATGGAAGGATTACTTGGGCATTAGTCTTTATTTCTTCAGGTTGGGGAAGTCCCAATTATCCCTGATCGGGCCCTTTATTACCATGGTTCCCTTCCTATTTCTGCCTGCTTTTCCTGTAGTGACCAGGTAGCAGCGAGACCGTTCACAAGAACAGGGATCCAGTAGCCGTCCCAGGCTCCTTCTCTCTTAAGCTCCATATTCAGTCAGCTCCAAATCTGGTTAATTTGGCCTGCTGGTTTATTCAGCACGTACATATTACAAGTCTACCATATAATAGACACTACATTTTAGCACTGGAGGTGCAGCGATGAGCAGGGTAGAGGAAGTTCCCACACTGGTAGAGATTCCACTTCACAAGGAAGATAATAAAGCAATGACAATAGAGAGGAGTAAGTCTTATGTTGGGGATATCAACCAGGGAGTACTCCATTCATCTCAGGCTAAATGAAGCAATACATGTGAAGCTTTTTTTTTTTTTTTTTTTTTTGAGACCAAGTCTCACTCTTGTCCCCCAGGCTGGAGTGCAATGGCATGATTTCAGCTCACTGCAACCTCTGCCTCCCGGGTTTAAGTGATTCTCCTACCTCAGTCTCCTGAGTAGCTGGGATTACACGCACCTGCCTCCATGCCTGGCTAATTTTGTATTTTTAGTAGAGATGGGGTTTCACCATGTTGGCCAGGCTGATCTGGAACTTTGGACCTCAGGTGATCTGCCTGCCTCGGTCTCCTGAAGTGCTGGGATTACAGGCATGCACCACCATGCCTGGTGAACTATGAGGGACAAGTTAGCTTTAAGCTGCAAAGGGCTTGTGCAAATGTTGGTCATGTGTTAAAATTATTGACTAGTTTTTGTAACCTGCTCTCCACGGGCAGAAAAGGAAAGGGAGAAATGGACAAAAGCTGTGGGTTAAGGAGAAACACAGTAGGAGAAAGCAGCTAACAGTGGGAAAAAATGGGGCAGAAGAACCCGTGTCAGGACTGAACAAAGTCCATTTTCCCGAACTGTGCAAGTTACTAGTCTCTGGTAAAAGTGAATTTCCAAACCACGAGACATGAAGGAGGCCACCAGGACCACTTCATCCAGTTGCTTTCTTTCTCCCTATCCAGCTACTTCCCATCAGAATTCCACAGTTGAGGGAAGCCGGGTCCAGAGAGGGGATGGGACTTGCCAAGGTCCCTTAGTGAGCAGGGGCAGACCTGGACTAGAGCTTTGGCCTCCTGACTCCTGCTCCAGGGCTTTTTCTCACTAAGCGTGTTTTTCTTTTTCTTGGTCAGGAGCACTCCGAATTTAATAAAAGAAAATGCACAGTTTCCTCTCTAGCCAAAGATGTCCTGTTCTATCTTTGGCCATAGCAGCAAAAATGCAAACTGATTGACTGGCCTGGCAATGTGCTTTCTCAGGCAGAATCTGGGCTGAGCCCTGGCCTGGTTCCTGCCTCTCCCAGGGGTTGCTAGTGGTTATGAAAGGCTGTCTTCACAACACTCAGGCGGTGGTCATTGTTGTTGGGGAAAGTGTCTCCTAGAGGCCTCACAACTGCAGCCACATCTGAAGGATGTCCTGGCTAGTCCAGAAACCCCTAGCTTGCCAGTCTGGGGGTGCCCATGTCCCAATTCCATCGAGACTAGTCAGGTCTGAGGTTTCTCCTACATTCTGTGCCCCAGAGTCCCTGAGGCACTCTGACCAGGGTGCAGGGCCAGCTGCTTGGCCTCAGCTAACTCAGCTCCTTGGAGGTGAAGTGAGCCTTGCTGTCTGGAATGAGCCACACTCACCTGTGTGCCTTATGATAACAGATAACAGTAGGATCCAAAGCGTATTGAGAGTTTACAATTTGCCAGGTATGGTTTTAAGTGATTCACGTGTGATATCCTATTTGATCAACGGCCCTAGAAGAACGGTACTGTTTTGAATGACTGCATCATACAGATGAGGAAACTGAGGCACAAGAGGGCACCCCTCACAAGCAATAAATAGCCAAGCCAGGCAGACTTAGGCAGTATGATTTCAGAGGCCAGCGTGCTTAACAATAAGGAGCATTGGGAACTGCAGCCTCTTCCAATGGGTCCCATACACCTGGGCTTTTGCCTCAACTTCTCTAATCTGGAACCAAATTCCTTGATGAGGTTTAAGACCTTCTACATTAGTCAGGACTCTTAGTTCCTTATGTCAGAAACTCAACTTAAATAGGCTTATGCAAAACGGGGACTGGATTGGCTTCTTTCCAGTTCTTGAAACTGCAGGATGTGCCGAATTGAAGCATTACTGAAACTAGATACTCTGGTGTTGGAGTTGGGATTTTCCTTCTTTTCTCTGTCTTTCAACTCTGTGCTTCTTTGTGTTTGCTGTATCCTCAGGTAGGTGCTTCCCGAGCAAGGGAAGGTTGGCTATGAGCAGCTCCTGCCTTCTGTTCTGCTAGCTGGTGCTTCTTGTCCTAGTTTTAGAAGACACTTCCTGCTCCAGTTTTAAGAAAGGCCCTAATGCTAATTCTCAGTTTGTACTAAGTTAGGTCAAGTGTCCATTCGAGACCAATCATGAGGAAAGAACCATTCTCTCCTAAATACTCTAAGGCATAGTTCCCTGCATCAGCGTGGAGCCACAAAAGCCCTATTTGAACCACATGGATAGGGAGTGGTAGGAGGTTGAGGTTCCTTAAGGGAAATGAGGCTGTGAGGCCGAGGAAGGGAAATGGATGCCTGGCAGATAAAAACTGTCAGATGCTCCCAATACCTGCTCTGGGTCACTACTTAATTTTTGAGCCCTGGAACACTATTCAACCGCTGCCAGCCCCTTCTACCTAAGGGTTGTAGGTCATTTTGCTCCAAACTGTCAGGGGCAGTGTCCCCTTCAAGCTGGTCTCTCCAGACTTTGAGTTTTGCCCTTTTTCCAACAATCCTTCTGCTGTGGCCCACCCATGCAGCCCAGGTGTTCTACAGAGGAACAGTGTGGTGGGAAAGAACCTTACCAATCACAGTTCTGAGCTCCATTTCTTTGGGCCCCAGTTCCACATCTGTAAAATGGGAATAGTGACACGAACATTGCCAGGTTGCTGTCAGGATTAGAGAACATGCATGATTTAGCAACTGAGAAGTCACTTGGGGTATGTGACTAAGTGACTGAGTCTTAGTAACTAAGACTGACGGTTCTGGAGACTAGGTTTTAGACTTCAGAATTCTCCCTAATGATGATCCTGAAGTTGGCTACTTAGCATGATGATTCTAGTTAGTTTTTTTTAGGAGGGGCACCACCAGCGAGCAACCAGCTTCTCTCTGTGCCAGTCCCAGCTCACCTGGATTACAGAACAGTGCACTATGCAGAGGGTCAAGGAACAGCCTGTGCGTCAGTCAGGAAACAGACAACACACTCCAATTAGGACAGTTCAAGAATGTAATAGATGAGCCGTTTATGGCGGTATGGCAGGGTATAGGGAAGCTGCAAAGAATGTTGCAGAACCCTGGAGCTAATAGCGAGAGACTTCTTTACCTTTCCTAGCCCTGAAGAGATGGGGACGGAGTGGTAACTGAACCAGAAAAGGCAAGGCTGTATGGGAGGTCTCCCTTACAGCAGCAGGGACCTGCAGGTGAGGGGTCCAGCCTGCAGTAACCGGAAAGAGCGGGAGCTGCAGGAATAAATACCCCACGCTTTTCTCTTCTCTTCTCCTTTAGTCTTCTGATCATATTTCCCATTGACCAGAGGGCAAGAAAGCCCACTGATGTAATCTACACCAGTTAGCCACCAGGGATAGAGAGCCAAGTCTAGAGAGGTGGATAGAGAGTCAAGTCTAGAGTAGTGGAAGGGACATGGGTCAGCTGGCATATTGGCAAGTGACCTTCTTGTTTCTGCCTTTAGTTTGTTGGAGATGGGAGCAATGATTTAGCATAGATAAAAAGGGTCAGTATGCTCACTGATAAACTGTCAGTGCAGACCAGGGGCTGTTGCAGTCTGAGGAAGGTCTGTGGGAAGGAGAAGGCAGGGGAACCCACCCAGGTCTGAAAAAGACCAAATGATCAAAAGCAGAGTCCACACTAATGAACAGATTCTGCCTTTTGGAGGAGGTGAGGTTGGAGTTGAGGGGTTGGATGGTCTATCTGCAGCTCTGTGTGGTCTTAAACATACAGGTTGCCTGAGTTCAAATTCTAACTCTTCTAGCTGCGCAACTTTTGAAGTTACTTAAACTCTCAGTTCCTCAGTGTCTTCATCTGTAAAATGGAAATCATGCTGTTTATTACCAGCCTGATGGGGTAGTGCTGCTGATTAAATGAGTTAAAACATTCAAAGCACTTAGAATAATGTCTAGTACATATTAAGTACTCAATAAATCTTAGCTGCTTTTATTTTGATTGTTATTGGAAAGAGTACTGAATGAATCTTCAAACTTATATACCAGTATTCACCGTGCCATGACTTGCTTCATGATCTTGGGCAAGTCGCTTTCCCTCTTTGGCTTTGTTTTCTCTTCACTAAAGAGGTGGGATCCATAGTTTCTGGAGACACATTTTGGCTAGAAAATTCTACATTCTGCAAGTCCCAAGTCCATTACAGATTTTGCAAAAGCCCCCAAAGGGGAAGTGTATTTCCAGGGCCTCTCTGGCTTCTGCCAAAGAGAGCTCCGGTTTCTTCCGTTAGCATCAGCTGGAGGAGTTCCCAGTAAGGGGACCAGGAAGGCTCCTCCCTGCAGGTGCCTCAGGGGCTGTGCTAATCTCTTTTTGATGGTCTCCATCTGCAGTGGATTCCTTGGAAGCACTGGCTGCCAGCGGGAGGGGCAAGCCCTTTGCTGCTGGTCCTTGGGGCAAAGCACTCATCTCTGATGGTCGCTCCCTTGGGGCCTGAGCCTCACAGTTGGGGGAAGAGGTCCCCTGAGCTGACTGGGGGAGGTGCAAGTAGGCTTGGAGGCCATACACCAACCCTGGCTGGGTAGAATGGCCCGATTCCATGTAAGGCTCTGAAATCCCATCCTGGGGCTTTCAACTGCCAGTATGATCTCAAACGGCTTAAACTCAGGAAATTTGCCTTCCAATTCTTTTTTTCCTGCTTCCTCATTGTGTTTCTTCTATTCCCTTCTCTTGATAAAATGTAAGCCCCTTAGCACGGCCCATACATTTTGGCTCCTAGCTGCCTCTAAGCTCTCCATGTTGCCATTGTAGTCCTTTCTTTTGAGCCCCAGCTACTCTGGGGTCTCAGTCCCTTGGTTATACCAAGTGTTTTGTATTTCTGGAACTTGGCACATGCCTGGAACACCTCTCCTTTCCATTTCCCTTAGCGAATTCCTGCTCACCCTTCAGATCTCAGGGAGGTCATTTCTTCCCCAGAGCCTTCCCTGACACCCAAGGTTACCAGCGATTGTAGGTATTGAGCATGTTGCCTCTGGCTGACTTCTCTACTAGACTCTGAGGGCAGGGGCTGTTTCTGCCTTAATCAAGCTGGATTCTCCAAGCCTAGGACAGGGTCTGGTGCTCAGTGTCTATCATTAATGGAAACTTCTCCATCCATTACTCCTTCTTTCTCTTTCTTATCTTTCTTCTTACTTTTCTTTCTAAAATGTAAATTTGCTGACATCACTGAGCAATTTAAGATTGTCTGACATTTCCCCCTATTTTGGATAGTTTTATGGACAGGGATCATGAGGATGTACTTCTTGCTATTTTCCCAGCCCTGTCCCCATAAACGCTTTGCATCACCCAGCCCACTTGCATAGTTCCCGAAGGTGTTGCGCTGTTTCTTCTCACCAGGCTTTTGCACAGGCTGGTCACTCCGTCTTGCCTATCCTTCCTGACCTTCTTTATCTAGTAACTCTTGTTCTTTTAGATCACAGCTCATGAGCCGCTTTCCCCAGAAAATCTGTCCTTAGCCTTACAGATGGATCAGTTGTCTCTTCCGTCCCCAACAGTCGCCTGTGCCTGCTTTCCTCATTTTTCTTGTCACACTGGCTAGGACTTGTTTATGGTTTGTTGTATTCCTCACAAGACTGGGAAGGACCTTAAAGGACTGTGCCTTTCGTTTCTGAATTCAGGCCACCTATTATACTGCCTTGCACATAGTAAGTATTCAGCAAAGATTTACTGAATAATGAGTTTCAGTAATGATTTAGTTAAAAAGATCATGCCAAGCTTTGTGTTGTGATAACATCATTTACTACCAGGATAGACCTCAGCGGGTAAATGTACATAACAGTCATTCATTGCTGATGAAGCTTCAATTTTGAAATATTAGGTGCTTAGGGGAAATGGCTCTATCCTGACGCCTGGGAGGATGAGTCATACTGGTTTAAGTCATCCATGGTGGTATCAGACTGTCAGTTTTTGGGTTGGGTAGGGACATATCAACCGATCGTATGGTCCCTGGGACATTAGAAGAAACTCACTATGGGGCTTCTGGGAAAGAATCTCATTGCTGATAGGAGAGATTCACAGGGAAAAAAAGTCCTCTTTTTTGGATAATATGTCCTCAAGTGACCCCCTGCTGCAGTTGTCTTGTGACCAGGAGAGACCTCAACAATGTGCAGAGAATGGCAAAGGACAGGGATGGTAAGCACCTGAGCCTTCGGTGACAACTCCTGCCTCTGAGTTAACCACAAGTAGAATCTTCCCTTATTTCTGGACTTTTTGCTATGTGAGTTAATAAATTCTTTATTGTTTAAGTTATTTTAAATTAAGTCTTCTGCTACTTTTAGCTAAAATAATTTAAAATGATTTTCTGCCAATGTGCTCTTGGACAAGCCATTTATTCTTGCTAAGCTTGAATTTCTTTACCTGCAAAAAAGAGATGCTAGTCTTTCTGCATATCTCTGCATCAATGATCTTGTAAACGAAGTGAATTTGCTTGGAGTGAGGGCAGTGCTAGACAAATGGAAGAAGGGATTGGCATTAGTCCCTGATAGGGGACTTGGAATACAATTATTGGAGCTGACTCTTGTTCTTTCTATCCTCTTATTTCTTTCATCAGGAAATAGGTTTAAACACCAAAAAGTATAGAAAGATATAAGATTAAAAGATTCTCATCCTCTCCTTTCTCTGATGTGTTAATTCATATTGCTCACCAGCACTTAGGTAAGTAGCCGCTATTTCTCCTTTCTTGTTTTTCTTCCCAGGGATGTTTTACATACTTATGAGTGCACAGTACAAGATGTGGTTTGACTGTGTCTCCACCTAAATCTCATCTTGAATTGTGGCTCCCATAATTCCTATGCAACGTAGGAGAAACCCAGTGGGAGATAATTGAATCATGGGGGTGATTTCCCCCATACCGTTTTCATGGTAGTGAATAAGTCTCATGAGATCTGATGGTTTTAAAAGGGGCTTCCCTTTTTGCTTGGCTTTCATTTTCTCTTGTCTGCCACCATGTGAGATGTGACTTTCACCCTCTGCCATGATTGTGAGGCTTCCCCAGCTACGTGGAGCTGTGAGTCCATTAAACCTCTTTTTCTTTATAAGTCACTCAGTTTCTGGTATGTCTTTATCAGCAGTGTGAAAATGGACTAATACAGTACACAAACATAGAGTACTATTCTCTCACCTGATTTTTTTTTTTTTATCTTAAAGTATACCACTGTCCTGGTCTACTTTACTTTTTCATTTAGCAGTGTATCTTGAGATTTTTTTCACAACAGTACATAGTGAACTTCTTTCTTTTATAGTGTCCTAACATTCCATTGTAGGGATGAATCAATTTATTTCCTCAGTTCCTCATTGATTAGCCTTTAGGTTGTTCTGAGATATCTTTATAAACCGTGTTGTGATGAACAACATAATAAGTCTGGCTTAACTGCAGAAAATATTTTTAGGAGTGGAATTGTTGGAACAAAGGAAACATGCCTTTATAACATTGAAAAAAAGACAAAAAGGTGGCTGCTTGCCTTTTAATTACTGAACGAGGCCTGAGGGAAAGAGACTGAAGCCTCCCTCTTTGACCCAGCCCCATGCCATACGTTCTCCAGATATTATTCTGGGCCAGTCTGACCTTTCTTTGCTCCACAAATATTTATTGTGGACATTAGAAGAAAAATCATGTGGGATGGCTCTTACCTGAATGAATGAGCTAGATGAGAGCCTGGAGATGACTTAGAAATGATGACTGGGAGCCCAGAGAGGTCAAGTGCTGCAGGGATGCACAGCAGAGCTGGAATGAAGGCCTTGGGCTTCATGACTCCCAGTCCAGGATTCTTGCTTTTGTGCGGGTCCTCGTCACTCCACTGCAGTGCTATTCTGGAAACAACCTCAGCGAGACTTCACCATAATTAAGTTCACATCTTGAGTATCATTCTCCATGGACTCCATGGGCTTTTTACACATTCTAATCTTGTCATATGCAATTACTCATCATTCATTCATTCATTCATTCATTCATCCATTCTTTCAGGGTTCACAGAAAGGAAATGCAACCTCAGGGTACATCGCCAGAGGTGTTTGTGCGGGTGCTGTGTGCAGGGTAGTCTTGCTCTGCCTTGCAGTGGCTGGTCCTCACCAGGAGCAGGAGGTCATTCTGATCTGTTTCAATTCAAGAGGATAAAAACAAATGGATATCCGGGGGAGGGAACTGGAGTTTGGAGGGGGCTTGAAAACAGGCTGCATAAAGGTGATTGGGGGAAGTAGAGCCGTTGTCTTGAAGAGGAGGTTTGGGAAGCCTGAGCTAGAGAGGGCAGAGGGCTCTGTGCTGCGCAGGAGAAGAGAGAGAGACAGACTGACTCCTGGGAGAGGCAGTAAGAGTGGACACTAACATCAGAGAGGTTTAACCCTGGGCTGAGCAGCTCTCAGGGGCAAGTGTGTCATTCCTGCTGAAGACCCTTCAGTGGCCTCCCTTAACTGTTAGGATGAAGGTCAAACTCTTTACCATGGCCTGCGAGAGCCTGCATGCTCTGGCCTCTTGCCTGATACCTCCCCTTCAGCCTCTTCCATTGCTCCTCTCTCCCCTGCTACGGGGACTTCCTTCTTTAACTCCCTGATCGCACTTACCTGCTTCAGTGCCCTTGCACATGCTGCTCCCTTTAGAATGAGACCAATGAGATTCCTTCCTTAACGGGATTGCATGAAAAAATAATACTCATGATAAAAGTAATAGCAAATACATTTAGAGCGCTTCCCACACTCCAGGGATTTTAAGCACTTGATATGTTTACTCATGCAGTGTGCACAAAAGCCCTATGAGGTGGGTGATGTGCTTATTCTCATCTTATAGATGGGAATCCAGCAGACTGGGCTGCTCAGGAAGCCAACTCTGAGATGGACATGGAGGGAGTGCTCTTGGGACCAACACCTGTGGGAAGAGGGAAGAGGCAAGAGGGGCCCAGGGAGATTTTGAGCTGTAATTTGGTCTCTGTCAAGACCTCAGCTGGCCCCATGGGGTGCTCTGCAGCTTGGATGGTCCTTCAGTTGATCCCAGTTGGGGTAAGGGGATTAGGCTTTGCACTCCTATGTTGATCAGACATCGGATGTGAGTGTGAACTTGGGTAGGTCAGTTTTCTTGACCCAAGGGCACTCCCCAGAAGGGGCTGACAGCTGTGGCTGTCTTGCTGCAGCACTTCCAGCCACTGAGGGCAGTAAGTTCTTCATTCCGGAAGGGGTACCCAGTGACACATTACAGCAGCCACCACAGGAATCCAGGCATAGAAAGGCCAAGTAACTTCCTTAAAGTCCAGCGGCTTTAAGTGGGGAGGGGGTATCAGGATTGGAATTCAGGTTATACTGCCTGCCAGGGAATTTTTGTATGCATTTAGAACAGTGTCTGACAATAAGTGCTCAATAACTGTTAACTGCTTTTATTATGATTGTTATTTTATGGGTGGGAAAACTAGATAGTGGTGAAATTAAATCATGTTTCCAAGGTCACACAGCTCTAAGGACTAGAGATGGTGTTTTAACCCCATTTCATTAGCTAGAAAATTAATATAAGTTCCATTAGAGCAAGGACTTGTTTATCAGTAGGGCCTAGAATGCCTGGCACATTGTAGGTGTGCAGTAAAAATTTGTGGAGGTAACTATTTGCTTATTTAATTAATATATTTATGGAGCTTTGAGTCTGATCCCCTAGGCCTTTGTTCCCTCCACCAGCAGATCTGAGTGTTTTCTGGCTCACGTTAGAGACTGTCTGGTCTAACCACTCATTTTACGGATGAGCAAACCAAGGCTCAGAGAGAAGAGACTCACCCAAGGTCCAGAGCCTCTCAGTGGCTGGTCAGGACTCCTACCTAGGTCTCTGGACTTTGTAGTCTGATATTCTGTCGACAGTGTCAATGTGTACTGCAGGCGCCTGGAGATCACATGCGAAGGCTGACTCAGAGGTCCTAGTTGGAGCCTGAGGTTCTGCATTTCCAATGAGCTCCCAGCTGGTGCCGATGCGATGATGCTGGTCCGTGGACCACCCTTGGAGAAGCAAGGGTGTCCGCGGTCACAAACCTTTGAGAGCAGGAGATCCCCAAGAGCCAAAGCAGGTCGGGGCTGCGATTTGGTGTTGAATGGCCGGGGCCTGTTCCTCTTCCTGCCACACATAATCCAGGTGCTGTCAACAGGCGGCAGGAACACCTGGTTGTGGGGGTCACAAATTCACTCAGGTGCCTGGCTGTTCCCTACTGAGCCTCTCCACTAAATCAGTCATCTGTCAGAACTGGCTTAGACCGCCCGGCGTGCAGGAGCTGCAGCAGCTGGGCCAAATGGACTCCCAGCAGGGGCGCCTGCAACATTGTCATCATAGATGGGTCACGACTCTGACTCTGCTCAGGTGGGACAGAGGCAGGCCCCAGCTTGAGACCAGAATCTGCTACTTACGTACCTGGAGGACTTGGGTGAGCCACTTATGTCACCTCTCTGAGCCTCAGTCTCCTCACTTGTAAAATGGGATCACAGCCCTTGCCTCCTCATAGGTAGTTTAGTTGTGAGACTTCAATGACATAATGCATGTAAAGCCCTCAGCAGGCACTTAGTAAATGCTTGATGGCTATTTGTTTTTCTTATGTTTATTTTCATGGGAGCTAGGTCTTCTAGGGAAATTTTTGGCAATAGGAAAGAATGAGTGGAGGATTACTCAGTTTCCTACACATGGGCTAGCAGGCATGAGTCAGGCCGGGGGCTTTGTGGGAGGGATTCCTACATCTTAACATCCACTTGTGTGTTCAGGCAGAAATCTGAGCATCAGCTTGGCCTCTGCCCTTACACCACCCCCACATCCAGTCATTCACCAGTTCCTCTTCTTTCTAACTTCCGAGTATCTTTCAGGTATCCTCTGAGTGTCTCTTATTTTCTATGGTCTAATAAATGGACCATGCTTGGTGATGTGCCAGTATTTTCTGTAACTTTCCCAGGCCCCTGCAAGACTTGTGAGAGAGGCCTTATTATATTCACTTTACAGACGGAAAAATCTAGGCTCGTAGTGGTCAAGAGGCTTCCCCAGCTAGTCAGTGGCCAAGTCTGGATGAAACCCAGGTCTGCTAAATAATGGAGACTGTGCTTTAGCCCCTACACATTAGTCCTAGCTAAGCAGTCTTCGCAATGTGTTTTGCTTTGCATTTTATGCATTTATCACTTGATCTTCCCTGTGCCAGATGCTGCTCTTTGCCCAGCCATTGAACCACTTTCCTTCCTGCCCATCTCCACATTCCAAAGCCTCCAGCATCTCTGGTTGGGGGACAGGGTCTGGCTGCCTGCCCAGGGTCCCCTGAGTCAAGCACATCTTTGGATCCAAAGTGACACAGATTTGTCCTGAAGTCCTGAATTTCCTTGGAGAAATAAGAGATGATGGGCCTTTCACCATGGATGACTGCTGAGTTCTTTGAAGTCCTTTCCACACTTCCCTGCTCCTCTCTTCACTGTCACTGGTCCAAGCCACCGTCATCTCTTGGATTTCTTTCTAAGCTTCTTGAATTGACTTTTTCGCTCCTTCAATCTCTGCTTCATACCGCAACTAGACCTTGTTTTATAAATGCAAATCAGATTCCTTTTTTTTTTTTTTGAGATGGAGTCTTGCTCTGTCACCCAGGCTGGGGTGCAGTGGCACAATCTTGGCTCACTGCAACCTCCACCTCCTGGTTCAATTGATTCTCCTGCCTCAGCCTCCTGAGTAGCTGGGATTACAGTTGCGTGCCACCACGCCTGGCTAATTTTTGTATTTTTAGTAGAGGTGAGGTTTTACCATGTTGGCCAGGCTAATCTCGAACTCCTGACCTCAGGTGATTTGCCCACCTCGGCCTCCCAAAGTATTGGGATCACAGGCATAAGCCATTGCACCCAGATGCAAATCAGATTCTGATACCCCTGCATAAACCCTTCAAAGTCTCTATTTTATCCTTGGAATAAAGTCCAGAGTCCTCACCCTGACCTAAAAGGGCCTTTACGATCTGGTTCCCACCTGCCCCACCTCTCCAGCCTCTTCACATCCATTTCTCCTGTCACTGCAGCCACATTAACTGTTTCATACCAGACCTCTGCCTGGAAGACTGTTCCTCCTACAAGTACCTTCAGGGAGGTCATCTCTGACCCCACACAGCTGGGCTTTGAGCCTTTGCTCTGTCGCTCCAAGAAGCCCCTGCCCCTTTTGTTGTAATGGGCCTCATGCTTTTACAATTGGCACATTGGACAGGTTGGTCTTGGTGAGATATAAACATGAAACAGCTTTATTTTTCCTTGATTCATTACCTTTACATGTGCTCAACAGAATACACCTTTATGGCAGATCTGAGCGTTTTCTGGCCAGTTAGTCCTTTAAAACTGCAATCTCATTTCCAACTTGGGATTCGTCTTTCTCTCTGATCCAGGCAGGTTTTGGCATCTGGATCTTTCAGGGTCATGAAAGCCATAGGTGGAATTGGGCATAATAAACATGTTATGTGCTAGGTACTACATTTTAAACAAATGAGTGGATGAAGGGCCTGGAGCTTTGGAATTAATCCCAGTTTGGAGATTAGGATTAGTTATTTCTCAGGATCTTGGGCAAGTTATTTGCCTTCTCTAAGCCTCAATTTCTTTATCTCTAGTGTGGGGTTAATAATCTCTACCTGGCACTTTGGGCTGTAACGTCAACATAAAATAAGATGACAACTACAAACTTCTCAGCATATCACTGGGTGCATAATTGGTGCTCCATAGATGCCAATTATGGTTCCTCTTCCTTATCTGTGACCATGGGGATGGTAATCCATTCCTTGCACAGGGCTGTGCTCACAACTGCGTGGGAAAACATGGAAATGAGGGCTTACTAATAAGTCATGTTATTTTTTCAGGATTCCCGTTATGGTGTCTTCTAGTGCTTCTAACTTTGCATTGTGCAAATCAAACTCTCTCTCAAAAATATAGGCCAAATGGACTGAGTTTGGAGAAAACCCCTTTCTCCTTTTTTGGGTGATACAGCTAGCCTGTGTGAGGAGGGGTCTTGCTCAAGTTGAGCTGGCTATCCCTGCCCTCCTTGTACCCTCTCATTATACCCTGCTAGGAAGATGAACTCACTGAGCAAGCTGTCTCTGGCAAGCCACAGAGCCTGCACCTTGCAGGATGTGCGTCTGGTGCCCCAGGAGCCTTTGAAAGTGCCTCATCCAGGGAGTGAGTACCTCTCCAAGTCCGGGAGTAGGGAATTAACCATTTGAAGCTTTTAGGTCCATGTGCAGGTGGTACAGAAGTAGGTGGTTGGGACAAGTGCCAAAAACAATTGGCAGAATGTGGGGAAAGCATTTCGTTGAAGTAGCAGAAACGTGCACATGCGTGCGTGAGTGGGTGCATGTGTGTTTGCTTAGGTGTGGGGTGCTGTCGGTAGCTGCCGCACCTCAGTTCCAATTTCCCTTCAATCAAATTCCACTCAGCACCCTCTTCCTAAGTCCCTGCTGTGTGCTGGGCTCTGTACTGGGCAAAGGAGTGGATACATATGATAAGACTGCATCCCTGACCTCAGGGAGCTCAGAGTCTCACCAAGGACAGAGATACTCCCAATTTAACTTTTGACTAATGTAATGTGTATTTTTCTAGGATGTGAAAGAGAGGTGGGAGCAATTTTTCTCTGGCCTGAATTAGATGTCAAAGATGCCATAGGCTTTTAGAGCTTGAAGCAAATGTATCAGGATGCAGGCCACCCATATATTGTGTGAGTGGGAAAATAGAGGCCCAGAGAGAGGAAGGAAGCTGCCGGAAGTGGCACTGTCATTTGTTGGTAGGAACAGGGGCACAGCCCACTTTGCAGATTCCTCTCTCCTTTTGCTAGCCAACCTTTAATCCTCTTTCCACTTAAATGACATTGCCTTAGAGAAGTCCTTCTTTGTTATCCCCTCACCCCCAGTAAACTCACTTGCCCTTTAAGCTTCCTGTTGGATAATACTCATTACATCTGTTATTACTCATTCAACCTCCTCGCTTCAATTAGATTGTGAATCCCAGGAGGGTAGGACCCCTGTCTGTCTTGTTCACTGGTCTATATCCAGCACAGTAAGTGCTCAATAAATATTTGTTGAGGGATTAAATGCTTCATGCCCCTGACGTCTGTCCTCTGAGCGCAGTGGGGTTTTCATGTGGTTCTTGTTTTCTGAGCATAACTAAAATAGGTCCCATGGGAAATGAGGAACAAGGAAATAGGAAATTATGTGTTCAGAGTTTCCTCTGTGCCTGCCACTGGGTGGGTAACCTTCCTAGGTGTATTAGTCCATTTTCATATGCTATAAAGAACTGCCCAAGACTGGGTAATTTATGAAGGAAAGATGTTTAATGGACTCACAGTTCAGCATGGCTGGGGAGGCCTCAGGAAACTTATAATCATGGTGGAAGGCAGAGGGGAAGAAAGGCACCTTTTTCACAAGGAGAAGTGCTTAGTGAAGGTGGAAGAGGCCCTTATAAAACCATCAGATCTTGTGAGAACTCACCCGCTATCATAAGAACAGCATGAGGGAAACTGCCCCCATGGTTCAATTACCTTCACCTGGTCTCTTCCTTAACACATGGGGATTATGGGGGTTACATTTCAAGCTGAGATTTGGGTGGGGACACAAAGCCTAACCATATCACCAGGTGAGCTCACTGGATCCTTTAGAAGTGTGAGTGCCTTGCAGGGCTGGGGAAGGGAACAGAGTCAGGAAATGGGCAATGGAGTGACAATGACACTCAGAGGCACCCAGCGCCTTTCTGGGTGAGCTAGTCATTCAAAGTTCAGTGGGCCTTCTGTCACCAAAACCAGCATGGGGAGGGCATGGCTGGGCCTTGTTGGTGACGGCTCAAGCACAGGCACATCTTGTCAGTCCTGTTTGCTGGCTGGTCTGCTGCATGCCAAGGGGGCCTTTGTCAAACCAGTCAAGGGGGCAGTGGCTATTGCCAGTGGCCTCTAACAATTCCCTGCTGGATATTCATTTGTTGTCTAGTATACCCAGCCTTCCTAGAAGCTGAGTGGCATCTTATTTCAACCTTGTTAGCTGTGTGATCTTAGGTAGGTACATATCCTCTCTGGCTTCAAATGCCTCATCTGTAAAATGTGAAATAAAAGAGTACTCAGCTAATAAGCATTCTGGGAGGATTCAATGTCTTGAAATAAGTCAAATGCTTAGATGATGATATTAATACATAATAAGGCCCTGTTTTCTTTCCCTAACATCTAGAACAGAGCCTGGCATTGAGTAGGTAATGGTATTCATTTGCTAGGGCTGCTGTCATCAAGTCCTATAGACTGGGTGGCTTAAGCAACAGAAATTTATTTCTGCACAGCTCTGGAGACTGGAAGTCCAAGATGAAGATGTTGGAAATGTTGGTTCCTTCTGAGGCCTTTCTCCCTGGCTTGTGGGTGGCTAATCTTCTCCCTGTGTCTTCACATTATCTGTATGTGTATGTGTCCTAATTCCCCCTTTCTTATAAGGTCATCGGTCATACTGGATTAGGGCCCACCCTGATGACCTCATTTTAACTTAATTACCTCTGTAAAGACTCTGTCTCCAAACCTTGAGGCTATTTAGGCATGCATTCTCTGTTGCAACTGCACACCTCTGCTGTTGTAGTGCAAAAGCAGCCATCAACAACATATCGATGAATGAGCACTGCTGTGTTCCAATAAAACTTTATTTACAAAACAGGCCATGGGCCAGTTTGCTCACCCCTAGCCCTCTGGGCCTCTGTTCCTCATCCTCAAATGGAGATAAAAATATTTCCCTCCCTGAGTTGTTGTCAGGAGTAAACACAATAGCTATCAGGCCTTAGCTACATTTTATTTAGCTCTTAATTTATGCCAGGCCCTGTGATATCATTATAACATTATAAAGAAAACACTTGTACAAGGTTCTGGATTAGGAATCAGGAGATTTGCGTCTATGATGGTATGTTTCTCACTATTTATGAAGTCAGGGGCAAGTGCTTTCTCTTTTGAACTGAGTATCTTCAGCTGTAAGACAGGGAACCTAGTGACTAACTCAAAGGCAATAGCTGGGAATGTGCCAGGCCAATACAAGCCCACTCTTACTGGTCCCTATAACACACAAGCAAGGGAAAGGAAGCCACCCCATTGGTTGATGTTAGGTAAGTATGGGAAGGCTTTTCTTCAGGCTGCTAGATGGTTCCTGGCCAATGAAGTTGCTTCCAGTTGCCCTTTTTTTATTTTTCTGTTTTGTTTTTTTTCTTTTTCCCCCATTTATTTTATTGCATTTTAGGTTTTGGGGTACATGTGCAGAATATGCAAGATTGTTGCATAGGTACACACGTGGCAGTGTGATTTGCTGCCTTCCTCCCCATCACCTACATCTGGCATCTCTCCCCTTGCTATCTCTCCCTTTCCCCAGCTCCCCACCCCCCACTGTCCCTCCCCTATTTTCCCCCAACTGACCCCAGTGTGTAGTGCTCCCCTCCCTGTGTCCATGTGTTCTCATTGTTCAACACCCGCCTATGAGTGAGAATATGCGGTGTTTGATCTTCTGCTCTTCTGTCAGTTTGCTGAGAATGATGGTTTCCAGGTTCATCCATGTCCCTGCAAAGGACACAAACTCATCGTTTTTTATGGCTGCATAATATTCTCTGGTGGGCAAAGGATATGAACAGATACTTTGCAAAAGAAGACGTACATGAGGCCAACAAACATATGAAAAAATGCTCATCATCACTGGTCATCAGAGAAATGCAAATCAAAACAACATTGAGATACCATCTCACGTCAGTTAGAATGGCGATCATTAAAAAATCTGGAGACAACAGATCCTGGAGAGGATATGGAGAAATAGGAACACTTTTACACCTTTGGTGGGAGTGTAAATTAGTTCAACCATTGTGGAAGACAGTGTGGCGATTCCTCAAGGACCTAGAAATAGAAATCCCATTTGACCCAGCAATCCCATTACTGGGTATATATCCAAAGGATTATAAATCGTTCTACTATAAGGACACATGCACACGAATGTTCATTGCAGCACTGTTTACAATAGCAAACACCTGGAACCAACCCAAATGCCCATCCGATGATAGACTGGACAGGGAAAATGTGGCACATATATACCAGTTGCCCTTTTATCTAATACCCTGAACGCTCTTCCTGACGTCCTCCCCTATTTAGGCTCTCGCCATGCGTGCCTGCTGTGGAACTCAGACTCTCCCAGGGATTAGAAAGGAAACTTGCATAGGAAGTGCTCTAACTTGGCCAAGGCAGAAGCATTTTTTTTTTTCAGAGCTATCCGAACTAGACAGTCCAAGGCCCTGAGGAGTTTTCTTTCGGTGGGGCTCAGGTGGGGCTTGGATAGGGATTTTGCATAGCAATGCTTCTCACAGTGCTGGCTGTGAGACGGGAGATAGATCTGGTCTGGTCTTAAGCAGGTACCCTTTTCAGAGCTGTACTTTTTCCAGTGCCTTGCAGAACTTAAACATTTGCTGAGATAGTTTTAAATCTGATTCTTCTCTTTCTCCGTGCGTGCATGCATGCATGCGTGTGTGTGTGTGTGTGTGTGTGTGCACACAAAGTCATGGAGCCTGTTGAAAGACTTTCCATTTTCTTAGCTTGCTTAGAGGACATGAAGTGGGGAAGTGAACACACCTGCTGTCTCTCAAGGACTTCCTGTGTGGCACTTTGCTAGGTGGTTTGTACACATGATTTCTTTTAATATTGAGATAGACATTACCCTTCACAATGTAAAGATGAGGAAACTAAGTCTCAGAGAGGTTAAGTTTCCTCCCAAGGCCACACAGCTAGGAATGGAGGGAAGGACAAAACCCTGGTGCACCTGGGCGTGAGAATACATTGAGATGGTCTCCTTGATGGGAAACCTCACTCCATCCCTCCTACTGCTCAGCTCTGGGCCCCTGGTTAGGCTTAGGCACCTGGGGGTGGAAGACAGAGCAGCAGTTACCTTTTGCCTCAGGTGTTTATATACCGCCACTCACTCCTGTGTGGGGGACGTCCTTCCCACTGGGACTCCAGCTGTGCAGAAATACTTCCTGCTGGGCCTGGCTTTGGGTTCAGAAAGTCTCTCTGATACTCTTCCTCTGCGCGTGGCCATTTCAATGGTGATACAGCAGCTCCCACTTATTGAGCTGCTACTCTATGCAGGCACTGGGCTAAGTGATTTTCATATTTTAATTCTCACCTAACCTTATGAATTAAGCAGGACCTGATATTCCTATGTTACAGATCCGAAAACTTAGAGAGTTTAAATAAGACACCACACAGCTAGCAGGTTACAGAGCTGGGCAGTGCCTCTAGGTCTGTCCAAGTTTAAAGTCCATGCTCTGAACTTCTCTGGCTCACTGTCCCACTTATCACATGGTATGACGCGTTTCCATTTATGGGTCTGAGTCTCCTCTACAATGAGACTCCCTGAGAGTGAGGCCGGCCCTGGGTGGTGCAGCTGGATTTAGAGCCAGAAAGAACTGGTTGGGACCACAATTTTGAAATTTAGTGACTATGTGTCCTTGGCACTTTATCTTTCCAAAGCTCTGTTTTTTTTTTTTTTTTTAGATTTTTGAATTTGGGGTAATCATGTTCTGTATAGTGATACGATTATGGTAATATGATTCATGGCAATATCAAAATGCCCAGTACATGCGCCACCAATGTTGGATGATCAGACAAATTCAAGCTCAGCCCCTGCATAAGGCCGACTCTGCTGGTACCCTGGGCGCGCCCTCGAACTTGCAGTCCTCGGTTAGAGAGCAGCTATTTCTGCTTTCAGATCTTTACACCGACAAAAGCTACTTTATGGGGATGCCTATCTGGTGCTGCAGGAGATGGCAAGAGTCCAACATGTTCTCCCCACACAAAGAAATCCAGCCTTATTAGGTTTCATACGACTCTCTCGCTTCCCGCTTCCCTTTCCTCTCCTTGACTAAAATAAACCTTGCACATCAAAATCTCACTCAGCATCCCCTAAAGGGATGAGTGCTTTCTCTGGAACCCCTTGGAGTCCTGAAATGAGAAGGCTAACTCAGTCTCTAGGGAGAGTGGCTATTTTGAATTTCTCAAGATACTAATTCAAGAAGTGTGCCCTCCCACTACCTCCTACCCCCCTAATTTCCCACAGTTGCAAGGACAATTCTGTGTGACAACTGGGACTGAAACATCAGATAGAAATTCAGGCCAGGCTGGGAGGATGCTATAAACCCAGCCTCCCTGTCTGGCCTGAGTTTTGTTGTTCCCTGCCCATCCCGGCCCCACCCTGGCTTCAGGACACAGATGGGGACCAAGGAGACATCCTCAGGATGGGTAGGAGAGAGAAGCTGGAAGGAGCATGGGTTTTGAATTGCAAGAGGAAGCAATTGGGCTTGAATCTCACTACTTTACTTTCTGACCATGTGACTTTGGGTTTGTCCCCCATTTTCTCTGTGCCCCAGCTTCTTTGTATGCAAGTAGGGATAGTGTTGACCAATTTGCAGACAGGCATTACATGGCGTGTTGTCAGAAAATTATCCTGCTTGGAGTCTGACACTGAAAAATCACTACTATTTGTCAGACACCTATTATCATAAACGGGTCTAACTGAGCCTGACAGAACCTGAGGGCATGCTAGGGCTTGCTGAGCCACTGGCCCCTGGTACCTGATGTGTTTGTGTGGCAAGGGAGCTGCTGAAGAAGTTTTCATTCTTGGGAGATGGAGATGAGGGAGGAAGAGAGTGTGGGAGGGAGAAGTTCATCAAAACTGTTAAAGATGCTAAAGATGTGTTTTTTACAAAGCTCTTGGTGAAATCTGGGTTCTAAGCAGGACTTTTCTTGTAGTTTAGCAGACCAGTTAAGATATGGCTTTGGGCGCGAAGGCCCCTTCCCCAGCTATCCCCAGGATATGAATGACCGGAGGGCTGCAGTGAGGACTGAAGAGGGTTCAGTGAGTTTGGTGTGTGATGCTCGGGAGCTGCGGGAAGAAAGCACTGTTCCCACTCTAGTCATGGCAGCCCGGAGGAGCCCTGTTTGAGAAGGTTGTAAGCTGAGGATATCACCGAGGGTAGCACAGAACCTGGTGTTTGTGAGATGCCTCAGAAAAACTAGGCGAGACTTTGAGGAAGGCCAGATTCCTCCATCAGCAGGTGAGGGCTCTGAGCCAGTAACATCTGAATTATTAATATGACCTCATTTGTGCCGCCAGCCTGCTGGGATTTGGGGACATTATTTTCACTGAGGGTCCTGGGGGCTGTAATAGTATCAGTCTTGATTCTGGGAATTTTTGGGGTGGGGGATGGTATGCGGATCAGCTGCAGTGGGCCTGGGGCAAACCAGCATCTGGCAGTGGAGTGGGCTTCCAGGAGTAATTTGGGCTACACTTTACCAGTGGTCCAGACTGGGGTGGAGGGGAGGAGCAGGGGCAGGAAGACAGCCTCCAGACCCTTTGGGAACAGGAGTGAGAGTCAGGGGCTCCAGACGATGGGCTGGGATGTGGACAGTGACTAATAATTGGTGAGAAGCATGATAGCATGGGTAGAAGCACTGCGGCCTGAATGTCAGTACTTTACTTAGTTGCATGGGTTGGAACGACACTACCAAGGTTGCAGGCACAGCTCTACAGTTCCTGACTCTGTCGCTCCAGCCTGGCTGGCCTAAGTAGGCTAAGTAGGCTTAGCGTGTCAACTTTTATGATGTATCTTATCTATTACTTTGTGTGCTGATAGTTATACATTTAAGGTGGGTAGAATCTGATCCTATAGTTGGTTCTTCAATGGATCTGATAGGCAAAAGACAGTGAAGAAACCAGGCTGCAGATAACAAAGTCTGGTCTTCCAAAGCCTCCTGGCAAGCAAACAACAATAGACATTACAAATAATTTTGAGAAGGGGATATATTCATACGGGAAACATTCAACCAGTATGGAAAGGTATAGAGTGAAAACAACGTTTCCATCTGACCCTAGAACCTTATCTAGTCCTTCTCAGGAGAATAGTTTCCTGGAATAGTTTCCTGAAATAGTCCATGCATATACAAGTGCATGTGAATGTGTATGTATATAATATACACACTGTCATGCACCTCAAATTAATTCTATTCATCTAACTTTTATTGAATTCTTATGATTTCCCAAGAACAAGCCTAGCACCTTCACATATGCTATCTCATTCAGTCCTATAGCAACCTTACATAGTATCCATTGCTTTGACCAGTAGGCAAGTCAAAGGAAATGGAGGCTTGGTGATGGGAGCCACACAATTTGCCCATGGCCACAGGACGTAAGACCACAGGAGCTGGGAATTAAATCAGGCAGGTCTGACTGGCTTTAAAAAGGAGCTCACTCCCCACTACTTCATGCTGCCTCTTACATGCTTATTGTGAAAATGCTTTCTGGGAATTTTCTAATTTGACCTTAGAAGGTATGTTGCGGGCTCTCAATGCTGAAAGGTATGGCTAGACACTGGAGAGATAATCTGGGAAAGGGTGAATTTATCAGTGGCTCTTGGCTCCTCCATGTGTCCATGGACCTGTATCCATAGCTGTGCATTCATTATCATCTGCTGCAGAAGTTGTGTTGGCTCCCATAGAACGTGCATGGACTTGCTCTTAGGTCCAGCCTACCTAAGCTGAGTGTGTGTGTGTGTGTGTGTGTGTGTGTGTGTGTGTGTGTGTGAGTGTATGTTGGACATTTGGCTTAGGCCTGAGAAGCAGCCTCTTGTAGGTTTGCCATCAGTAAAGACCAAAGGAGACAGTGGAATGAACTTTTGATTGCTTGTTCAGACTTTGCCTAACCTCCTTTCTTTTTTGATTTCACTAATTTTTATAAAAACTCAAAGAACAGCCTATCCCAGTGAAAGGAGTCACCTCTCATTTTGTAAAGCTCTAAGACAGGACAGTAATACTGACTGCTCTGTCATTGTGAGGATCCAGAGATCACAGTACATGTTTGTGTTTCTCCAACTTGGAATGGTTGTAACTTTGATTCCACAGTTATACTTGCCAACCTCCAGAGAAGGCACAGAATGGCTAATGATGTTTTAAACTATGGATCCACAATGAATTCAAAGATATAATTGATTTTATTAATTTTAAGAGAGCATGCATTATGGAGGAAATATATTACAGTGGTTAAGGATGCAGCCTCTGGAGCCAGACTGTCTGGGTCCAAATTCTGGCTCTGATACTTGCTGGCTTGGCATTTTATCTTTCAGATAAGTTACCTGAACTTCAGGTAAGTTATTTAACCTCCAGGTAAGTTACTTAACCTCTTTCCACCTCAGTTTTCTTATCTGCAGAATGGATGTAATAATAGCACAAGTTTCATAGGCATGCTGTCAAGATTGAAGAATTAATACACGTAATAAAGCTTAGAACAGCATCTGTTTTAAGTACCCAATAAATGTTAGCAAGTACTGCTATATGGAACAGAGTACAAAAATCACATTCACTTAAAAGATAAAACAGAACACTGCAACAAATTTTTATACTTGCTGCAGTCTGCCATGGGCTGTATTTTTGCAATAGGCTGAATTTGCATGTTCATTCTGTGGAGCAAGGGGCACTCTTCTGGAAAATTTGGCGCATAGTTGGCGTAAAATACATTACAGCTGTCATCATCAACATTGTAAGCACCATCCAAAGGAGTATAATGTCTGTGAAATTGGAGAGTCTGTTTACTTATTTTAATGAATCAGCATTGTTAGCAGAGGGAAACTTGCAGCTTCTCCTGGAACGGGGTCTTTAGAGGTTATTTGTAAAGCCTAGGAAGAAATCAGACCTAGATCTTTTTTATGGTTTGGAAGTTAAAAATGAGGTCTGACTATTCTCCCTGTTGATTGCCCACTTATTCACCAGGTAGCTGTGAGTGATTTCTGGTGATTTCTAAAAGTCAAATCCACTTGAAGAGGACAAAGATCAGCCACTATAAAAGAACTTCTAAAAATTTGCTGTGTAATAAATACATGAAAATAATTTAACCTCATTAAAACCTCCTGAATGTAAATTAAAACAACTGAACCATATATATATATATATATATATATATATATATATATATATATATAAATTAGCCAACATTGGGAAACTGATAAAACTCAGTGCTGACAAAGGGATGGTGAGATGGGCATTTGCATAGGGCTGAGGTACATCTGAGCTCATAAAGTGAAAACTGCATATAACCAATGTCACCTTTGAATTGACCACTAAGCATAGCATGTGTGATTTGTGTTTTATAGTTCTCCGTATTAATTGGTTTTAAAACTTTTTATTTTGAAAATTTCCATCACATAAAGAAGTAATTTTTTTTTTTTTTTTGAGACAGGATCTCACCCCAGGCTGGAGCGATCAGTGGTGATTATAGCTCACTGCAGCCTCTAACTCCTGGGCTCAAGTGATCCTCTTGCCTCAGCCTCCTGAGCAGCTGGGACCACAGCCCCCTGCCACTACACCTGGCTAAATGTTATTCTTATTTTTTGTAGAGATAAGATATCTCTATGTTGTCGAGGCTGGTCTGGAATTCCTGGGGCTCAAATGATCCCACCACCTCAGCCTCCCAAAGTGTTGGGATTACGAGCATGGACCACCATGCGCAGCTGAGAAATAAATTGTGTATGATACATTTTTTCTGCAGCAGCTGAGAAATAAATTGTGTATGATACATTTTTTTCTGCAGCCTTCATCCAATTTCAACAACCATCAGCATTTTGCCACACTTGGTTCATCACTCAACTAGCATCCCCAGCTTTTATTTTGTTGTAATGTTTTAAAGCAAATTGTAGCCACTGTGTCAGTATGCCCTAAATATTTAAGTCTACTTTTAAAAAAGTGAAGTTTTAACCTAGGCATTGTATCATTATCACATTTAACAAAATCAATAATTTATTGATGTCATCTAATACCAAGTTTTCTTTATTGTCTAAAAAGTGTCTTTTTACAGTTGGTCAGTTGGAATTAGGATTCCAACAAGGCCCACATTGTTCACACTAATTCTTCTACATAACAGAGAAGCTCTAAGCCCAATTAGGAGAAAAAAGGAAAGGACGATTATAATTGCAGCCAATCATAATGGAGATAATGTTTTGAAACTTATTAATATGCTTTTCTATTTTGCTTCCTTCCTTTGTTGACCTTTGCTCTAGGTGTCTTGAGGCATCCATCATCCTGGAAGAAGTCTATGATTTATAACAGAAGGAATGCAAAAAGAAAGAACAAGTTAATATTTCTCTTTTGGCATGTCAAATAGAATTATTCAGCAAGAAAATAACCTTGCAAGCCAGGTGTTGTCTTGAAAAGCCATTTCTAAATTTCTTTAATCCTCGCCTTTGGCTTTTCAAAAATGCAGCCTGATTAAACCAGTTTATGGAGTTCTCCCAAAGTGCAGGGAAAATATCCATATCCTTTATTAGGGTGTCTCTAAGAAACTGAAGTATGGAGGGCATGATGCACGGGAAATCTGCTATTTTGGGGCCCTTTGTGATAGAGAGAAAGAGATAGAGAGAAAAGAGGAAGAAGCAGGTGAGAGAATCAGTTTAGATCATGTACTCTCCCAGTTTTGGCCCAGAAAATAGGGAGATCTATTGGTTAAGTAGGGATATCATCAAGGGCAGAGGAGGGTTTTTTTTCCTTCTCCCTGCTTGAGACTCTGCTGAATAGACTATTAACCTGGGGTGTGACTACATCTACAAGGCAGTGTGGTATGACCAGGCAGAGGGAGGCCTTGATGCTTAGATTTTCTGAGGCATTCTTATTTCTAGTGAGGCACAGATGGACCCAGAAAATGGTGAGTTTAGCTGGGGAGTATTACCAATGGGAGTCACCATGGTTGCGCAAGGCCAAGGTACTCTGTAGCAAGGGCTGCACAGTGGACCACCTGGGCCAGACCAGTTGGAGTCACAGCAAGTGGGAAGGAGTCTAGACACAACAGATGAGTCCAAAGAGCTGCAGAGGGCAAGAGCCAGTGAGACAGCCTCCTGGGCTCTGATCAGCCGAAGAAAGCCTAGGCTATAAGTTACTCTTATGCAGACACAGACTTCAGCTGTGAATCCCAGTAGGGCAAGATACATGCAGGTGGATCAGGGACTTCTACCTAACCCTGCCTAGAAAAGTAAGAAGAATCTGACTTTTTGCCTGCCATGAAGGTGTTCAAGTTCCACCTCTCCCTCTTCACACCTAGATGTCATCTTGGAGGGGAGCTAGAAGACTGATACATTTGAGAAACTAAGCCTTTATTTACCATTAGAGGGGACCATTCTTTGAAGGTACCATTTAAATTATCGTGTGATATGAAGGTTTAAACCTTATTAAATATTAAAACAATCAGGTTGTCCTTTTGAATGGCTTTTGGCTATTTCCAAAAATCAAATCTGTTAGAGGACAAATATTAGACATACTGAAATGCTTCTAAAATATTCTAACTTGTGAATATATGAGAAAATAATTAACTTCATTAATTACCCACTCAAATGTAAACTAAAACAACTATTCTATACTTCCTTCTTTGAAATTCATAAACGTTGGAAAAAAATACAGAAAATCTACTAGTTGGTAGGAAAAAGGTTATAGACAGAACAAGGGGGCCACATGCTCTTGGTCAATCTGAGTTTTGATGGAAGTTAAATGTTGCTGCCCTGGCATAAACACTAACATTTATTGAGCACTTTCTCTGTGCCTGGTGCTGTTTTAAGAAATTTAGGTGCATTATTTCACTAAACGTTATGAACTATATGCTATCATGGCCTCTTTTTACCAATGGGGAAACTAAGCCACAGATAAATACCTTGTACAGTTAGAAAATGGCAAACTTAAGATCTGAATCTAGGAAGCCTAATGTGAGGGCCACTAGCCTTAACCTCTGCTTGCCCCCATGTTGGGACACATTGAGACCCTTCTTCCTATGTGACAAACACCAGATCCTTACCAGTGACTAGAGGGTGGATGGGGAATTCTAAACCATTTCTTCTTGACTCCATTTCACTTTTAAGCCTCTGTAAACTTAATGCATGTTGACAGATCTGTTTGTTTTGAGGATTGATATGATATTTCTGAAAACACCTAGCAAAGACATAGCTGCTCAATCAGTGTTGCTTGCTGAACCCAAATCTTGCTTGATTAGATGCATTAACACACTCTATTCTTTGAAAATTTTTAGGGAAGAACTTGCCTCTTGCTTCCTGCCTTTGCAGGTGGGATTTGCTGTTGAAGCTTCTCTGAATAGCTCACTGTCATGCCCTGGGTCATTTATATCACCTTATCAGAGACTGTGAGAGTTTAGAAAATCTTTCAGCAAATACTAGCTTTTTCTCCCTCCCATTCCTAGCCCGGAATACTTTACTACCTCATTGATGTTGGTTTTGGCCTTGTGGTTTGCTTTGGCCAATGGAATGTTAGTGGATGTGACCCCAGCAGAGGCTTTTAATGTACCTGGGAATTTTGGATTGCCTCTTGGACTCTTGTGATTGATGCACCTCAAGAAGAACATGCTCGTGGGTAGCTGCTGCCCCTTCGACCTGGGCCCCAGAATAAATACATGTCGAGCAGACTTGAACACAGTCTGCTACTACACTTAGCTGTCCAGCAGGGTGAAGTGGAGCTTCCTAGCCAAGCCTAGCCTGAATTGACTGAACCATCATGGATCTGCAGATTGGTAATTGTGAGAATAAATTCTTGTTGTCAAAAGCTATTGAGTTTTTGGGTGCTTGTTATGCAGTATTATGGAAACAAAAGCTGACAAATACAGTGGGTTGTGTTATAAAGTCCACGTGCAGGTTAAAAATGTGAATGATGGGACCTATGCCCTGCTGCATCTGAAAACATAAAAGAGTATAACATTAGGAAAGCAACATGAAGCTATATCGATATGAAGGGCTTTATTTTCCACCTTAGAAAATAACCAGGGACAGGGTGCGGTGGCCCATGCCTGTAATCCTAGCACTTTAGGAGGCTGAGGCAGGAGGATCACTTGAGGTTAGGAGTTCAAAACCAGTCTTGTCAACATGGTGAAACCATGTCTCTACTAAAAATACAAAAAAAAATTAGCAGGGCATAGTGGTAGGCGCCCAATCCCAGCTACTTGGGAGGCTGGGGCAGGAGAATTGCTTGAATCTGGGAAGTGGGGGTTGCAGTGAGCTTAGATCTCACCAGTGCACTCCCACCTGGGCAATAGAGTGAGACTCTGTCTCAAAAACCAAACCAAACAAAACAAAACCAACCAACCAAACAAACAAACAGGAATATGGATAACAGTTCATCACAGTGTTATTTCTAACAGTAAAAATTGGAAACCAACTTAAAGAATAACATTAGAATTATGATCAAGTAAACTATGGTTTAGCCATATAATCGACTATTACATAGTCTGTTAGGATTAGGCTTAGCTAAGAAATACCTAAAATAGTGATTTAAGCCAGATTGAACCTTATTTCTCTGAATAAATGAAGTCTGAAGAGACACATTCCAGACTTGGTGAGATGGCTCAATAGCATCTTTCCAGCTTTCTACTCCTCATCCTTAGAGTGAGGCTCAATCTTCATGGCTCAGGATGGGTGCTGGAGCACCAGCCATCCATTGCATCCACATTTCAAGCAACAGGATGATGTATGTATGCTGTCACTTTAAGGAGACATCTTAGAATTCCTCACACAACACTTTGTTTATATCTCAGTGGTAAAAACATAATCACAACAATGTTCCCAGCTAAACGTTTGGGTACTGTAACCATGGAAGAAATGGTTATACATATACCTACTCATTAAAATTACAACCATGAAGATCTCTAGGGTGTTCTGTCTTACAATTTACCTTGGTGTCTGGTAGCTACTGACTCTTTGCCTCTGTTATGAAAGAACTATGTTCCCAGAGTTTGTTGGAACAAAGAATGCACGAGTATTTCCCATTGACTGAGCGTGGGCCACATGTGAGAGGGAGTGGTAGAGGGAGAAACAGACACTGTAGAAAGAGGTAAGAGGCTAGTGTCTGAGTTCCTTGGGGCTGCAGGAGCAGCGCATCTGCAGCCATATCAAAGGAACAGCAGGTGCGGGGCTTAGAGAAGCCAGGAGATTGTGTTCACAGAATGAGCTTTAAACACAGCTGAGCTGAGAGTGTGATAGAGCTGTCTCATGTACCAGCTCGTTAAGAACTTCCCTGCCTCTCTCACTTTACTGCTCTTTCCTCTCTCCCCATCCCTGGGAACAAGGAGGCGCAATGAGTAAGAAGGGTGAGGAAGTGTGGAAATATAACATGGAGAAGGAGGGAAGGACTGTGCCTTTCCTCAGCCTACTCCCCTGCAAAGAAAGCTTCTTGCTTGCAGCAGACCTCTAGTTATGGGGAGGGGAAGTAGCTGACCCTTTGAATGAAACTTGGAGCTCTGATTATTCCATGGGACTTTTAATGGTTGAATTGAGACTACATCTTTGATTTAAAAAGACAGTAGGGCTTTTTTTTTTTTTTTTTAAGTCACATACATGTGAACAGAAGATTCATGAGAACTGTCATAGTGTTCATCTAGAGGCAGGGAAGGAATAGTTTTTCCCATTGCATTTTAAAGGCTATTACGAGATAAAAATAAAAGCACCACATCCTATGAGTCCTATTTGTTCACCATACCAGTTACAAGTAGGACAATACTTATGTAATATGTTAGCCAAAAGGCAATTTATATAATATGACCCAACTATGTGAAAACACTGAGAGAAGGAGAGAGGGAGAGGCAGAGAGAGAGGGAGAGAGAAAGAGAGAGGTAGGGGAGGTGGGGAGACAAAGAGGGGAGAAAGAGGAGAGAGAAGATAAAGGAGGCATGATAGGAAATAGCAAAACATTCAAAGCATTTTTCTCTACCCTGGGATGGGAGGCCTAGGGGGAATCTTGTCCTCTGAGCTCCCAGCCATTATTCCATGGCCTGTTGGCTTCCTTCTCTGTGCCATAATGCTTTTTTTTTTTTAAACAAATTTAGAGATGATTGTTTTATGTGTCTCTGATTAGACAGTAAACTACTTGAGCAAAGGAAACATGGCTTTCTTCAGCTTTCTCTCCACAGGGCTCAGAACAGAGCTTAGAACACAGTTAGTGCGGAATAAAGGTTAAACGCTTATTAAAGAAAGGAGGAAGATTATTAAGGCAAAACCAAACCAAAACAAACAAACAAAAAATGAGCAAACCTGAGGTCAAATGCTTTAGCTGAGTCCCCCAAATGTTGCGATCGTTCTTCCGTCTCTATTCCCAGAATGTTTTGCTTACCTTTCCAAAATGCCCCTAGCCCTGCATGAATGATCTGTGTGCTCATATTAGTTATCTGTAAACAACTTGAGGATGGGACCCATATAATAATAATAGTATTTATTGGACACCTATTACCTGCTGGGCAGGGTGCCAGGACAATGCTGCCCACACTCTAATATACATCTGAGGTCTTGTTAAAAAGCAGATTCTGATTCAGTGGTCTGGGGTGGGCCTGAGTTCCTGCATTTCTAGAAGATGATGCCTATGCTGCTGGTCCCAGGACATGCTTGGAGTAGCCAAGTGCAAAGGACCTTAACTCATTTCATTCTTCAATCAGTCCTTCAATAGGCAGGTGTTATTTTTCTCACTGCATTTTTGCAATAAGAAAACCTAGGGTCTGAGCAGGTGAGTGAGGGTCATGCACTTATTAGTGGCATTGGCATTTGAACACAGTGCTGTCTAACTTCAAAGTGTGGAATCTTTCCACGGTGCCACATGCTTAGCTTGCAGAGGGGCCTCTTACGGGAGTCATCTTTGCACTATGGAAGACCCTGGAAGGAAAAAGAAAAGGGAGAACAAATTGTGTTTCTAAAAATAAACCTTGGGCTGTGTTTTGGCTCTGGAGGAAGGCAAGGGTCTGTGAGGGATTACTGTCCACTGGAGAAAGCACGAGCATTCTTTTCCGGAGCGTACTCGCAGGCTCCTCTCACCGCCTCAGGCCTGCCAGGAAAGGGCTCTCAGCTCCAGCTGGGGGAGGGCCTGACCCAATCGAAATCTACTCAGTGGGATAACACCTGAATGGAGGCATTAGCTTTAATGGGAAAGGCCTGTTTGCAGGGGAAGTGAAGTCAGCAACTCACACTTCAAGCACTTGCAGGTTCATTAGCCTCCTGACAACCCTCTCATGAGGCAGGAGCTGTCATCTCCACTTTCCAGATGGAAAAACTGAGGGTCAGGCTGGCTCTCAAACTTGGGTCTTCTGACTCTTTCAAGTCCTATGTGATGCTACACCGAGCTCATTGGGGTTCATAAAAGGAGGACTGAGAATGATGGAAAAGATCCAAACACGCTCCTCTTTGAAGGAGGGAAATCTGGGAGGAACGACCCTGGGTTCAAATTCTGCCACTTAGGAGCTATACAGCAATGAGCAGGTCAACGGACCTCTCTGAGCCTCTGTGTCCGTCTCTATAAAGTGAGTATGATGATTGTGTGTGTATACATATCTGTGGATCATCATTATCCATAGGTTTTCTGTTTGCAAATTTGCCTACTTACTAAAGTTTACTTGTAACCTCCAAACCATGCTCCTGGTGTTTCTGCAGCCATCTGTGGACATGTGCAGAGTGGTGATAAATTTGAATTACTTGAGGCATGTTTCCATTTGAGGTTGAACAAGGCAATTTCCTGCCTTTTCCATGATCTGTTTAGTGCCATATTATTTGCATTTTTGTGCTTTTTTGTTGGTGATGTTGCTGTTTAGGATGGCCCCAAGAGTAACACTAAGGTACTGTCTAGTGTTTCTAACAGCAAGAAGGCTATAATATGCCTTCTGGAGAGAATGTGTGTTACATAAGCTTTGTTTGTGTATAAGTTGCAGTGCTGTTGGATGTGAGTTCAATGTTAAATGTATCAACAGTATTGGTTAAATAAGGTGTGTTTAAACAGAAACACATGAAACAAAGTTATATATTGATTAGTTGATGATAATGCAACAACTGGAGGTTCACAGGAACCTAACCCTGTACTTCCCCTAGGAACAATGGTTCAGCATTCACAGATTCTGTGTTCACAGCAACTTTACAGAAGATAACTACTGCAAATAACAAACAAGAGTTAACTGTATATATTTCCGGGACATATTGAATGTCAGTTCCTTCTGCAGTTTTACTCATTCACCTTTCTTGCAAGGGCCATGCTGATGAGCCCTAGAGACCATAGTCATGGTCAGAGGCAGTGTGGCAGGGTAGGCAGGATAGTTGAGTGTATGAGTGTGGACTCTTCCTGTAAGACCTTGAGCAATTTACATCACCTATCTCCCATGTCTGCAAAGGAATGCCTTTGTTGTCCATGTCTAGAAGATGATGATACGGTACCTGGTTTATGGTTTCTTATGAGGATTAAATAAGCTAAGATGTACAAAGGGTTTAGAACAGAGCTTGGTAAGCAGGGCTGGGACTAGGGTGAGGCACCTAGGGTACAAAATCTACGGAGACACTCACCCTGTGCTTGCCTGCCTCCTTAAATTTTGTTCTCTGAGCTGGGCATGGTGGCTCATGCCTGTAATCCCAGCACTTTGGGAGGCCGAGGCAGGTGGATCACCCGAGATCAAGAGTTCAAGACCAGCTTGGCCAACATAGTGAAACCCTGTCTCTACTAAAAATACAAAATTAGCTGGGTGTGGTGGGTGTGGCTGTACTCCCAGCTACTTGGGAGGCTGAGGCAGGAGAACTGCTTGAACCTAGGAGATGGAGGTTGCAGTGAGCTGAGATTGCACCACTGCACTCCAGTCTGGGTAACTAGAAACTCCGTCTCAAATTTTTTGTGTGTGTGTGCTCTGGGTGGCTTTTTCATTTTGCCCCTGTCCTGGTCCTGCTGGCAAAGGAGTATTAGCCACTGCTATTATTAACAGGAAGTCCTCTCTGTCCCTCTGGAAAGGGTCCTGGGGCCGCTGTCAGCTGGGCTGGCTTTGAGGTCTGGCCATCACTGTGGGTGTGGCATGCTATCTCTTTGGTTATTTGTTTCTTCATCTGTCAAATGGAGATGACCTCACTCTTGATATCCTTGACCACACTGCCCACCTCTGAGGGTGGCTGTGAGGATCAAACGAGATATGGGTGGGCAAGCTTTTGTAAACTGTAAAGTGCAGGACAAACAGGAGGTGTCATTACTCATCTGTAATACCCCCTTCTGGCTCTGTCATCCACTAAACAATCTCAGCTTGACTTGAACCTGCTCATGGCTTCAGCCCACACCACCACTCAGGGAAATGAGTTCCATATGGCTGACTCCCATGGTAGGAAAGAGAACATTATTTTTTGTTTATACTAAAAACTACATTTGAAAAAGCTTTGCTCCTGGCCTTTTCCAAAGCTGGTATCCTGGGCTTGTGCTTTTACCTTGCAGGCTTGCCTTGGTCTTTGAAGGTACTGCCATAATTTTACAGGAAGACAGAGATGAGACGTGTGTTGAGGACCTACTATGGGCTAGGCAATGTGTTAAGTGCTTTAAGTGAACTCTCGGTAGTGCTTACAATAACTCTGCTAAACAGGTCCTTTTAGTCTCATTTCACAGGTGTGGAAATGGAGGCTAGCAAGATTGAGTGGCTTACCTGGAATCACAGCCAATGGTGGGGTCAGATTTGAATTTGGTTCTGTCTGAGATTAAAAGTGAGGGTGGGGAGGTGCTGGAGGCTGGTGTTTCTATCACCGGCAGGCTTGGGGGTCACACGGATTATATATAACCTCCTTCCTTACCTGCTGGGTTACCTGGGGGAAGTTACTTTAAATTCTTTTAATCCTCAGCTTTGTTTTTCACCTGCAAAAACAGTGATCATCATGTTTACCTTGTAAGGTTGTTAGGAGATTTAAGTGAATTAATGTGTGTCTGGCATTTATCACAGTCCCTGGCTCAGAATAAGTACTCATCAATGTTAGTTACTATTTTAGGATGAGGAAACTGGCTAAATAAATGGCCCCTTTGTGTGGAAGGAGAAGTCTGTTTTGTGGTGGGGTGCAGAAATGATGCACTTACAGATGCTTCCAGCCCCTTCCTGTGCCTGAGTGAGTGCGTGCCACTGGGCTAGGCAATGTGTTAAGTGCTTTAAGTGAACTCTCGGTAGTCCTTACAATAACCCTGCCATTTGAGAGGACCTACTTCCTCAATGTAAGGTGGGGTCCTGAGGTCCAAAGGCAAAAGTCATTAGCCTCTGGTCACAGACTTGACTTTGAACTTCATAGGGGACTCAGGGGCTTGGACCAGCGAAAAGGAGGAAGCCTTGGCTGGGACGATGGAGTGGCTGTGTGGGTGGACAGGACAGAGCTCTCTGGGGACAGTGGTTCAATGCATAGATGTGATGCCATCCAGGGTCGTCTGGTGGGATGGCAGTGGGGTGGTAATCCGCTGGAAGGGGCATAGCAGCACTCAAGCGGCTGGCGGCAGGGTTGTGGGGGACAATGTCCAGCCCTCTGCAGTATCTGGGAGGAGTCAGGGAGAAACTTGTGGCAAGGAACAAAGGGAAGACAGGAAATGGGGGTGGTAAATGGGGCAAACAAGACAGAGCAAGGCCCATCTTGGGCTTCGCTGGAGGAACCCTGGGTAGCTGCGTACCCTCCCACGCTGTTTGAGGAGGGTGGCCAAGGCCTGGGTGGGCACACTGACGGCTTATCCCTTCCATCTGCTCGTGGAGCCAGGCTAGCTTCCTGCCGAGACACTCAGCTGACCCCACAGCAGTGCTAGCTGCACCCGAGGTCATCTTCGGGAACGCGTTCTCTCCCATTTGGTCCCACTGTGCTCCTCCCGAACCACCCCCCCCGCCCCTCGGGCTCTGAGCTCCTCCCTAACCCTTCCTTCCGGGTCTGTGCTCGTCCGGAACCCTTCCCCTGGGGCTCTGTGCTCCTCCCGAACCCTTCTTCCTGGGCTCTGTGCTCCTCTCGAACCCTTCCCCCCCCCCACCCCGGGCTCTGAGCTCCCGAGTCCCCTCTCAGTTGTGACACGTCTCTGTTTCTCCCGGGTTTAGCGCCTAAGACCTGTGGATGTCTCCTACCCGGTCACTGTCATTGTTTTGGACAGGGATTTCTGTGAAGGTCCCTCAGATGGGGCCACCCTGGCTCTGCCTTAGGGGACGGAAGCTGATGGAGGCTGTGTCCTCCAGGGACCCCACCATCAATGTGGAGGATGCACGGGTGGTGGAGGCTGCCCCTCAAGCAGGCCACCTGTGGGAGAGGCCCTAGGGCTGGGTCTGAGGGGGCATGGCCCAGCCTGACGCAGGAGCTGTGGAACGAAGATGAGGTCAGTGCCGGGAAGTAGAGTTGTGTTGGAGGCTGGGAGGGAGGTGGCTGGAGGGTCAAATTAAAGGGATGGAGTGGCCCGGAGTGGCAAGCAGGCCAAGGTCAGCGTGAAGGAGGTGCAGAGAGCTGAGGAGGTCTGAGAGAATAGAGCAGGGGCTCTGGGGATCCAGTCTTTAGGCACTGGTCCCCCCAGTGGCTCCTGGGCAGGGAGAAATGAAGGACATGGGTCTCATTTGCTGATCACGTGTGAATTCATCTCCAGCAAAGAGGAAATGTTCATGTTCTCTTGAGAAGCATATACCAAGAAACGTTCCTTGTTCGGGAGATGTATTGGGGGAAAGTTTACGAAGGGTAAAAAGGAGAGAGCAGGAGTTGGCGGGGTGAGCCGGCAGCCTTGATGTAGGTTTGTTACCTGGGAAAGCACAGGGGAAGGAAGGAGGGTTGGGCAGGAAGGTCTCAGATGGCAGCACACCTCAGGATAGTCTTGGCCAGGCTCCTGTTATAGGTCCCAAGCCAAGAAGCCCATGGCTGGAGGCCCACCTCTGGTAGGAGTGGACGGGCACCAGCACCCTCACTGTGCCTGTCATTGGCTGGGTGCTGTCCAGGGAAGCCCTGCCTCAGTGCACATGGGGTGGAGGGTGCAGAGGGGCAGCAGCCATGGTGGTCACATGGGCATCCCTGGCTGGGCCTCCTGAAGGGCAGCTGGTGGTATATTTGTATGGTCTTTAAATGGACTAAAGAGGCTGAGGGAGGTGGCTCCAAACTGCTTCTAGGGGCACATGACTCTTCATATTGCCTCTTCCAAGCACTCACTGGCAGTTAGCTCCTTAATCCAATTCATCTGGCACTTACTGAGAATCTACAGGGTGTACATTCTGTACAACCTTTAAGACAAGCAGCCTCTGCCCTGGAGAGGCCCACTCCCTAGTGACGGTGATCACACGTGCTAATGCCATTAACATCATCAGAGATGCAAGGTGAGCACTCCCAGGGGCTGGAGGAGGGGGAGAAATGTCCACTTAGAAAAGCACGTTGAAAGAGAGTTCAGGAAAATGGTGTATATGAGTGGGTCCTCCTGGGTGATTGGAATTTGTCAGTGCAGGGAGGAAAGGGAATTTGACTCCAGAGGAGGTTGGTATGTGGCAGAGATGAAGAGTTGGAAAGAGCCATGTTTGAGCAACAATGGGGGTTCCTTTTGGCTTGAGGGGAAATACAAGGGCAAACAGTAGTGGATAGATCTGGAAGAAGGGGTTGGAACAGGCGAGGGAATTTATGCTATAACCTGTAGGGAGCTTAAGCATGGATGGAACATGATCTCTGTGGGGCTTGAAGAATGCTTATATGATAGAGCTAAAAAGTTCATGAATCTCCTACCCCTAAATTGTCCAAAACACTGCAGCTAGGTAGCCCCAGGTATCTTTCATTCTATAATGACAGAGTCATTCCTTTGGCTAAATAATACCCTCTTCAGCTATCCTCTGTTTAATACAACTTCTCTTTGATGAGATGACAGAGCAAGCCTGCTCAGCAGTCAGTCACACCTTAGTATAAATGAGTTTATCAGCAGTTTCCAACTCAGGCTATTTACTGTTAGAAAGGCCCTTAGGAATTACACAGTACCATCCCTCTCCTTGTTCACAGATGAGGCTACTAAGAGTCAGAGAACAGAAGTGATTCTCCAAGATTGTGCAGCTGGTTGGTGCAGAGCAGACCCTGAAACCAAGATTCTGTAATTGAGAACACAGAGTCTATGAGGAGGAGGTGGGAAAGGTTTATAGTAGGCAGCAGAGGGAGAGGAAGGGGCAGGAGGGAGGATGGGGTGGAGCAGGAATCTGTGGGAAGAGGGTGGGGAGGTCAAGAGCAGGGAGAAGAGTCCTGTAGTTGATTTTTTTTTTTTGAGACTGAGTCTCACTCTGTTGCCCAGGCTGGAGTGCAATGGCGTGATCTCAGCTCACTGCAACTTCCACCTCCCTGGTTGAAGTGACTGTCCTGCTTCAGCCTCCTGAGTAGCAGGGATTATAGGTGTGTGTCATCATGCCCAGCTGATTTTTGTGTTTTAGTAGAGATGGGGTTTTACCATGTTGGCCAGGCTGGTCTTGAACTCCTGACCCAGGTAATCCACCTACCTCGGCCTCCCAAAGTGCTGTGATTACAGGCGTGAGCCACCACGCCTGGCTGAGTCCTGTAGTTGAAAAAGTGCTGGTGCCCAGTATTGAGACCCAGGTTCTCTGGCTCTGTCACTAACTCTCCTTGCAACTGGCAAGTCACCTCCCCTCTCTGAGCTTATTTACAAGCAGGTTGCTATTGACAAAGAGCAAGAAGGCAAGCACATGAAACCAGGAAGAAAAGTCCCCTTGTAGTGTGCCTGTAGTGCCCTCTATTGACAAAGCTTAATATTATGCCAGTTGGTGAAGGAGAAATGTTCATAGGGTCCACCTCCAGCCTCACAAACCTGAGCAATGAAGGGTGAATGTGGCACTGAGAGGTGATACATTGATAACTGGCACAGTGGCACAGTAACTATTATAATCTACGAAAACCCAGGCTGATCTGACACAAAGCCCAAATTCTTTCTACTATAACACTGCCTGATATGGTTTGGCTATGACCCCACCCAAGTCTCATCTTGAATTTTAATCCCCATAATCCCCATAACCTCCACATGTCAAGGGCAGTACCAGGTGGAGGTAATTGGATCATGGGGACCTTATAAGGTTTCCCCCATGCTGTTCTCGTGATGGTGAGTGAGTATCATGAGATCTGATGGTTTTATAAGCATCTGGCATTTCCCCTGCTGCCCTGTGAAGACAGTGCCTGCTTCTTATTTGTCTTCTGCCATGATTGTGAGTTTCCTGAGGCCTCCCCAGCAATGTGGAACTGTGAGTCAATTAAACCTCTTCCTTTATAAATTGCCCAGTCTTGGATATTTCTTCACAGCAATGTGAGAACAGATAATACACTGCCTTTTATTTTCAGTGCCTATGATTTTTATTGGAACATGGCCATGTTTGTTTACATGTAGTCTTTAGCTGCTTTCATGCTTCTACTGAAGAGGTGTGTACTATGACTGAACCTTATGTCAAAGTGCTTACATTCTGCTCAGCACCCTGCAAATCTCAGTGATGGAGTTATAATGCCATAACATTTTGAGAGCTATGTGTATCTCCCTACTTCGACATTTTATTTAGTTTATCTTCCAGTTCATAACCAGAATGCTGACTTTTTTGACCTTCAGTTTTCCCATCTCTAAACTAGCGACAGCAATACTTACCTCACAGGGAGGCTGCATGTATCAAATGAGATGATATAAATGTAGGTTTGGGACATGATATAAGTTCATTGAGAGTGGCTTACTAGCCTGCCTTTTAAATAGAACTTTGTATGAGATTTGGGGCATAATCAAGCCAATTTTTCTAATTTCACAGGAAAAGAAACTGAGGTACAGAGAGAAATGATTCAGCTCAGGTCTCAACACCTACCAATGGTACTGAAGACAATAATTAGATTCTGGGCCACCTGACATTTATTTCATTTCTTTTTTTAGTCAAACTCTGCAGCTTCAAATTTGAGATCTTAGGGTTGAAGTAGGGAGAGGGTATAGTTCCATGTGAAATTATTTCACATTGGCTGGCTTTATACTGAGGCCAATACCAAAACTTAAAAAAAAAATAATTTACAAGAAGAAAAGGCTATTTTGATCATTTCAGAATTTTTTCTTAAAGAACAAGTTAGAGTTTTTATGTTGTTACTGAATTCACAACATGTGACAAGTCAAGTTCATTAACAATGAACTCTCCTTTGACATGGAGAGGACTAGAAATAAATATTCCATTGGCATACGAGTGTCCTCTTGGACTTCTCATTTCCATCCCCATTTTCCTCCTGTAATTGCTTGGAGATCTGGTAACAATAATTCAAGCCTGAGTCATCTGGGAAGGCAACAGTCTCTTTCTCAGTTTTTCAGGAGTTTCTGCTTGTGGGTTTTTCATCACATCTACATATTCCCTTTGGGGGATTGCAAACGTAAGCCAGGTTTTAGCTGTGTCCTCCAAACTAATAATTACTAAACCACTGTCTTTGGGTCAGACCTCTCTGACCTCCCTTCCTAATGCCATCTGGGCATGCCCACATACAGTTCTCCGGGTACCTTAACCTAGTTGTCCCTCCCACAGTGAGCTCAGTCAGCATTTGCTTCCAGATCTGCTCCTCCTGCCACTGGTCACCTGGAGTGGCATATCTGCCTGCAAAATGTTCAAGGCAGGATCTTTGCTTGAAACTCTTCTGTCACTGCGTACTGCACTTGGAGTTTTGATTCTAGTTCCCTGTCATGGACCACAGGCCCTGGCTGAGTTGGTCTCTGCTGGTCTCTCTCATTCATATTGTGCCACCCTCCCTTTGACTCGTTTTTTTACTTTTCATTTACATCTTCAAAAGTCTTTCCTGCCCCAACGTCTTCAAACAAGATGACATTTTATTTGTTTGTTTTTGTCTGATGTACTTGTCCCCTAACTCTTTATCTGCTTAATTTCTTTGCATTCATTGGGCCGTAGTTTAAATTTAATGTCTTCAGAGAGACTTTCTTTTTTT